>NC_133335.1:17319457-17670875 GCF_042186555.1 Aquarana catesbeiana
TTTAAATAATACATTACAATTTAACTAAACCCACTCGATTTTAGACGACTAAAATGATTTTAGTTGACTAAAATGAAAACAATTGCATGACTAAAATGCGACTAAAACTAAAATGGCATTTTAGTCAAGCCACTAAAACTAAATCGAAATTTGAGGCCAAAATTAACACTGCTGATCTCAGCTGCTTAAAAGAGCTCAGGGAGGAGAAACAGCACTGGTCTTCCCAGGGAATGCCTGTGCATGAGGGGGTATCAGGACAAGTTTGATCACTGGAGTAAAGCAGGCTGAATTCTCAGCACAGCTAGAAAACTGACCACGCTGTGCTTTCCTGCTTACTCCTGTCTGTGCTGTTCTTGTGTATCATCAGTAAAATTGTGAGGACTGCGATGTGGGAAGATGTTTTCTGTGATCCAGGTCTTTGGCGCACAAAAATCCATCTCTTCTTTGTCCCCCCCCAGATAACTGTGGGTACTTCACATCTCAATTGGCTAATAGTTAATCTGGCCCTGACTGTGAAGGGAATCTGGTTGGACTTTAACACAACTGCAGCATTTTCTGATACCAATAGCATTTCTCTGCACGGTTTTACTTGCTCTGTGGAGCTGCTTTTCAAATAACAGTAGCAACCAGCCTGGCTGGGGGTCATTCCTTGCATTCATTCACTTTATGATAACCAGATCTTTCTGGAACCGCTCATTTCAGCAGCTCTGACAGCGGCAATCCGATCCAGATGCAGCCGCTATAATTGTTCCATATGATGCGCACGAGTAATGACAGATTTAACGAGGCCGCAGCTTCCTGTGACGCCATATTATGTGTCATTCTCACAAACGCGTTGGTCGCTTTACGTTCCTCTGCACACCAACGGCTAATTGCACCCAGCGACTGTTCTGGGGTTGGCTCTGAACCTTCGCCCTCAATGGCCTGTGACATAACTTCATTCCGTCACACCGGACCGCGACGGATCAACACACACCTTGTAAAATATTATGATGATTTCATTGTGGTAATTATAAACACAACACGGTTACAAAATGCGTAGAGTGTTACAAGAATATAAAGACATCACTGCCAGAAGATACATTCCTTCACACGCCGCTCAGTTTTTGTTTTTTGTTTTTTCCACCGTAGCTTCCAGAAAGCTGGTCTTCTGTGATGTCATCAGACCCGTTTGTGTTGATGAAATCCTCTGTGGATGTTTTTTGGCACAGCTACACCATGCATGGTTTTAAAGAGTTCAAGGATTATGACACATAACAAGACGTTCAGTATCTGACCCCCTCATAAACATTACAAAACAACAAAGAGAGGGCACACCAACCTAGAGCATTACTATTATAACATTTTATTGTGTATATAAAAACAAGTCATTCATGAACACATGACAATAACAGGCATGTCATATAACACAGGTGCAAGTGCAACCAGATCCCCACCGCTCTGCCTTCAACGTGAGAAGACCCTTCAATGTCCAATCTGGCTTACGTGTTTCGGGGGACAGCCCCTCTTCTTCAGAGCCCCCTTCATAAACATTTCATGGGCAACTAAGAACCCCAACCCAGCTTTATCCATCAACCCTACAGTACATCACACTAACAGATCAAGCTTATGCAGGAGCAGAGCAAGATCAGACTTGTCCAAAAAAAACAAGGTTGGTCCTTATTGGGACTTTAAGGCTTCATTCACACCTAGGTGATTTGAATAGTGGACGGAAACGCCGCAATTCCAAACTGCGGCAAAACGTGGGCCGTGTTTGCAAAAAAACATTACTTTTTAAAGTGGTTGTAAAGTGCATTAAGTTAAAAAGCCTTCTGTGTGCAGCAGCCCCCCTAATACTTACCTAAGCCCCATCTCTATCCAGCGATGTCCACGAGTGCCTCGGTCCTCCAGGACTCTCCCTCCTGATTGGCTGAGAAACAGCAGCGGCGCCATTGGCTCCCGCTGCTGTCAATCAAACTTAGTTAGCCAATCAGGAGAGAGAGGGGGCGAGGCACAGGAATGGACACAGGGAGCTGCAGCTCAGCTCGGGTGCCCCCATAGCAAGCTGCTTGCTGTGGGGGCACTTAACAGGAGGGAGGGACCAGGAGCTCCAGCCAGGGACCCAAGAAGAGGAGGATCCGGGCTGCCCTGTGCAAAACCATTATACAGAGCAGTTAAGTATAACATGTTTGTTATTTTAATAGAAAAAAAAATTAGACTTTAGTATTACTTCATTGGCACCCCAATTGCGGTGTGATTTTGCCACGATTAATCTCGCTGCAATTGCGGCAAAATCACAATTCATGAAGCCAGTCCTAGGAAAAATCGCTCCGTGATTGGGGTGCCATTAGGAAGTAATGGCATCGCAAACGTGTCCCGCGTTTTGCTGCAATTTGGAATCGCGGGCAGAATCGGGGCGGTTCCGCCCCGATTTAGATCACCTAGGTGGGAATGGAGCCCTAATGAGGCACAACACAAACGGCAACTGCATATGTAGTACGCCTGGATACGGATTTATTAGTAGATAAACACAGATCTCACTACATAAAGGAAAAATATTGAATATAAATTAGTGTAATATAATATCAGGCCAATGTGTATAAGTACATTCCATACAATAATATTAGCAGTACCAATACATGATCAGATTAGAAACATGCATCCTAAAACTCGACACGTTTTGTGAATTAATGTTGACTTCCTCAGGAGTAGATGCACATCTAAGTATCTATGGAAGAAAACATACATTTTAGAGTATATTATACAATTAATAATAAATATTATTGAAAACCTCAAAAAAGTCTAAGGCCGGGTTCCCACATATGCAGCCGTAGGTTCTTGCCTGGGGTCTGGTGCATGTGGACCGTGGCCTCCCTGGACCTGTGTGAACCGCCTCCATTGAGAGCCAGTCACATTTCTCATATGTGTGAACCCGACGTAATACTTACAAATCAGCTTAAATAAATTACACAAGATTATGTTTCCAACTGGTGAACGCCAAGAATGTCTAGGAGCTGTGGAAGTAGAACCTGCGAGGACCTGATCCGGATCAGACTTGCTCATCAATAACATGCTATGGAATGGCCACACACAGAAAGTAAAGTCCAAACTTCTACAATGCAACCTCTGCTGCGCCAAAATCCAGGGAGCTCTTAACTTCCTGTAGTTCAATGCCTCTGCTGCACTTAAATCCCATGCATTGTTGTCAGCACTGCTGAGTCCTCTCCCACTGTACTACAGAACACCCACCCCTTTCTCATCTCTGTAACCTAAGATGGAGATTTTCTGTAGTCCAATAGGGAAGAACTCAGGCAGGACTGATATTACTGCTTAGGTTTTGAGCACAGCAAAGGCATTGGCAGCTCACTACAGGAAGTTAGGAGCTCACAGGGTTTCGGGATCTGCATTTTTCTGTACTTGCTAGACATGTGCGGTTTGTTTTGTTTTCCGAATCGAGTCGACAAATTTTTGGCCATTCGGAAATTTGTATCCAAATTTCTGAATTACAATAGTAACGAATCTAAACGAATCCAAATTAATGTTACAGAAAATTCAGCTGAAAATTGAGTTGAATTCTAATCAAAAAATGAATTTGAAATAAAATTTGAAAACAAGAATAGAAAGAATAGAATAAAATAGAAAATAATAGAATAGAAAATAGAATAGAAAAGAGTAGAATAGAATAGAGCAAAACAATAAAATAGAATAAAATAGAAAGAGTATAACCTCTTAGATTGTAAGCTCTAAGGAGCAGGGCCCTCTGATTCCTACTGTATTAAATTGTATTGTATTTGTACTGTCTACCCTCAAGTTGTAAAGCGCTACGTAAACTTTTGGCGCTATATAAATACTGTATAATAATAATAATAATAATAACCGTGTTCCAAAAATCAAATTGAATAAATTGGAATTCGAATAGAGTAAAATAGAAAAAAACATTAGAATAGAATTCAATAGAATAGAATAAAATAGAAATAATATAACTTCGAATTCCAGAAGACAAAATACAACTTCGTCTTCCCGAAATTCAAATTTCCAATAGCGTAAATTCGAATTCGAATGCCGATTCGAATTTTCCAAATTCAACCTAATTCAGAAAATTCAAATCTAATTTGAAAACTAAACTAATTCCGAAAACGAACTTAACTAAACCAAATTATTTAAATAATGAATCGAAACAAAACTAGTTTTTTTGTTCTGCACATATCTAGTACTTGCATTTTTTACATTTTATTTAAAAAAAAATAAATGTGGGGAATGTGCATGTTCTGCAGAGAGGTAGTGAATATATCTATTTTCTACATTTTACTTTTTTTATTATTATTTTTCTTTTTTTTTCAAGTAAAGCTCAGAACCTTGGAATGCTGCATGTGGCTTTTAATTTAATGCTTTCTGGTGACCAACTATTTGGACCTTTCCCCTAGATCCTTGCACCTTTGGTTAATGTTGATCATTCATGGCCTAGTCATTTGCTAGGCTATAAAGCCAGATTTGACTGCCCATCTGTACCCAGCCAAAGGGGTTGTTGTAATTTTGTATTCGGTATCCGGCACATTTTTGTCTTTTATGTCTCGGCACGCTGCACAGGGGGTTAACATCTACAACTGTGGCCTTATCTCCTGCGCTGTACGCATACCGATCCATGCTGTCACATGGTACAGGAGACAGGCAGATTATAATTTAACTCAGGAGGGAGAGATGGAACATCCAGAGCTGATCTCACTGGTGTTTGGAAAAAGTAATTGTGGCGGGATGGAGAAGAGGCCTCAAACATCACAGAGATTCCATCACTTTCATACCTGACATGATTAGGCTTTATCAGCATATCTCCCCATGGTGGGGTTTCTGTGTTTACATGGGTGCTGAAATAAAGTCTGCCTTTACACATGGCAATTTTTTAACCACTTTCGAACTCCCGGTATCTTACAAAAGTGAGTACACCCCACACATTTTTATAAATATTTTCGTCTATCTTTTCATGTGACAACACTGAAGAAATTAGACTTTGCTACAATGTAAAGTAGTGAGTGTACAGCTTGTATAACAGTGTGAATTTGCTGTCCCCTCAAAACAACTCAACACACAGCCATTAATGTCTAAACCGCTGGCAACAAAAGTGAGTACACCCCTAAGTGAAAATGTCCAAATTGGGCCCAATTAGCCATTTTCCCTCCCCGGTGTCATGTGACTCGTTAGTGTTACAAGGTCTCAGGTGTGAATGGGGAGCAGGTGTGTTAAATTTGATGTTATCACTCTCACTCTCTCATACTGGTCACTGGAAGTTCAACATGGCACCTCATGGCAAAGAACTCTCTGAGGATCTGAAAAAAAGAATTGTTGCTCTACATAAAGATGGCCTAGGCTATAAGAAGATTGCCAAGACCCTGAAACTGAGTTGCAGCACGGTGGCCAAGACCATACAGGACAGGTTCCACTCAGAACAGGCCTCGCCATGATCGACCGAAGAAGTTGAGTGCACATGCTCAGCATCATATCCAGAGGTTGTCTTTAGGAAATAGACGTATGAGTGCTGCCAGCATTGCTGCAGAGGTTGATAGGGTGGGGGGTCTGCCTGTCAGTGCTCAGACCATACGCCGCACACTGCATCAAATTGGTCTGCATGGCTGTCGTCCCAGAAGGAGGCCTCTTCTAAAGATGATGCACAAGAAAGCCCGCAAACAGTTTGCTGAAGACAAGCAGACTAAGGACATGGATTACTGGAACCATGTCCTGTGGTCTGATGAGATCAAGATAAACTTATTTGGTTCAGATGGTGTCAAGCGTGTGTGGCGGCAACCAGGTGAGGAGTACAAAGACAAGTGTGTCTTGCCTAGCATGGTGGTGGGAGTGTCATGGTCTGGGGCTGCATGAGTGCTGCCGGCACTGGGGAGCTACAGTTCATTGAGGGAACCATGAATGCCAACATGTACTGTGACATACTGAAGTAGAGCATGACCCCCTCCCTTCAGAGACTGGGCCGCAGGGCAGTATTCCAACATGATAATGACCCCAAACACACCTCTAAGACCACCACTGCCCTGCTAAAGAAACCGAGGTTAAAGGTGATGGACTGGCCAAGCATGTCTCCAGACCTAAACCCTATTGAGCATCTGTGGTGCATCCTCAAACGGAAGGTGAAGGAACGCAAGGTCTCTAACATCCACCAGCTCCGTGATGTAGTCATGGAGGAGTGGAAGAGGACTCCAGTGACAACTTGTGAATCTCTGGTGAACTCCATGCCCAAGGGGGTTAAGGCAGTGCTGGAAAATAATGGTGACCACAAAATATTGACACTTTGGGCCCAATTTGGACATTTTCACTTAGGGATGTACTCACTTTTGTTGCCAGCGGTTTAGACATTAATGGCTGTGTGTTGAGTTATTTTGAGGGGACAGCAAATTTACACTGTTATACAAGCTGTACTTTACATTGTAGCAAAGTTTCATTTCTTCAGTGTTGTCGCATGAAAGTATAGAACAAAATATTTACAAAAATGTGAGGGGTGTACTCACTTTTGTGAGATACTGTATGCTAGCAAGTAAATGCAGAAGCGAAGCAAACAACGGCCTGTTAGTCCCCCCAGCCACCAAAATTCGTTTGGTTTTTAAGTGAAAACTAGGCAATAAATTGACAGCTTCAATACAGCTCACTGACAGATGAAACTAAAATGAAATGTACACTGTATTGCCAAAAGTATTGGGACATCTGCCTTTACACGCACATGAACGTAAATGGCTTCCCAGTCTTAGTCCGTAGGGTTCCATATTGAGTTGGCCCACCCCTTTGCAGCTATAACAGCTTCAACTCTTCTGGGAAGGCTGTCCACAAGGTTTAGGAGTGTGTCTATGGGAATGTTTCACCATTCTTCTAGAAGCGCATTTGTGAGGTCAGACACTGATGTTGGAGAGAAGGCCTGGCTTGCAGTCTCCGCTCTTATTCACCCTAAAGATGTTCTATCGGGTTGAGGTCAGGACTCTGCGCAGGCCAGTCAAGTTCCTCCACCCCAAACTCGCTCATCCATATCTTTATGGACCTTGCTTTGTGCGCTGGTGCGCAGTCATGTTGGAACAGGAGGGGGCCATCCCCAAACTGTTCCCACAAAGTTGGGAGCATGAACTTGTCCAAAGTGTCTTGATATGCTGACACAGCCGTGGCTCTTTACCGAGATCGGGGTGGCGCCGTGTCCCAGGCGCGAGATCGCAGCGAGACTGGGCGACATCACATGACGTCGGCCCAGAACAAGAGAGCATTCCGCCCACTGTCATTTGTCTATACGGCGGGCGGGAGGTGGTTAAATAGCGTTTTCAGTTAGTGGTGCTCAGATACACAGTGAGAAAAGTTCAGCTTTAATTGATCTATCAAATTACAACCTGTATATACCAGAATTAGGCATCAAACAAGCTTATACCAGTATGATGCACAGAATGGGCAAGGTGATGGTGTCTCTTTAAGCTGCATAGAATCCTAACTGTTTGGCTCCCAGTACCTTGAAAGCATGTTAGCACATAACCAACAGAAAGACTGATTCTGAGCAGTTATACTAGCTGTGGTAGGGAGATAATACAGTCTTCAGGAAACAGAGCTACCCACATAATATGTAAGGAGTAGGGTTGCACTGATACCACTTTTTTTAAGACCGAGTACAGGTACCAATACTTTTTTTTTAAGTACTTGCCAATACCGATTACTGATTACCAATACTTTTTTTAATATTATATGACAGTAGCACTGATGAGCACTGATGGGTGGCACTGATGAGGTGTGGACTGTGTCAGTAGTTTTTTATTTTTATTTTTAATTTTTTTACAATTTATTTTTTTTGTTATTTTTTTTACAATTCTTGGAGTGCACAGTGTCAGTGTTTTTTTAAATTTTCTTTTCTTTTCATTTATTTTTTTATTATTTTTACAATTTTACTTTTAAATATTTATTTATTACAATTATTCCTTTTTTTTTTTGTTTTATGTTTTTTTTTTAAATCAACCCTGTTGGGGGGGAGGGGGCTTTGGTGGGATATCTAAACAGACCCCTGACATCTCCCCTTTGAGACAGGGAAAAGGACTAAGGTCACAGACCCCAGTCTCTTTCTCAGCCGCCTCAGCTGCACTTATGCCGCGTACACACGACCAGACTTTACGGCATACTTGGTTCGGCGGACCGGAGTCCGTCGGACAATTCGATCGTGTGTGGGCTCCAGCTGACTTTTTCCCCCCAAAAGTTCGATGGACCTAGAAATGAAACATGTTTCAAATCTTTTCGACGGACTCTAGTCCGGTTGAAAAAGTCTGCTCGTCTGTATGCTAGTGCGAAGGACAAAAACCGACGCTAGGGCAGCTATTGGCTACTGGCTATGAACTTCCTTGTTTTAGTCCGGTCGTACGTCATCACGTACAAATCCGTCGGACTTTGGTTGATCGTGTGTAGGCAAGTCCGTTCATTCGGAAAGTCCGTCGTAAAGTCAGTTGAAAAGTCCGCCGAACCAAGTATGCCGTAAAGTCCGGTCGTGTGTACGCGGCATTAAGATGAATGGACAGGAGACAGAGGCTCCTGTTCATTCATAAACTGAAGCATTGTAAACACAGGTATGCATGGACAGAGTCAGTGATCACTGACTCTGTCCATTTGGAAAAGAAACGAGCCGGTAAATGACAGACCGGCTCCTTTCTCTGCTCTCCATCCTGATAGATCTGGGACAGGGTGAACCGGAGAAAGACACGGAGGGGGAACGTGGAGAGGGACACGGAAGGGGACACGGAGGGGAACCGGAGAAAGACACTGAGGGGAACACGGAGGGGGAGCGGAGGAGGACACTGAGGGGGAGCGGAGGAGGAGTGGAGGAGGACAAGGAGGAGGACAGAGGGGGACTGGAGGAGGACATGGCGGAGGACCTTAGGAGCACGGAGAAGGACATGAAGTAGGACACAGGGGACAGTCAGTGGTGATCGGTGCAGTGGTGGGGGCCATTACAAGCACGGATCTCCCTGTATAGATTTCAATAAAGCAGCTGAAAGCTGCGGGAGAAAGAGGAGGAGAAGCGGCTGTCAGCTGCTATATTGATATCTATACAAGGAGGTTGGTACTTGTAATGGCCCCCACCGCCACACCGATCATCCCCTGACTGCCCAGGTATTAGGCATCGGAGCATTTGCACGAGTACAAGTACTCGTGTAAATGCTCAATATCGACACCGATACCGATATCGGTATGGGTGCAACCCTTGTAAGGAGCTCTATGAAATCTTATGATGTAGAATTTAGATTATGGTCTAATGCAGGGGTCTCCACAAACTTTCTAAACAAAGGGCCAGTTTACTGTCCTTTAGACTTTAGGAGGGCCTGATTATGGCTAGTGGGAGTAGAAAACGCCTCTTGGTGGTCAGCGGGGGTAAAATAATTACATAACATCTGCAGTAGGAAGTATTAGTATTAGTGGGAGGAATAATCTCCATTGTTGCTATCACTGGTAGGAATAATGCCCCATCATTGGTGTCAGTGGGATGAATAGTGCCCCATCATTGGTGTCAGTGGAAGGAATGACCAATTTTGAGGGTCATTAAGGACATTACTTTGAAGCTATTTAGAAATCTCATATACTGTTGGCGAAATGCACATAGGATTATTTAAACCCCTTTGACATTTTCTTCTGGGGTGCAACACCCCTTTTTCTTCACAATCACCTTCGCTGTAAATAACGTGCCGATCGCAAAGGGAGGCCTCAGCTGGATCCTGATCAGAGAGAATCTTTTGAAAGTCCATCTCCAAGCACTCTGGACAGGAGAATGTGTGATCTTGGAACGGCGCATGTGATGAGAGCACAGCGCGGTCCAAATCACGTAAAGAAAGATGCTTCCCAGATGATCTCTCTTCTCGCAGACAAAATGCCAAATTTTCAAAGGAACTTACAGATGTTAATTCTGCTCTCTGCTATGTGAGATGTGTTCTTTCCAAGAACTGTGACACATTTAAAAATAGATAACAGAGGGTAGGATGGCTGTAATATGTCAGAATCGTGTGACGCCAAAGCTACCATATCTAAACAAAAGTCAGACCCGGAGGAAAAGAGCGGGAAGAAATGGATGGAGCAGGGGTCTCCAAACTTTCTAAATAAAGGGCCAGTTTACTGTCCTTCAAACTTTAGAGGGGCCAGACTGTGGCCAGAGGGAGAAGAAAATGTCCTGGGGTCAGTGGGATTAAACAATGCCCCATGATTAGTATTAGGGGGAGTAATAGTGCCCCATCATTGGTGTCAGTTCGAGAAATAGTGCCCCGTCATTGGTGTCAGTGGGAGGAATAGGGTCCCATAATTGGTGTCAGTGGGAGGAATAGTGCCCCATCATTGGTGTCAGTGGGAGGAATAGTGCCCCATCATTGGTGTCAGTGGGAGGAATTTAAGCGCTTTAAGCTGATTTATGCACTGAGTATGCAGCTTCTCTATATTTGTGCCATGATCGCTGGCCCATTTTTTCTGTTTCAGGGTGGCTCCTTTCTCTTGCAGCACCCTATGGAGCCATCTTTGCTTGCAGGGAGCACAGTTGTGTCTCCTTTCACTGTGTGCATCAATAAAATCACATAGCCCTGTAGACTAGGATGGCAAGGAATCCCCTGCTCTTCCCTCATGTCAAATAACTGTTCAATCTTTAAAAGATAACTTACAGATGCACAATATACAATGCCATAATACATCTTCACCAGTTGACCTCCGGGAAGATTTACCCTCCTTCATGACCAGGCCATTATTTGCGATACGGCACTGCGTTAATTTAACTGACAATTGCGCGGTCATGCAATGCTGTACACAAAAAAAAAATTTAAAGTTCTTTTTTTCTCCACAGATAGAGCTTTCTTGTGGTGATATTTGATCACTTCTGTGTTTTTTATTTTTTGTGCCATAAACAAAAGAAGATTTTTTTGTTTTCAGTTTTGAAAAAAAGCTACATTTTTTTTAACTTTCGGTTATAAAACATGTCCAATAAAAAATTTTAAAAAATCTAATTTCTTCATCAATTTAGGGCAATATGTATTCTGCTACAGATTTTGGTAAAAAAAAATCCCAATAAGCGTATATTAATTGGTTTATGCAAAAGTTATAGCGTCTACAAACTATGGGATATATTTACGAAATTTTTAGTTTATTTTTTATGCTAGTAATGGCGGAAATCAGCGACTTATAGCGGGAGCACAATATTGCGGTGGACAATCGGACACTAACTGACACTTTTGACAGGAACCAGTGATCAGTGCTAAAAATATGCACTGTACTAACAGTGGCACTGGCTGGGAAGGGGTTAAAGTAGAACTACAGGCAATGTATTTATTTTTTTCTATTTTGGATAGAGTAAGGGAAGGTTATAACCCGTCAGATTTTTTTATTTGCCATCTCTGTCCCATTGCGGAGATTTCCCTTCTCTTCCTGTCTCAAAGCCAAACAGGAAGTAAAAGGAAATCCCTGCAAATTAAGGGATTTCCTTGGGGACCCCCAGGTGTCCCCATTGGAAGCGTTCCCCTCTATTACTTTTCTGGGGACAACCCAAAATTTTGGGATCTTTACTTTCACTTTCAATGATAATAATAAACAGGACAAATTGAGAGTGGGAATCTTCTTAATGGGGGCACAGACAGCAATAAAAATTGACAGGCGTTCTAATCGATCTCTACTCTATCCAAAACTAAAAAAAAAAATCTTTGCCTTTAGTTATACTTTAAAACATCTAGGGCGATCAAAGGGTTAACTGCGTGCCTAGCCTGTGTTTTTGTGTGTACAGTGTGCTGCTTTTACTAGGGGAAGAGATTGAATCTAGTCCCTGCTTTGCAGAGACACCGAATACATCCCTTCCCCCCTATCAGAACGGAGATCTGCCTTGTTTAAATAGGCATATCCCATTTCTCTGTGTATTGCAGACGAACCGCGGGTGTCGGAGGACATCCAGTGCCCGGCACCTGCAGGTCGGCTTCTGCTGTGAATTATCACAGCAGAAGCGGCCTGCCAGCGACGTACGTGTTCGCCAGCTGCAGGCGGAAGTGCAGAATCACGTGATTCTGCACAAGAGCCGCCCTGTAGCAGTAAAACTGCTATGGGGCGGACGTAGGGTTGCCACCTTTTCTTTAAACCAAACCCGAACACTTTAGCGTTACAGGGCCAATTTTTGTTTCCCTAGTATACACTATAGGATATTAAATGACCTAGGGACACCTTTGGGTGCCCCAAGGAGAGTAGTAACTATGCATGCTGCAGCGAGCAGTAGGTGTGGCCAAATTGTTCTTGCTGACATCATCGCCCCACCCCTCAGGAATGCCCAACCTGCCCCCAGACAGCCACCCGCAGCTCCCGGACGGCAACAGATTTGTGTGTGACGGTTTGGAGAGCCACAGCCCAGTCTGAATAATGTGTCCGGGTTTCAGGTAGACTGAAACCCAGACACATGATTCAAAACCCGGGTGAATCCTGGACAAGTGGCAACCCTAGGTGGACATTAAGTGGTTAAAAAAGATAAGCGATATAAGAATAATTTACATGTGTGATTTAACATGAGAGAGTTGGAAGGTGTAATCTGTACGTCTGAACAGGCTGATGTTGGGCCTCAGAAATAACTAAAAAATATGGAACGCTTCAAGAATTCTCATGCCATCCTTGCTCAGAGGCCATTATAATCTCCTCTGTATCATTCCAATTTTAGTATATGTCTTGCTGAAGTGAGGACCATACATGCTTTTAACCAGTGCATTTATGTACTTTTGAATAGTTATGAACAATTTCCTGGTTGTAAATTTGTGACCTGAAAGTGAAATTAAAGTCTTGTTTATTTTTGTTTTGTTTTTTTAAACCAACAACCATGTTATACTTACCTGCTCTGTGCAGTGGTTTTTCACAGATCAGCCCCGATCCTCCTCTTCTCGGGCCCCCCGCTGGCTCTCCAGGCCCCCTCCCTCTTGCCAAGTTCCCCCAGAGCAAGCAGCTTGCTGTGGAGGCACCTGAGCAGAGCCGCTGCTCTGCCTGTCCATTCACACACAGAGCCGTGGCTCAGCCCGTCCCCTCTCTCTCCTCATTGGCTCACTGGCTGTTGGAGTGATAGTCCCCAGAGAGCCGAGGCTCTCGTGCACATCGCTGGACTGAGATGGGGCTCAGGTAGGTATTAAATGGGTTGCTGCACAGAGAAGGTGCATAGAATTCATGAAGGTAAAAAACTTCGAGCCTTTGCAACCACTTTAACCACTTGCCGACCAGCCGCCGCAGTTATACTGTGGCAAGGTGGCTTGGCTGCGCGAATCGCTGTACTGGTACGGTAGTTCATGCACTAGCTTCTGTGGGCGTGCACGCGCCGATTGGTCAGCAGGGGAGCCAATCTGTGGGTCCGGCAGACTCGATGTCTGCCAGGCCGCCCGTGATCGTTCCCCGCAGAGACAGAACGGTAATCTGCCGAAAGTAAACAAGGCAGATCTCCGTTCTGACATGGGGATTACACTGAGATCCTGTCTTTCTGCTATGCAGGAATACAGATCTCTGTGTTTTCCCAGGCAGCTCATCCTACATACAGTTAGTAAAAACTTCACTGCCAGTGTCATTAGTACAATGTCAGTGCATATTTTTAGCACTGATCACTGTAATAATGTCACTGGTTCCCAAAAAAGTGTCAAAAATGTCAGTTAGGTGTCCGATCTGTCCACCGCAATGTCGCAGTCCCGCTAAAAATCACTGATCACTGCCATTACTAGAAAAAAAAAATAATAATAACAAAATGCCATAAATCTTTCCCCTATTTTGCAGACGTTATAACTTTTGCTCAAACCAATCAATATACGCTTATTGGGGTTATTTTTACCAAAAATATGTGGCAGACTACATATTGGCCTAAATTGATGAAGACATTCAATTTTTTTTATTTTTTTTATTGGGTATGTTTTATAGCAGAAAATAAAAAATATTGTCTTTTTTCAAAATTGACAGTCTTTTTGTGTTCTGAGCGCAAAAAAAAAACCCTGCATAGGTGATTGAATACCACCAAAAGAAAGCTCTATTTGTGGGGAAAAAAAGGACATCAATTTTATTTGGGTACAGTGTCGCAGGACCGTGCAATTCAGCTAAAGTCAGCTAAATTAATGTGCAGTGCCGTAGCGCAAAAAATGGCCTGGTCATTAAGGGGTAAAACCTTCCAGGGCTGAAGTGGTTAACTGTGCTCGGAAGCAACGAAAAAGTGCAAATTGCAACACATCTAAATGACCCATGATGAAACCGCACATTGACATACAGTATATGAAGTAACGAGAAGATTACTAATAGTTACGTATGTTTGAGGTTAGTATTCAAGACAGATGATAAAACGTTCAGAAACGATACACTGCATGGCTAAAAGTTTGTCAACACTTGACCATCCCACCTGTATAAGCTTTTTGAACAGCCTATTCCCAAATCATGGCCATTAATAGAGTTGACCCCCTCCCCACTGTGGCTTTAACATCCTCCACTCTTCTGGGAAGACTTTCACCGGATTTTGGAGACAGGTCTATAAAGACATGGTGTGAGAGTTGGGTGTGGAGAACCTGGAGTGTCTTGCATAGAGCCCTGACCTCAAAACTGCTGAACACCTTTGAGATGACTTGGAACCATTGCAAGTCAGGTTTTCCCATCCAACATCAGTAACTGGCCTCACAAATTAGGGAATTTGTGAGGTCAGGTAGTGATGATGAATAAGAAGACATGGCTCACCATGGGCCAATTCATCCCGAAGTTGTTCAGTGGAGTTGAGATCAGGGACAGGAAACTCCAGTTCGTTCTCACCAAACTGGTCAAACCATGTCTTTATGGAGCTTGCTTTGAACACAGAAAACCTGTTCATTAGGGTTGGGGTCAGGGCTCTGTGAAGGGCGCTAAGGTTCCCCCACACCAAACTGGTCAAACCAGGTCTTTATGGAACTGGCTTTGTATACAGGAGCACAGTTGTGCTGAAACAGAAAAGGGTCTTCACCAAACTGTTACTACAAGGTTGGAAGAGCACAATTATCTACAATGACTTTGTATGATAAAGTATTAACAGAAGCCTTCACTGGTGACACCTGAACCCCTCATTTAGAGGGAGTCAACATACTTTTGGCCATGTAGTGTAGGTATGATGGTCAGAAGTCCACAAACATTTGGCCAAATAGCACATTTACCTTATAGGTAGAGAATGGGGGCTTTGTCACCTGCAATCTTTTTCTATCTCATTGGGATTCCAGTGGTGAGGTTCGGCTCCTGCCTAACCTTTCAGTATTCCTTCTAATTCTGTTTCAATCCACACAATATAAAACAAATTAAATTCCAAGCAGGGAGAGTGAGGTCCCCCTGTAATGAGCATGACAGATGTGAGACCCTGGGCAATTAACAGCACAGATTTCACCACCGGATTCCCTGAATGTCAGTATTGCATAGACAGACTTTAAAAGAGAAGTATGGGGGTTTTTTTTGTTTTTTTAATGCCCATTCATGATTACCTAGGTGGATTCAGCATCGATCCGTTGCTGCAGCTGTCCCCAGGCGCTTCTACACTGAGAACCGAGCCATCGAACACCGCCTATGCCTCGGTTCTCACAGATCTCCGAGCGGAGAGCCACAGACTGTCAATCAGCAGATCTCCTCTCTGCTCCTCCACGCTCACTGGAGCGCTAAGCTGTGGAGGGACCAGGAGCGGCCGTCTCAGGCTCCCAGCGGCTCGCTGAGAGGCTGAGATGGGCATCAGTTCAGGCACCTGGCGGATCCAGACTTTATTGTCGAGATGACGAGGTGCCTGGACTGATTCCTGTGATGTCAGCAGAGAGCGGACTTCAGAAAACGGGTCACAGGAGTGCAAAATGAATTCCTGTGACTCATAGGAGAAGCCCAGCCAAACGAGCTAAGGCTGGACTTCTCCTTTAAGAACCCGGAGAGTCCTCCCCCCCAGTAGCTTTGTGGTTTCTATGTGTTTGCTGCACATTGTGTGCCCACTTTGTGCTCCACCCCACAAAGGCTGACACAGGGAAATTCCCAAGTGTTGCGTGCTGTTTATAGCTGGCATATCGCACTGTTTGCTGACCCGGCTCACACAAAAGGCATTCACTGACAGCTTGATTGAACGGAATTCTATGATTTTCTATGCAAAGCCAGTATCAATAAACCACAATTTAATTTATATAAATATTTTCCCTGTTTTCAACCTTTATCTTTAGATTATTTATTTTTTTGTCTTTAGATTTTTTTTTTTCAGTTTTTGTTAATAAACTACAGCGGTGCTGTTCTTGTTGTATATAAACCAACGTAGCCATACTCCTTTCTTACCTTTTACATTTCTGTATTTCTCTGCCTGGAGTAATGTGTACTACTAGAGTGCGTTACACTAGATCAAGTTGGTCAGTCCTATGAGATCAGTATAAAGGGAAACATTAAAAACATGTTTTTTTTTGTGTTTTTTTTTAACCACTTGACCTCCAGAAGATTTACCCCCTTCATGACCAGGCCATTTCTTGCGATACGGCACTGCATTACTTTAACTCACAATTGCACGGTCCTGCGACGCTGTATCTAAGTAAAATTTCTGTCCTTTTTTTCCCCACAAATAGAACTTTCTTTTGGGTTTTTTTTAACTATTTGACCTCTGGAAGATCTACCCCCCTTCATGACCAGGCCATTTTTTGTGATACGGGACTGCATTAATTTAACTCACAATTGCGCGGTCCTGTGATGCTGTATCTAAATAAAATTTCTGTCCTTTTTTCCCCCACAAATAGAACTTTCTTTTGGTGGTATTTGATCACCCCGGGGTTTTTATTTTTTGCGCTCTAAACAAAGAAAGACCAACAATTTAAAAAAAAATAATTTTTTTTACTTTCTGCTATAAAACATAGCCAATAAAAAAATGTAAAAAATCGAATTTCTTTCCTAAATTTATGCCAATATGTATTCTGCTACATATTTTTGGTAAAAAAAAAAATTCCAATAAGAGTATATTGATTGGTTATAGGGTCTACAAACTATGGTATATATACTGAAATTTTTGTTTATTCATTTTTATACTAGTAATGGCGGTGATCAGTGACTTATAGCGAGACTGCAATATTGCGGCAAGCAATCTGACACTAATGCCCCGTACACACGGTCGGACTTTCCGACGGAAAATGTTCGATGGGAGCTTGTTGTCGGAAATTCCGACCATGTGTAGGCTCCATTGGGCATTTTTGAAGTGGATCTCAAATTTTCCGACAACAAAATCCGTTCTCGTAAATTCCGATCGTGTGTACACAATTCCGACGCACAAAGTTCCACGCATGCTCGGAATCAAGCAGAAGAGCCGCACTGGCTATTGAACTTCATTTTCCTCGGCTCGTCGTACGTTTTGTACGTCACCGCGTTCTTGACGTTCGGAATTTCCGACAAGATTTGTGTGACCGTGTGTATGCAAGACAAGTTTGAGCCAACATCCGTCAAAAAAAATCCATGGATTTTTTTGTCGGAATGTCCGATCGTGTGTACGGGGCATTACTGACATTTTTGGCACTTTGTGGGAACCAGTGACACTAATACAGTGATCAGTGCTAAACTTATGCACTGTCACTGTACTAATGACATTGCCTGAGAAGGGGTTAACATCTAGGGCAATCAAGGGGTTAACTGTGTGCCTAGCCTGTGTTTATGTGTGTACTGCTTTTACTGCTGAGAAGACAGAGTTCTGCATTGTTTACATGCACAGAGCTCTGTCCTGTCTTCCTCCTCACCAATCAGTGAGTACCGGCAGTCATCCATTGGCTGGCACCCGCTGATCAGCTTGTGCTGTGACTACTTACCAGCAGCGCGCCCCTCCCCTACCCAGAAGTGCCAGATCACATACTAGATACTTGATCCGACACAGGAGAGCCGCTCTGCCGCCGTATTCCTAGCAGCAGGTCATGTGCTTGGTGCCAAATTCTCCCAAAGGGACCACATGATCAATCACCAGGCACTGGCCATGTAACCTGCTGCTGGTAAGAGACAAAAAACAACAACTTTATTCTACACAAAAGTAACAAGTGCATCATTTTCTTTTATTCTTATTCGTGTTCGATTAATCACCCCAAACACTTAGGTAGGGCTGAAACAACTAATCGATTAATCGACAACTAATCGATTATGAAATTAATCGATTACTATTTTCATAATCGATTAATCGGCCAGTAACATAATGGGGTTAAAAAAAACTAAAACGAGCCCTTTATAGTACAAAAAGAGCAAATAATCGCTACTGTAGATGTTACTTTCACAGTTCTACAATAAAAAAATGAACCTCTTACAGTAGTGATTATCGGCTTTTTTTTTTTTGTAAAATAAAGGGCTAATTTTAGTTTTTTTTAACCCAATTGGCCAAAAAAAAATGCAAAAATGTAAATCGCCGCAAAATCACGTGCGCAAAAATCAAAACGCACTGCAGAAACAGATCGAAAGCAAACTGCCTAGGTGAGTAGCGAGCCTTATTCTGGCCACACCGATCAATTTTCAGACGAGAATATTTAGGCGAAAAGTCTTTGTACATTCGCTGAATGAAAGATTGTTGTTTGAAATTTTTACTTGTTTTCAACATTCTGTTTTTAAAATGAATGTAATTTCTGAACGAAAACCACATACACTCTGAAAATTCCTTTGACCAAGAAGTTTTCTATTTCCAAATTTTCCTGTCACTGTGGTTGAAAATGAACGTCGACTTGACCCCACTAATGATTAGAAAATCGAACTAACGTTCTTTAAATGAAATTTTTTTTTTGGAGGAAGACATTTGATCTCTGAGTCTGATAATATTTATCAGATTCACCCTTTAATAGTATGTACAGTATATCTCTTCTCTAACAGTTTATACAGTATATCTCCTCTAATAGTATATACAGTATATCTCTTCTGTCTGTTATTCTCAGAGTGGATTAGATATTTTGCTCCCTAACCATATAGTTGGTTATTTATATTTACCACTGCATAGAGATATTTAAGAACAAATTGCCTTTTTTTTAAACTTTACATATTAACTAAATTATATGCCACTTTTTTTTTTAAGGTTATTAACCGATTAACCGATTAATCGATTAATCGAAACAATAATCGGCCAACTAATCGATTATGAAAATAATCGTTAGTTGCAGCCCTACACTTAGGATTCCAATTTAAATCAGTGACATGGCCGCTCCACTGATTTATAAAGTAAAAAAGCTCGATCACCAGTCACTGGTCACGTGATCTGCTGTTGGTTATAGACAAAAAAAACTTTATTCTACACAATATAACAAGTGCAACATATTCTTTTATCCTTATTCTTGTTGGATTAACCGGTTTCGCACCGCCTTATTCACATTTACTGCGGTAAGGCGGCCTGGCTGTGTGAAACAACGTATCTGTACGTCGTTTCTTGCAGCCAGAGGCGCGATCGCGCGCTGATTGGTCAGAGGGGGAGCCAATCAGCGGGTCTGGCAGACCCCATGTCCGCCGGCAAACCCGCCATCATTCCCGGAAGAGGCAGAACGGCGATCTGCCTATGTCAACAAGGCAGATCGCTGTTCTGTCAGAGGGAAAGAGAGAGCTCTTGTGTTTCTGCTAAGCAGGAACATAGATCTTTCCTTCCCCAGTCAAACCATCCCCACACATTTATAAAGAACCCCCTAGGGACACACTTAACTCTTTGATCGCCCCTGGTGTTAACCCTTTCCCTACCAGTGTCATTAGTACAGTAACAGTGCATATTTTTAGCACTGATCACTGTGTTAGTGTCACTTGTCCCCGAAAAAGTGTCAGGTGTCCAATTTGTCTGCCGCAATGTCACAGTCCCGCTAAATATTGCGAGGTGTCCCAGGAGGTTGCAGGCAGGGGGAGAGGAAGAGAAATTCAGGTGGATTGCTGCAGTGATCAAACTGGAAGTGGGAGCGGGTACCTGTCAAAACGAGGTACCAACTTTCCATTGGCAAAAATAGAAGAGGAGGGCATAAAGTGGAACTTCTCCTTTAGGGTGAAGTTCTGCTTTAAGTAAATATAGTTACATATATATATATATATATATATATATATATATATATATATATATATATATATATATATATATATATTATACTGTATATATAACACTATCTATATGTATGTGTATATAATATATATATATATATACACATAATTTTTAACCTTATGGAAATGGAATGGAAGTGAGCTAAAAAGTTGTTGTATGTATTTGCCTGCTGTTGTTCCATGAAATATTGGTAGGTACAATACCAAAATAAAGTGTTGAATAGATGGAAGGACTATGCTAATTTGTATAGTCCTTTAAAAGAGTTAATTTTGCAACATTCAACGCGTTTCGGGGGCTCAACACCCTTCCTTCAGCAGGGCTAAAATACAGGTCAAGGAGGCGCCTGGACTAAAAAAAAGACAAAATAAAAGAAGGTCCATGTTGTGTGTTGGGATTAATTGTACATGTCAGTTAACCTTCTATAAATGTAAAAACCAAAAACCAATCCACAATAAGGGAAACCAGCGCAGCACATTCAGCCCTCCTAACCTAAAAACCAGGGTATATAGCCTCCAGCAGAAAATCCGTTGAGACAAAACTGATACTGTTACAAAATATAGATAAACGTCCAGCGCTATGGATACCAGTACCGCTGGTCTTGACCACCCTAATAGGAACCAATGAATTAAATGGGTGAAAACGTAAGGGTTTCCAATGGTAACCGAACTGAAGTGCTCACTTCTATAAATGTATCAAATTGTACACGGAAGTTTGTGTTAGTTATTTCTTTGAGGTTTTGTTACCTTTTTTTCCTCAGCTGATTGCACTCGACCTCTTTTTCTCTGTTTCAGAATTTCACTTTTAGTTCAGCTACACGGCGGTTGTTTCGCAATGCCGTCTTAAAAAAAAACGCGTGGGCTTCTCCAAAAATAGCCATTTACTACTTGCTGACATGGAGCCTTCCTTTTCTGAAACTGTCAGCAACCATTTCACAAGAGTTCCCACTCCTCCTTTCCTACAGCACACAACACATTCTATTTACAAAACTGTCTGAAGTAAGGACTGGCCTTGCTGACCATAGTGGCCAATCAGAGCAAGAAATGCTCCCAATATATGACAGCTGGAGAGTGAATGCTTGAACCTGATTGGTTGCTGCGAGGGAATACAGACATAGTTTCAGGCCCCGTCCACACCTGAGCAATTTTCTGCTTGAAGCTTGAAGCTCTAAAACGCTTAACAAGCCAAACCTCATTCATTTCAATTGAAATTGTTCTGTCGCCTGAAGCAAAACGCCTGTCGGTCAAGAAAGTACACAAGCTTCTTTTTGGCAGATTAAAGCGTTTTTGGCCCCAAAGACTTCAAAAGAAACACCCGAAAACATGAGACTCATGCTCCACATAGTGTGAACCAAATACCACAGTTGCATTAAAAACTAGAAACTGCACTTACACAGAAGAAAAAAACGGGAGATACAGCATTGTGTAATCACATCAACGCGAAAGACACATCAAGATTGCGATGATGTCAAGTGTAGCCCCGTCCTGACCGGTTTCGTCAAATATGACATTCTCAAACTACTAATGCTTAGTTATTTAGCCTGCCGTCGGCTGAATCTGGGTCACAGGAAGGAAGAAATAAGTGCACTCCTGTGAACCAGAAGAGAAGTAAGGGCAAAAATGTGTTATCCATACCTCTCTTTTAAAAATCTTTTGGCAGGTAAAACAGCTCCTATATATACACTATAGTACCAAAAGTAATGCCTTTACACACACATGAATTTTAATGGCATCCCAGTCTTTGTCCGTAGGGTTCAATATTGAGTTGGCTCACCCTTTGCAGCTATAACAGCTTCAACACTTCTGGGAAGGCTGTCCACAAGGTTTAGGAGTGTGTCTATGGAAATGTTTGACCATTCTTCCAGAAGGACATTTGTGAGGTCAGGCACTGATGTTGGACAAGAAGGCCTGGCTCACAGTCTCCACTCTAATTCATCCCAAAGGTGTTCTATCGGGTTGAGATCAGGACTCTGTGCAGGCCAGTCAAATTCCTCCACCCCAAACTCACTCATCCATGTCTTTATGGATCTTGCTTTGTGCACTGGTGCACAGTCATGTTGGAAGAGGAAGGGGCCATCCCCAAATTTTTCCCACAAAGTAGGGAATATGAAATTGTCCAAAATGTCTTGGTATGCTGACGCCTTTAAGAGTTCCCTTTACTGGAACTAAGGGGCCAAGCCCAACCCCTGAAAAGCAACCCCACATCATAATTCCCCCTCCACCAAATAATTAGGACCAGTGCACAAAGCAAGGTCCATGAAGACAAGGATGAGCGAGTTTGGGGTGGAGGAACTTGACTGGTCTGCACAGAGTCCTGATCTCAACCCGATAGAACACCTTTGGGATGAACTAGAGCGTAGACTGTGAGCCAGGCCTTCTATTCCATCAGTGCCTGACCTCACAAATGCACTTCTGGAAGAATGGTCAAACATTCCCATAGACACACTCCTAAACCTTGTGGACGGCCTTCCCAGAAGAGTTGAAGCTGTTATAGCTGCAAAGGGTGGGCCAACTCAATATTGAACCCTACGGACTAAGACTGGGATGCCATTAAAATTCATGTGCGTGTAAAGGCAGGCGTCCCAATACTTTTGGTAATATAGTGTATATCCTATGCAAAAAAAAAACAAAACACAATCCCCACTCCTTACTACTGTAAGACTGATCGATTTCATGAAACTCACAAAACATGAATGTGACAAGGGGTGGAAATGATCACTCAGTTGACCAAAAATAGAAAAGTTTGGCCCTTTGTAGGGAACATTCTAGGGACAAAACTTCCAAATGTCCCAGTCAGTCAGTGATCCTGTTTGGGGAGAGCTGAACTCTGGCACAGGGAGGGTTACACAGACTGAACTGAGCACATTGTGTTTCTCTTAGTCATCCCTTCCTGCTTTTCCCAGTTCATAGCGCTGACGTCACAGAGAGCCAGCCCCGTCATTGGATGCCAGGCCCCAACGCCAATGTTTATGTCCGGCCCTGCTCAGCCAGCTTAATCTGCTGTGTCACACTATGTGACCGACTCCCCCCCCCCCCACCACACGATGGACACTTCTGGGAAGCCAGAGGGACATTCCACGGGGTCAGCCAGTACAGTAAACAGGCCAAGCCCATTCCCAAAATCCCTCGCCTTCCATTAAATCCCACTTTAAACGGCTTACATAGGACAGGCCGCTCGCCTTACGCATGTCCTGGAAGAGGAGTACCAACCAGGTTTAACGCAACAATTAAACTTTATCTGCTGCTCTGTTGGTGGGAAGAACGCTGAATCTAAAATTGTCACAAGTACGATCAATGTTGTAGAGCAGAAGTAAACAATGGGGATATTAGGGTTGATTTACTACGAAGAGTGCAACATTTGCTACAGCTGTGCATAGGAAGCAATCAGCTTCTATCTTCAGCTAGTTCAATTAAGCTTTTGGCAAAAAATAAAAATGGAAGCTGATTGGTTTCTATGCAGAGCTGCACCAGAATGTGTACTCTCCAGCTTTAGTAAATCAACTCCACGGTTTTTACTTATTACATTCCTGCTGTCATTGCCGAATAATCAGAAGTGGAAAATCTGAGATCTGAGCACCGTCTGTTGAGATCTCTAACTTGAGTGCAGAAAGAAATATTGGAGTGAATATTGGAGAGAGAATAATTACTGACTAATGGAGATTTCCCAGCATTTTTGGAAAATTTTGTGTGCCACGGTTCTTAATATCACTGAATGGGTACAGCCAGATCACCGCCAGTGGTGCCCAAATGCAACTGCAAGCAGGCCATCCGGGACCAGAGTAGCCCAGCAAAAACTACTCATAAGCTGCAAACTGCCCAGTCTGGTCGTCTGAAGCGATATGCAATCAATAGCTTGCTGCCCGAGGGGACAGTTATTGGCAGTGCCGGGAAAAAAATCAATTGGTGCCCAGGGCGAAGATGGCAAACTGTGCCCCCCCGTTGCGTGGATGCAGAGCTCCCCCCTTCTCTCACCCCCCAGTACACAAAGCTCACCCCTTCTTACGCCCTCCAGTACAGAGCTCCCTCCCCCAAGAACAGAGGTCCCCCTCTTCCCCAGTGCAGAGCTAACCCACCCTGTAGCACCCCTAATATAGCACTCCCAATACACAGAGCTCCCCCACCTCCCAGCACCCCTCAATACGCAGATCTCCCCCCACCTTCTAGCACATCTACTAGGCATGTGATCCGGCACTACCGCGTGTGTGGGGGGGGGCGTGCCTGCAACGCCGGCAACCTGGCTGTGCTGTGATTATACACAGCAGATGCCGATCAGCGGGTGCCGGCCAATGGTTGACCACTGGCACCCGCGGATCGTCGGGAAGATACACAGGACAAAGCTCTGCCTATGTAAACAAGGCAAATCTCTGTCCTGTCAGTGGAGAAGTAATGGATTTTCTTTCCCTGCAAAAAAGGGGGGAAAGCAAAGGGAAGGTGGGGAGCATCGGCAGGGTCGATGGGTCCAGAAGTCTGATTACCATATGTGAGTAATCTCCATTTAGGAGTAGGTCAAATATTCATCTGAAAAATAGAACAAATCCCAGTACAACCATCGTGCGTTATGTTCCTCCGTCTTGTGACTGAGGGCAGCGGTCAAGCGTTCCATCTGTTGGATATCGCTCACTCTGGCAAACCATTGCAGAACTGTAGGAGGGGATTGTTGTTTCCATAAGCTAGGGATGCATGCCCTGGTGGCATTTATAAGATGTCCGTAAATTTGTGAACAATTTGCAGGACTTGTTGCCAGAAATGGCGAAGCTTTGGACAGTCCCAGAACAGTGTAGTAGTGTGCCAGTCTGTGAGCCACATCGCCAACACAACAGGCTTTGTCCAGGAAAGAGTTACGCTAGTACTGATTGGGTCTGATGCCAGTACATCAAAATTTTGAATATAATCTGGTATTTACTGCAAAGGGGAGAAGTGAAGTATCCGGTTCTTTTGGTCCACTTAGAACGTAGTGTTAAGGTCTCTTTCCCAAACATGAAGGATCGTGCTGGGATGTAACTGTAAGTAAGATACCGCAAGAAGAGAAAAGAGATTTCCATAAGGGCTCATCTCCCAAACAAAGGTCTTCAAAGGAAGTGGGTAGTCTGCGGAAACAGGTGTGACATGGAAGGGACCAGAGCAAATGAGATAGATATAATATAAATTTTTACACCTGCCCAGGCCAGAGGAGTTGAGTGTTCCATATAAGACGGATGGGCTGACCCATCCTGAAGGACCCAAAAAGGCAGAAGCTCTAGTCAGGCTCTGTTCGGGCTGCAGCCGAAAGGCTCTATCAGAGATACCCAGAAAAAAGTCTGGGTGGCCAAAGTTCTATGTCAATGGTGATGAGAAGCTAGAAGTCTCGGTCATCCTATAGTACCTACGGAGTTCCAGTAAAGTTGTTTCAATTAAGGGGTGTGGAGGCGAAGTCAGGAGCATCGAACCCCTGTCCATGGAAGACCAGCTAAGGGGACCAGTACAGATTCCTACTCCAGGGAAACCCATAATTTGTGAGAGCAGTGTCTGCACCAGTCAACCACCTTAGTCACGTGAACCGCTGTGCAGTATAAAGCGGGGTAAGGAAGGCCAAACACTCCTCTGAGCTTGTAAAGTTGTAAAAGTGCACGTTTGAGACAGGAAGGCTTACCCTGCCAAAGGTATCTGCAAAATGTTGACCAGAGCTTACAAAAGAATTTCTGAGGTAACTTAAAGTGGGGTTCCACCCAAAAAAACAAAAATACCTGAAAAATTCTAAAAAAAAAAACAAAAAAAATTTGGATATTTTTTTTTTTTTTCTTACCTCTAAATGCCTGTTGCTAGGTGGTCCCTCGTAGTCTGCCTCTTCCTTTGCCTGGGCTGGTGACATCACTTCCCCCTCGGCACAGGAAGGGCTCGGCTCTGCTCCCTCCCTCCTGTCAATCATCTGGGACCCATTACAGATCCCAGGTGATTGATCGGCCAATCACGGCGCGCGGCACCGCTCGCGCATGCCACAGCCACAGCCCGGCGCCCACAGTTGAAATGCCGGCGCCGACGAGCGAAGGGGGGGGATGAGCGGGGCTTCGATCCCTCGCATCGCTGGACCCAGGGACAGGTAAGTGTCCAATTAAAAGTCAGCAGCTGCAGTATTTATAGCTGCTGACTTTTAATTTTTTTTTTTTTAATGGACCCCCTGGGTGGAACTTCTCTTTAACTTGCAAAGCCTGCAAAAGATACAGGAGACGTGGCATAATATTCATTTTGATTCATTTTTGTCATTGTTGGGTAGCAAGTTTTCTCTTTCATTGCTCTTTTGATAGCCTGGTTCCATAGGAGTTTTCACTTCCTTTGCATCTTGCATATGGAATTGTTCCAAAATATCTGAGATTTTCTGAGATTGGTAGATAACTTCCATCTTCTCTCTCTATTTAGATTCCCAGATAGTAGCTAATGTTCCCTAGCTCTTTGATTTCAAAATTGATTTCAGCTTGTGAACTATCTGATTATAATCCCCTTCTTGTTCAAAACAAGTTATAATGTCATAGATAAGGATGTATATCCATCTGTCATCTTGATTCCTGGAGTAGAGACCGGGGTCTGCTTTACTTCTTGAGAATCTCTCTCTGGTAAGCACTTCGGTCACTTTACACACAAGGTTGTCTCTTTGCTTTGCCCTGATGGTTTCTCTGTGTAGAGATCTTCCTTAATGTCTCCATATAGGAAAGAAGTTTTAATGTCTAGGTGTTTCACTTGCATGCCCTTACCGGCTGCAACGCTAAGAAGTGCTCTGATGGTGGAGTGTTTTACGATGGGAGTGTTTCTTCGTAATTTTCACCAAATTTCTGGGAGTAACCCTTGGCAACAAGTCTGACTTTGTATTTGTGGATATTCCTTTCTGCATCTGACTCTACTTTGAAAGTCCACTTACTTCCTATAGTTCTGTGGTTAGGAGGGAGCACTGTGAGTGTCCAGGCTTTAGCTTCCACTGCTCGGCTTTCCAGATAGAGCAGTTCTTTTTTAAATGACCAGTCTTCTTACAGGGAAAACAGGCTCTACTTTCTTTGTTGCGCTTTATGCCTTTGTACATCTTAAGAGCTTTGTCATCATAGTGTATATTTTATTACCTTCTGTCATATTCATCGATTCATTTCCCTTTGACAGATTTCAGTGTCAGCTACTGCTTGGGTCTGGTTTCTAAAGCGTTAATGAGAGCAGTATATGTCTCTGGAAGGCTGCAGAGGAGCAGGGCAACAATATGATTATCTTTGATGTCCTCTCTGATGGCACGTAGCTGCTCTATGATCTGTAGCATAGCATTCACGTGGTTACACATTTACTGCCCTTCTTGTAGTCTAATCTTGCCAACTTTCTTAGCAAAAACAGTTTGCTGTTTAGACTTGAATGCTAATGTAGCTTTTGTAATGAAGTCCACATACCTTTGTCTGTTTTCTCTGTTCTTATGTGGATAGGCTTGTCATCTTCCACTATTAAGCTTATAATCGCTTTTGCTTGTCTATCTTTCCTATCCCAATCCTATGTCTCTCCATCTGTGGGTCTGTTTGTATTCAGCACTTGCCACAAGTCTTCCATGCTAAGAAACATTTGTAGTTTAAACCTCCAAAGCTGGTAATTGGCATTGTTCAGCTTTGCTTTTGCAAACTTCACATCTGAACCACTTGCCATGTTTCAGTAGCTTGTATACAGTATTCACTGACTTGCTGTACTCACTGAGTATTCTTTACAGTGCCTCTGGGTGCTGCTGGGTGCCTGGGATATCCTCTCCAATTCCTTGGTGCCTGGGACCCATAACCTATTAGCTGAGTATTGAAATCATGCTTTGGAAGCTTCTTGTTTCAGCAATTAGCTTTACTTTTATGGAGAAATACATTGCATGCCTTTTTATCATCATGGAACAGGAAGAGAACAGCAAACAAGTGCACACTTAGATACAGAGGGTACTTCCTCTCATATCATAGAATACATGAACTGTACACTATAATATTACAGCACACCACCTGCTGGCATAGATTGGTATCATGCATATATATACAGTGGGGATGGAAAGTATTCAGACCCCCTTAAATGTTTCTCTCTTTGTTATATTGCAGCCATTTTCTAAAATCATTTAAGTTAAATTGTTCACTCATTAATGTACACACAGCACCCCATATTGACAGAAAAACACAGAATTGTTGACATTTTTGCAGATTTATCAAAAAAAAGAAAAAATGAAATATCACATGGTCCTAAGTATTCAGACACTTTGCTCAGTATTTAGTAGAAGCACCCTTTTGATCTAATACAGCCATGAGTCTTTTTGGGAAAGATGCAACAAGTTTTTTCACACCTGGATTTGGGGATCCTCTGCCATTCCTCCTTGCAGATCCTCTCCAGTTCTGTCAGGTTGGATGGTAAACGTTGGTGGACAGCCATTTTTAGGTCTCTCCAGAGATGCTCAATTGGGTTTAAGTCGGGGCTCTGGCTGGACCATTCAAGAACAGTCACGGAGTTGTTGTGAAGCCACTCCTTCGTTATTTTAGCTGTGTGCTTAGGGTCATTGTCTTGTTGGAAGGTAAACCTTCGGCCCAGTCTGAGGTCCTGAGCACTCTGGAGAAG
This sequence comes from Aquarana catesbeiana, assembly GCF_042186555.1. Lineage (NCBI taxonomy): Eukaryota > Metazoa > Chordata > Amphibia > Anura > Ranidae > Aquarana > Aquarana catesbeiana. The sequence continues at coordinate 17,348,027 of NC_133335.1, forward strand.
GTTTTCGTTCAGGATAGCCCTGTACTTTGCGGCATTAATCTTTCCCTGATTGCAAATAGTCATCCTGTCCCTGCAGCTGAAAAACACCCCCACAGCATGATGCTGCCACCACCATGCTTCACTGTTGGGACTGTATTGGACAGGTGATGAGCAGTGCCTGGTTTTATCCACACATACCGCTTAGAATTAAGGCCAAAAAGTTCTATCTTGGTCTCATCAGACCAAAGAATCTTATTTCTCACCATCTTGGAGTCCTTCAGATGTTTTTTAGCAAACTCCATCGGGCCACTCTGCCATAAAGTCCCGACTGGTGGAGGGCTGCAGTGGTGGTTGACTTTCTACAAATTTCTCCCATCTCCCGACTGCATCACTGGAGCTCAGCCACAGTGATCTTTGGGTTCTTCTTTACCTCTCTCACCAAGGCTCTTCTCCCCCGATAGCTCAGTTTGGCCGGACGGCCAGCTCTAGGAAGGGTTCTGGTCATCCCAAACATCTTCCATTTAAGGATTATGGAGGCCACTGTGCTCTTAGGAACCTTAAGTGCAGCAGAATTTTTTTTGTAACCTTGGCCAGATCTGTGCCTTGCCACAATTCTGTCTCTGAGCTCTTCAGGCAGTTCCTTTGACCTCATGATTCTCATTTGCTCTGACATGCACTGTGAGCTGTAAGGTCTTATATAGACAGGCATGTGGCTTTCCTAATCAAGTCCAATGAGTATAATCAAACACAGCTGGACTCAAATGAAGGTGTAGAACCATCTCAAGGATGATCAGAAGAAATGGACAGCACCTGAGTTAAATATATGAGTGTCGCAGCAAAGGATCTGAATACTTTGGACCATGTGGTATTTCAGTTTTTCTTTTTTAATAAATCTGCAAAAATGTCAACAATTCTGTGCTTTTCTATCATTATGGGGTGCTGTGTGTACATTAATGAGGAAAAAAAATGAACTTAAATGATTTTAGCAAATGGCTGCAATATAACAAAGAGTGAAAGATTTAAGGGGGTCTGAATACTTTCTGTCCCCACTGTGTATATAAATATATATATATATATATAGTCAGTTTATAAGCATCTTTATTGTTGTATTTTTCCAACAAATCAGGGCTGAGTTACAAAAAGTGTTCATGGGGACAGGGCCGGTGCTAGACAATTTTGCGCCCTAGGCAAGACCAGCTACTTGCCCCTCCCCAAAAAAATATAAAACTTCACCTGTAGTTCTTCTTTACCCCTCCTAGCACACATCTTTTTTCCCCTCAAATTTTCCACTCCAGCACAAATCCTCTCCACCAAATCCCCCCACCTAGCATAAATCCCCCCAATCCCATCTCTTTGCAGAAATCCCCCTAAGGCCCTCCTCCTAGCACAACTCCCTCCAAATTACCCTTCCCAGCACAAATCTTTCCTGGATTCCTCTCCACCCAAATTCACCCTTCCTAGCACAATCCCCCTTCCTAACCCAACCCTCCCCCAATCCCTCCCGTCCTCCCTCTAAATACAACCCCCTCTCCTAGCACACATTTGACCCCCCCCCCCCACACTCCTAACACAAATCCCCTCTCCTAGCACAACACCCCCCAACCCACCCCACAAGCACAAATTCCCCCAATTCCCCCTACCAGCACCAATCCTCTTCCTTCAATTCCCCCACCTAGGACAAATTCCCCCAAACCCCTAGCTAAAATCTCACAAAATGTATGGAATTGTATTGTAATTGTACTGTCTGCACTCATCTTGTAAAGTGCTGGGGAAACTGTTGGCGCTATATAAATCCTGTATAATAATAATAATAATAATTATGATTCCCAGCCCTAAAATCCTCTCACCTTACCCAAATGTCCCCCCCCCCCTTTTTTAACCCAAATCTCCCCCAAACCTCCCTCCTACTTTTAGCACATATCCCCTCATTCCACAAATTCACCCCCTGCCCCCCACCCCACCCATCATCCCCATTACCCTTCCCAGCACAAATAGCCCTCACCCCCCCCCCTGCACAAACCTCTCATCTCAACACAATTGTTTGTCACCGCTCTCCCCCTCCTTTCATTGTGTACAGTTCCCCTGGCCTGTATGTCCCCCCCCTAGAACCAGGTAAGGTAAAGGTGTGGGTTGTGCTATGCTCTCACTCCTGTCAGTGGAGCAATCCTCCATACAGCAGATGACACAGGATTGCTCTTGTATCAGGCTGTACATGGGTTGATTACCCCACCCCCTATCTCCTCCAATGACCGATCATGTCTCGGCAGCAGAGAGCCAGGGAATGGATCAAACACTGAACATGCCGATGTAAGAGCGATCCTGTGTTATCTGCTTATGAAGGATCGCTCCACTGACAGCACCTCCCGGCTCTCTCCTGTCTTTTCTCATTTGCAGTCTTCAATGCTCCAGTCTGCTCTCCCCTTGTCCCAGCCGTGAGTGAGGGGATGGGGGTCGGCACAGTGTCCATATAAAAAGAGCAGCCGGGGGGGGGGCCACAACTGAAATCTGAGGGGGGCGTAGCCCACCCCAGCACCCCGTGACTGCGCCCTAGGTGGCAGTGTGCCCTAGGCGACTGTCTAGTTCGCCTAGTGGTAGCACCGGCCCTGCATGGGGACAAGAAAAAGGCACAGATGCCGCATTAGTTCCTTTATTTTTTTAAGTCTGTAATATTTATTTGTCATACGTGTATTGACACATGTACTACTTCAGAATATTGTTAGATCATGCACAGAGGAAGTTAGGAAACATTTGAGAAAAAAGTCTTGACACCCACAGGAACTTTTTGAAAAGGAGGGGCCAAGCTCTGTGACACACCGGATCGCCTGGCTTTGACATATAGATGTGACCCGTATGCAATAATTGCTTTCTGTCCCTCTTGGATCAATCCCTGAATGGAGAGCCTTGCCCAAATGTCAGACTCAGCCATCAAATCAGACTTGGGAGTGGGCTGCAAAGAACATCATAGTAAACAAGATACCGAAAAAAACCCAAATATTTTATATCTCCGTTCCTTTGAACAAATTAAAGGCGTTTCAACCACTTTAAGACCAGGCCTTTTCTAGCACTTTTTGTTTACATGTAAAAATCTGTATTTTTTGCTAGAAAATTACTTAGAACCCCCAAACATTATATAGATATATTTTTTAAAACAGAGGCCCGAGAGAATAAATTGGTGGGTTTTGCAATTTTTTAGGTCAAAACAGTATTTGCGCGGTGGTTTTTCAAACGCAATTTTAGGAGAAAAAAAACACTTTTTTGAATTTTAATTAAAAAAACACAATATAATACACATTTTTGATATAATATTAAAGATGACGATACGCAGAGTAAATAGATACCAAACATGTCATGCTTTTAAATTGCGCATGCCCGTGCAACAGCGACCAACGCCCTAAATTCCATAGGCGGCGCTTTATTAGCCTTTAGGCTGGGTTCACACTGATGCGAAAGGCGGCGGGTGGGGGGGGGGGAAACGTCCTCTCCCACTGCTTGTAATAGCAATCGAGTGGCTAGTTAGCCACTCCGATTGCTATTACAAGAGAGTCGACTCTAAAAAACGGTACCAGGGTAATGCCTGCAGCTGCATATCACCCCGGTACAATCACTTGAAGTCAAATGACGTACCAGGTACATAAATTGGCACCAAGTGGTTAAGCCCAAAACCCCTAAAAAATATTTATTGCAGCTTGTCAGTCATTAGGTATGGTGGCTGCATTAATTTTCTTGTTTTCGGCTTTTTTCCCCTGTTTTCCCTTGGTTATCTGGCCAGTAACACACCTCCTGTATTAGAGCGTCCCCACTCTGGATGGAGGAGCACAGGCGGGGCACCTTTGGACAGCAGCATTGTCAGTCTGGGGGGGAAGGAAGTGCTAGATGGACTAGCAGCTTTACACAAACTAACAAACTGAAGGCAAACTCCAGCTCACGCTTTATAAGCAGTTGCAGCAAACAGTTTTTTTTTTCCTTTTGGGATAAATATTTTACATGAATAGATAAAAGCTGATCATTGTAAGCACCCCTGTCAGTGGTAAATGGTTTGTCTCATTCCTCTAAACTGCTACATCTGCAGTCCCCATTGAGAACGTCCGATTGATGACAAAACGCGTCTGGAGAGGCACATGGTGACGCTACCACGTGATTCGAAGAGGAGGACGGGCTCCGTTCTATGTTTGTTTATGCCGGCCGGCTTTTTTATACGTGATACTATTAGTTCTTAACTGCAAGTGCAATACTACGTTTTATTAAAGTTACCTTGGATTTATTACACTATGGACAGTTCTTTTCTCTTTTGGGTTGTATACTGAGTGAACGGATATCTTAGCTGGAGCGAGTGAGAATTTTCAACCATTCAAATCACCATCCCTATTGTGATCATCTGCAACATTTAAAGGCCCCGGTGGGGCTGGGTTGCAAGCCATCTGCCTTTATTGCTTGCTGTCTGGTAAGCCTAATTTACAGCTACGGTGGTCGGGCACTTCACCTTGTTTATATGTGCACATCATGGTGTTTGCAAGATTTTAAGTGCTTCCATTGGATGTTCATAAAGACATTTTTTGGACATACTTCTATTTCTTTTAGCGCAGCTTTCTTTTTATTATATTGGACTTTCTGTGTTATCGCACTGTATGCTGCTGCTTTCCTATTGCATTCAATGACATATTTTTTCAGTGCGTTTTTTTTCTTTATATACATCTGCAGGAGAGCTTGTTCTGATGGAAAACAGACTCACTGGCAGGATCATCAGGTGAAAATAAAGAAAAGAAAGCCTATAAAAGAAAACTAATGCAGCCATCACAATAAAATTCAATACACATCTACCTCTTAAAGCAAAACTAAAACGTCCAAAATACTCGCCTCCACCTACCAGCGATGAGGCCAATACATCCCTCGCCGGCCGCTGTCATCTTCTCCCCTGCAACTTCTGGATGCTGGGTTTTCAGCCTCTTGATTGGCCGGTGGGGGAATGACGTCACCCCGCACATGTGCATGGGAGTCAGACATTCAGGCATAGCTCAGTGTACATACAACATAAGACTGCTGGCAGATAAGTGTGTGCTATTGCAGAAGAGACATAGCAAGTTAAAGTGAGTCTAAGCATGATTTTCTTTAAAATAACAAACGTCTCATACCGTGCCCCATGGCCCCCCTCTCTCTCACCCCCTCTCTCTCTTTCTCTCACCCACTCTCTCTCTCACTCCCTCTCTCTCTCACCCCCCCTCTCTCTCTCATCCCCCACTCTCTCACCCCCTCTCTCTCTTTCTCTCACCCCCTCTCTCTCTCACCCCCTCTCTCTTTCTCTCACACCCCTTCTTATCCCTCTCTCTCTCTCTCACCCACTTCTCTCTTCCCCCATCTCTTACTCTTACCTCCCTCTCTCTACCCCTCTCTCTCACCCCCTCTCTCTCTCACCCCCCCCTCTCTCATCTGCATCTCTCACCTGCCCCTCTCTCTCTCTCTAACTCCCCCCTCTCTCTCTCTCTCTCACCCCCTTCTCTCTCTCTAACCCCCTCTCCCTCTAACTCCCCTCTCTCTCACCCCCCTCTCCTTCTCTCTAACCCCATCTCCCTCTCTCTAACCCCCCTCTCTCTCTCACCCCCCCTCTCACCCCCTCTCCCTCTAATACCTCTCTCTCACCCCCTCCCTCTCTCTAACCCCCCTCTTCCTCTAACTGCCCTCTCTCTCACCCGCCTCTCTCTCTCTCTCTTTCTAACTTCCTCCCTCTCTCTAACTCCCCTCTCTCACACACCCTCTCCCCCCCCCCCAATCCCTCTCTCTTTTACTCCCTCTTGCTGTTTTTCTAAGTCATTGTAAAGTCCTCCGTGAGCTCCAAAACCTCTCCTTTTCCGCCTCACTACTGTTTGTTTGGAATGAGCAATGCACAGTCATGTGTGCACTGTTCTATGCACACTACACATCCCATAGTCCATATTCCATCTCAGGAGCCAGCAGGAGAGGGTGGCTAATACAGTAGTGGGACCATGGAGAATGAACGTAGCCATCCTCTAACAGGAAGTCAAATCATAGCAGCAAAAAAAATATATGAATTTGGAGACGTGTTAGGTTAAGAATATGTACTTGAATAGAATTTTTTAATCAGAGACAAGTAAAGTCGCTAATGGAAATATTCAGGAACCATTATGGTTCTGAATAATATTGTAGCTGTAGTGCTTCATTAGACCTACAGGGGGCCTTTGTTTATCTGACAGTCAGGCACACCACATGTCATGGGTTGGCACAGCACACCCTGGCCTCCAACCACATGTAACCTTATTCCAGAACAGCAAGATCCATTCTCTGTTTACTGAAAATTTTGTCCTCCGGTTCAAATGTCCAGATGTCCTCAAGGCAGGCCGCCGTCCAGACACAACAGCGTAATATGGACGTCCTGAAACATCTGATTTCTGAGCGTTCACAAAAATCAACGAACTTGAACGAACGAACCCCCATTTTGCTCACCATGGAGTGCTTTACTGGTTATAAATTGACGAGCTGCTTGTCATTGCAGACACGGCTGGACCCTTCTGGGGATGAAGTCTTGTGTGCCTGTGCTTAGGATTCACACGTCCTGCCACACTGCATAGCCAGGAGGGTGATAACTGTAAATTAATTTTGGCTGCTTCTTTGCCCTACCATAGCTTTCTGATTGGGCTATATATAGGCATCAATATACTTGCTGAAGTTCTCTGTGCTTTTACCTTAAGACTGCATTCATACCTGAGCGTAGTGTCTTTATGCGCGTTTTGGCACGTTTTTATGTACGATTTGAGCGTTTTATACAGCGTTTTTGAGCTTTGGCGTTTTTTCATTAGCATTTCATTAGAACAAACTATCATCTGTTGCATCATTTGTTGCTAGGTTTCAGCTTTTTCAGCTTTAGCGTCAGCTTTTACTTCTTTTTTTATTATTAATTTATTATTTATTTATTTTTAGGTTAGGGTTAGGATTAGGGGTTGGGGTTAGGGTTATTTAATTTTTTGTTTTCTTTTGGTTAGGGTGTTAATACTACTACTACTACTAATAATAATAATACATGTAAAAACCCTAACACAAAATAAAGAAATTAGTATTATTATTATTAATAATAATAATAATAATAATAAATTATTTTTATTTTTTGGGTGTTTATTATTATTATTTTTTTTTTAATAGTTGTTTATTTGTTTAAATTTATTTTCCATAAACACAAAACAAGGAAACATTCATCAGTAAACAATAAACAAAATAAAGGCACCATTGGAAAAGACATAGTAAACATCACCAGTGTATGGAGTTATACCATAAACAGGGTGAACCAAGGATATCCCTTCCAGGCCCCACCCATTGCCAAGGAAAACAATGGAGATGGGGGGAGAGGAGGAGGAAGACTATCAGTGATACCTCCTAGAAATTATGGGTGCCAAGAAACCCTCAGAAGGAGAACCATACACACACACACACACACACACACACACACTCACTCATGCAACACACATACCTGCGCCATAATCCCCTGACTGGCCAACAAAAATTGTGACTTAACCACTTGCTTACTGGGCACCTAAACCTCCCTCCTGCCCAGACCAATTTTCAGCTTTTAGCGCTGTCACTCTTTGAATGACAATTGCGCGGTCATACAACACTGTACCCAAATGAAATTTTTATAATTTTTTTCCCCACAAATAGAGCTTTCTTTTGGTGGTATTTGATCACCTATGGGGTTTTTATTTTTTGTTAAAAAAATTTAAAAATTCCTATTTTTTTTTTTTAAATACAAAACTGTTTTATATTTTGTTAATACATTTTGCACACAGGTAATTTTTCTCCTTCATTGATGTATGCTGATCAGGCTGCACTGATGGGCGCTGATAGGCTGCTCTGATGGGCACCGATAGGCTGCATTGATGGGCACTGATAAGGCGGCACTGATGGGCACTAATAGGCGACACTGGTGGGCACTGATGAGGTGGCACTGGTGGGCACTTATAGGTGGCATTGGTGGGCACTGAGAGGTGGCACTGATGGGTGGTACTGATGGGCGGCACTGAAGGGCATTGATAGGTGGCACTGAAGGGCGCTAATAGGTGGCAATGATAGGTGGCACTGATAGGTGGCAGTGATGGACACTGATAGGTGGCAGTTATGGGTGGCAGTGATGGGCACTGATCGACACTGGTAGGTGACACTGATAGGCAGCACTGCTAGGTGGCACTGATGAGGCACTGATTGGCACAACTGGTGGGCATTGATAGGTGGCACTCATAGACATTGATAGGTGGCACTGATTGTTGGCACTGTTATGCACTGGTGGGCACTGATTTGTGGCACTGTGGGCACTGGCAGGTGGCACTGGCAGGCGGTACTGGTTGGCACAGATGAGGCGGCTTCACCGCTTCCTCTTCGGGACCGATGTCCCTTGCACAGAAGCCAGTGATCGGCTTTTTTTTCTCCTCGCGCTTTACGATTACGATTACCCATCTTCTGTTTACATCACATGATCATCTGTCATTGGCTAACAGCTGATAACGTGGTAAGGGGCCAGGATTGACCCCTTACTCCAATCTGTGATCACCCGAGTTTCATTGACTCTGTCATCACAGCGAGCGGAGAGCATGCAAAGGGGAGAATGTCTATTGACGGCCTCCCAGCAAAGAAGGTCCGTGCTGTAGCCGTCATTTAGCTATAGCGTGGATCTGAAGGAGATAAAGCCCAAAATAGCTAATCCTGACAATGTTTACAACCAAATACAATATTAGAAATAATATAGAGCCCTCTCAGGTAAGTTGCGAGGATAGAACTTCGCCCCCAAAAAACTCAGAGACATCTAACCAAGGATGCCATATTTTAGTAAATTTCTTAGAGCATGCCCTGCCCTTATGAATTTATTTAAACTTAGGTAGCTCCCCATTCACAACACGATGGGTGTTTATTATTATTATTATTATTATTATTAATAATAATAATAATAATAATTTATTTAATCAATTTTTTTTAAGGTTATTATTTATTTATGTACAGTATTTATGATTACATATTATTAATTTATTTTATCTATTTATTATTTATTTATGATGATTTTTATGATGATTTTTTGTTATTCGAGTATTTATTTTAGATTTATTTATCCATATAATATTACTAATTTGTTTCTTCCATTTTTTTCATTTGAGCAGAAAATCACGACAAAATGCACTAATGCGCACTATTGCACACAAAAAACACACAAACCGCGCGTTTCCAATAATTTCTATGGGAATAAAACACGCAAATCTGCCCAACTATTTTAGAGCTTCGGGTGTGATATGACACAGCTTCAGTTGCTGGAAGGGCATACTGAGACTTGTAGTTCCCTTGGAGTCTGGGGGGGGGTTGGGGGTTGCGGATAATGTTGTGACACGACTCATGTGTGGATTTTGCAATGAGCTCTTCCCAGCACAGAATGGGTTCAGGAAACAGAGGATGAAAACTGCTGCACCAAGCTGGATTCCATGCCACCATCACCCTTCCTGTCCATGTGTGAACTCAATTCTTAGAAAAAAAATGAAAGATATTTCTAGGTTTGCAAACCCAAAACTGCTGGAAACTTTTATTTCAGTTCTCTTTTCGGAGAGGTCATGATTGGTTTGTGCCTTCAAAAACTGGAAACGAAAAATGCAGGGAATTCATACAACCTGTAAAGAGGATTTCATTTCATGTTAAAACAGATTGTAACATTTAGCAACAATAATAATAATAGATATTAGAGTGTAAGCTTCTCAGGTACAGAGACTGATGACTGGCTCAGTGTTCTATGTACAGCAATGTGGTATATGTCAGAGCTATATAAATGTGTAATAATAATAGTGTGTGACAGTGGGGGGACAATAGAGTGTATATTTTTGTTTATTAAAAATCTTACAAACATAATAAAAACATATTTACATATATACAAAATAAATATAAATATATATATAAACAAAAATAGCTTAAATCGGCATAGCAAAAACATAAAGAAAACTAAATATACCAACCTAAGCAAAGCCATAACCTCCACCTAAAACACCCTCAGGATAAGAAACCATTACACATTTAACACATGCATGCAGCCTTTTTCCAAACATACAATCATATATAAAAATCTAGGGGACGTGAAAGGACAGAAAGAAAGCCGCACACCCAGAGACTGACAAACAGCAGCTACGGAGACCTAATATTCCTCCACGCCTTTGTCCAGGCCCCAGGCCACCACCTGTCCTTCTCAAGAACCCGAATCTTCCCAACCTCATCCAGCATGTCGTGCACCACCACCTCGACAGGAAGGACTTTTTTCCAAATGGAGACCTGACACCGTGCATTCAATGTGAAGAAACGGACTACTAAGCTAACTAGAAAAAGTGTCTCAAAATCAAAATCTCGATATGTCTCAAAGGCCCCGTACGACCACTCCGCATAACTCAAGCGGGAAAGGGATACCCAGAGCCCCCCCACCCACTTGTAGACTTCTATATTGAAGGGGCACTGAAACAAGAAGTGGTCCATTGTCTCCTCCACCCCACCACATTCCACTCTTGGACAACCACGGTTCTCCGCAGAGCGATGCTTTAAGTTGCCCTTTACATAGAGTCTGCCATGAAACGAACGCCAGGCCAAATCCCGAAACTTTAAAGAGATTCTCTCTAGATTGAGCAAATGCAGACCCTCCCTCATAACAGGGCCTGGGCAATCCCTCAAGACCAGTGGCTCGCTAAAGGCAGATTCAACAACCCTCCTCTCCAAGTCCCTCCTAGGAAGAGACGTAATTTCCTGCACCGTCACCCGCTACTGCCGAAGCATTTTCAGGCACGGGGCAACATAAGCCAGGAGCTCACCATGTCGGAACCTCAGGCTTTTCACTGGCCCAAATTTCTCCCAGCTTCGCAGAAAAGGGCTATACCAGGACTGAAAAATACAACCCCACCCTGGCGGTTCCTCTGCCAGCATGTTAGCAAAATTATGTTTCAAAAACATCAGAGAAAAAAAAAACACCAGGTTGACCATACCTAGGCCACCCATCCGCCTCGGAAGGTAGGTTGCAGACCTCTTAACGAGATTTAGTTTGTTCCCCCATAACAGTTGGAAGAAACAGCTGTAGATTCTCGCATAGAGAGACACCGGCAAAACACAGACAAAGCTGACATACAGAAATACCAGGATCAGCTAAGTTTTAATCAGGTCAATCCTTTCCCTGTAATAGAGTTTCCAATCCTTCCAGGTGGCAACCTTGTCATTGGCATCTTGTAGCCTGCTTTCCCAATTTGCGAGGCCATATTTGATGCCTAAAACTGTATTGTCCTGTCCGGGCTCTGGGAAGACATTCGGAAGCTCAAAGCCGTCGCCTTCCTCACCCATCCAAAAAACTTCACTTTTATCCTGATTGATCTTTGAGCCAGATGCCTCAACATACTGCTCCATCACTGACTCAGAGGAGACTCACCATTAATGCCCAAAGGCACTCCGCACAACGGTCCACTCTCTAACCTCTGGATGCAGGGATCGATTGCGAACACGTATAGCAGACGACTCAAACGACACCCCTGACGCACACCCGAGCCAACCTCAAAGAGCCGTCCGATCCAACCATACACAAGCATGAAGCTTTCAGTCCCTCTGTACAAGGTCTTCAGCCAATTGATAAAGCCCCCCTCCAGGCCATACTTGCCAAGAAGCAGCCATAGGTACTCATGATTGACATGATTGACCCGATCAAAAGCTTTAGCCTGATCCAGTACTTCCTCCAGCCTCCTACCCTGCACCGCTTGCTCTAAGACCTCCCGGACAGCTAACACCCCTGAAAAAGTGCTTCTACCCTGAACCGAACAGTGCTGGTGGCTGGAAAGTAGATCGCCCGCTACAGACGATAAACGCCAGAAAATTATTTTTGCCAGTATCTTCCTATCAACACTGAGAAGGCTAATAGGCCGCCAATTCTCAATTCCGAAAGATTCCTTACCCTTTGACAGAAGAATCACCGCAGATTTTCGCATGGAGGGAGAGAGCGAACCCTCTCTCAGACAGCCATTAAAAACCTCCACCAAATATGGGTCCAGAGTAACCTTAAAGTGCTTATAAAACTCGGCTGTCAGTTCATCTGGCCCAGGCGACTTCTTAATGGCAAGCTTATCAGTAGCCTTAACCACCTCATCTGCTGTGATGTCCTCTGTCAAACTCGCAAGAGAACTGCCATTTCCCAGTCCTGGAACAGAATCCAGAAAACTTGATATGCCTGCCCGATCAAGGTCCCTCCTGCCCAGGAGGTCAGCATAATATGCACTGGCAGTTTCCAGGATCCCCGACTTGGACTTCGTCAAGGAACCTGTACTGTCAACCAGGCCTACAACTGACTTAACTGCTCTACCTTGTTTGCAATTCTGGTAAGGGTCGGGCGAGTGATATTTCCCATAATCCCTTTCCAGAACCAAAGAGGCATGCCTGTCATATTGACACTCCCTGAGCAATAGTTTAACCTCAGAGATCATCCCCGGATCTCCATTATTCGACACAAGCCTATCAAGCTTCCCCCACAGATGCTGGTAGGTGACATACTTATCAAGCTGTTTATTTCTTCCTATGGCCTTGAAAAACCCAACGATCCTTCGTTTTGTAAACTCCCACCACTCTGACCTACTGCTGCAAAAGTCCATGATTGATACCTGTGCCTGAAAAAAATCCTCAAAGGATTGACTCACCTTCACATCGTCCAGGAGTGCCGAATTTAGCTTCAAGGTACCCTTCCCCTTTGGTGGTGTATCGGGGCTATTCAGAGTCACAGACAGAATACAGTGATCAGAAAACTCTACCGCCTGACACACTGGTGCTGAGAGGCAGAGTTCCCCTTTAAAAAAAACTATCTATTCTACTCTGACAACTACCTTGCTGAAAAGTGAGACCCGTATCGTCTGGGCAGCAATGAATGTGCACATCAACCAGACCTGCCTCTCTAGCTATTTTGTTCAAGAAAAAGCCATCACAGTCCAGCCTGGCTCCGGTACCTTTCCTATCCTTAGTCCTAGTGACGGTGCTGAAATGACCACCGAAGACAACTTGCCGGGCTGTAAAAAGAAAAGGCTTCATGAAGAGGCATTTCCTGTCCCACTTTGTCTGGGGCCCATAGATGTTGATCAGGCGCAGGTCCTACCCCCCCATGGAGACGTCTAAGACCATGCATCTCCTCATTTCTGCCTCAATAATCCGCCAACAGGTTACCATGCCGGAAAAAAGTACCACAACTCCAGTGTAAGGTTCGGCCACAAGAGACCAGAAAGAGGGGCCATGACTCCACTCCTTCTTTGCCAGATGAATATAAGCCAAACTAGACAACCGGGTCTCTTGCAAAAAGAAAATATTAGCATCAAACCTGCTGAGCAAAAATATGACCATATTACGAGCACTTACTGATTTTGTGCTGGCGACATTAATGGTCGTCACCTTCAGTGGAGTGGGAACCGCCACCATGATGATTGAGGTATACGTTTCGTAGCCTGCTTACCCCCCTCCCTACCTGGAGTCCCTACACGCTTTAATGTCCCTTGTGATTGCTCCTCCATAGACTCATCACCAGAAGAACTTCTGCCCTCCACCTCAGAATACACCTCAAAAGCATTTGCCAACTCCACCCTCCTAGGTTCAGGAGCTTTGACATCCTTCCACTTTCTCCGCCACTTACCCTTTTTCCTTTTAGCCTCCAACCATTCCATATCCTCATTCGACAATCCTGATGGCAGAACCCCCTCCCCCCTGCTCCCCAGGACATCCTCAGCCAAAACCCCCCCATTAACCCCTCCCCCCACATCATTCACCCCAAATTAAACATCTTTCACCCTGACTTCCACATCATTCACCTTGCATTTTGCACCAGCCACTTTCATTTCCCTCCCCTTCCCACCTCCCCCTCCACCATCATCCAATCCATCACTCACTCCACCCCTCGGTGTCTGCTGACCTCAAACGGCAGCACTTCTGCCACGCTGAGGAGGAGATATTGGCATAACCATACACGCTGGTCCAGCACCCTCCACTACACTAGGAGAAACAATAGGTGTAGACACAGAGTTGACAGACTTGACAACCACACTTTCTGACACTGACTGGGAGACCACAGACTGGGGGGACACTGACACCACAGACAGCCTCACAGACACAGATTCTGATGGGACAGAGACACTAGGATCCCCTGGTACAACCTCTGCCAACCCAGACTCTCTAGACGGAAGAATTCCTCCACTAACTCAGGCTTATTGTGCAAAGCCTCAGGGCACTGGCTATAAGGGTGACCGACTTTATCAAACAAGTTACATTTAATGATGTTACAGTCCCTTGCCAGATGCCCCAGTTCCAGACACAAAGAACACTTCTGTTATGGACAGTTAGAGGAGAAATGTCCCCTGACTCCACATTTATGGCACACCTTAGGTTGACCAGGGTAGAAGACGGTAATCCTATCTCTACCAAATAAGGCACAGGACGGCAAATGCTGGACCATTCCCACACACTCTCAACGTAATTGACACTGACCACCCACCTGTCCAGATTCCTCTATCATCCAAAATATTTTTTAGGGGACGTTAAATGGGTATGTGGACAAGGGATTATAGCGGTGCTAGGGTCAGGAAGATTAGAGAAGAAAAGATAAAACAAAAAATACTAAAATTACAAATTTTATTAATCTATCATAAATACAATGTACATTATAAACAATTCATACAGTAATTATACAAATTTTGTGGATACATGTACTGTAAGTGACCCTAAGAATGGTCAAGTGGGCCAGATGGCAAGTGGCCGTTGAAGGAGGGGGGGCTCATTTTCCTACATGTTTCGCCAAAACATTGGCTTCTTCAGGGAACAGGAGCTCATAGGGTGGATATATATAAAAAATTCTGTGTGGTGGACATGAAAACACATGTTAGAAATATTAATTTGACCAAACACTGCATAGTAAAAACAATAACACATTGCAACTGTGGCTGGACATTCATGCGACCCTAAGCTCCACACCACTAAACGGAACTGCGGACATACCTGGGGCGTCAGTGCCCAAGACGGGAGGGAAGAGAGGGAGAGGGGGAACACAGCCACCCAAGGAGATCCCCACAGGGGAGCAGGCAGACCGCGCCGTAAATTATGCCTGCAGGGGGCATACAGTAGACCTGGCAAAGGAATGTAAAGATAGTCATGTGTCATAATGCACTGTGGTAGTTATTCCAGGAATAGAGGGTTACGCATATGTGCATTGTATTAAAAAGAGAACAAAAAATATATGTATATAAATAGGTATAAATGTATCTATATCTCTGGAAAAGGTGCGGACTTACATGTATATCTAAAAGCTGTAGAGAGGCAAGGTCAGAAAGTGCCTGTGATATATGTATGCACACAGCAAGGAAAGGACATCAAGGTTGAACCATATCTGCAGACCACTTAAGGCAGGCCTAATTAGAAAAATGGATAGTGTTAGGGGTCTTGCTGTTGTTAACTGGGGCCAGATATGGTAGTTTATGCCTATACTTACTTGATGGTATCTGCTGTAAGAAAAGATTCTCATAGCGGTACATTCACAGGTATATAGTACCGGTGCTGGGATGAAAAAGGGATAAAAATAACAGTGGATCCTATATGAAATATAAAGGAAAAAAGGAGGATCAGAAAGGTAGGGAAATGGAAGCTTTAAAATGTACTTGGGCACAGGTGAGGCTAGTGAAAAGGAATCTATTACCTAATTCATCATGAAGCACACCGTGTTGCTTGAGAAAATCAGTGTTAACCACCAGAGTAAGAGGCCGGTCCAAAGTAAGTTCTAAAAAGTATGTAAAGGAATAATAAATAATTCATGTAAACAACATGAAGTCAAGGTGTTTTGAAAGGCAGAAGTTTACCTTGTAGCTGTGTGCAGAGCAAATGCAGGCACGTCCCTCGTCCATGGGAACTGAGGGACTAGCCGGTTACTCATATACCCCCCACACCTGATCAGATGATGATCAGGTGTGCGGACGCTAAACGAGGGGTAGCCACGGCTGTGCACTGCACGGTGCCTAGGAACTACGAGTTCCATCATGCAACGCGCGCGCATGCTCAGATCTCACGGACCGTGTGGCGATTGGAGAGGCGAACACCCCTGGAATGGGAAGTACCAAGGTGTCATCTCACCCAATCTGCCGATGGAATAAAGGACCAGAGGGTCTGAGAACAGACGTGGGCACCCAGGGGCAGACAGTTGTCTGCGCCTTGGCGTCCGTACAGGCAAAGACAGCGCTAGCCATGTCACCCCCAAACCGGGAGAGCCCGCGGAGCCGCCGCCCACCACCCACGCCACAGATAATCCCCCCAGTCGTGGGGCTAGCCAAGGCACCAGGGACAACCGCAGTCCAGTGGCGGGGAACAACGGGGCACGAAGTGTAGTGCGCCGAGACACAGGATGGGAGGATATCCCAAAGGTTGCCCAACGATCCACAGGGGCCACTGGGGAAGGTGGGAATTACTGTGTGTCAGCACACGACATCCAGCCACAATGTGTGCAGTGTGCATAGAGAACCACTGGGTCCCAGTACGACAGTGAAACCTGCAACCAAAAATTGAAAATACAATGCAAAAACAATATATAGAAAAGAATATATAAAAAAGGAAACACACAGTATATGTATTGCAACAGTTGTGTCGAAAAATATTGTTCAATAATGACAAAAAAGAGTTTTAAGTCGCAAATAAATACAGGCAATATACACTTATAGAATATACAGGGATATAAGATATATTGAGTCAATTTGCCAGCTTGTCTCAGAAAAGGAAAAAGGCATTTGTAATCAATGTAGAAGGCAAGATATTAGTCGATGTCAAAAAAACATTATATGGATGAAATACCGGGTGGAGCCATGGCAGCAAAGGGAAAGAAAGACAGGGAATACAGGAGAATGAGAAACTAAGAAGGGAATAGAGGGGGGGGGGGGGGGGAAGGGATGGAAGAGGATAGGGTAGAGAGGAAAAACCACAAACGACGTTGTCTGGGGAAGGGGCATGGAAAAGAAAAACTTAAAGGAAGGGCTTAAAACTAATATATTCATTAAGTCCTGGGAAGATGGTAGCATTTAATATATGAATCCATTTGGTTTCGAGTCGTAATAGTGAATTATCAGTACTACCGCCTCTTACATGTGAGGGGATATGTTCAAGTGCGGAAAACAAAATAACATGGGGATCGGAGTTATGTTGGGCAGCGATATGCCTATTAATGGCCGTAGTGGTGATGTTCTTGTATAGTGGTTTGATATGGTCCCGAATACGGGTCTGAAAGGGGCGCTTGGTTTTGCCAACATAGAATGCGCCGCATTGGCATTGGGCCAGGTATACAACCCCAACAGTGGCGCAGGTGACATAGTGTCTGATGGTGTGTGTATTTCCATCGGGTAGATTAACAACCTGAGAGTTGGCAACGAATGTACATATGTCACATTTGCCACATTGATAGGTACCGGTGGCAGTGGGCCTATGTGCAGTGTCAGTAGAATGATGACTATGAATCAGACGATCACGGAGAGAGGGAGAGCGTCGATAAGTAATATCAGGATAAGTGTTAATATATTTGGCAATAGTAGGATCAGATGTGAGTAAGGGCCAAAATTGTTTGAGGACGTCTTTGATTTGGGTATGCTGATTGGAGAATTGGGTGATGAGTCGTGTGGGTTGTTTAGAATCCAATGGTTTGTCGGAGAAAACCAGGTCTTTACGGTTGAGTTTTTTTGCCTTATGGAATGCTTTCTTTAAGAGAGAGTGGCTGTAGCCTCTATCTAAGAGTCTATTATAGAGGTCGTGTGCCGCCCTGAAGAAATCTTCATCGCGGGTGCAGTTACGTTTAATCCTGACATATTGACTATATGGTATACTTCGAAGAAGGGGCTCAGGATGGGCACTCTGGGCATGTAGGATTGTATTGCCCGAAGAGGGTTTGCGGTATAGAGTAGTATAGACTTGGCCATTGGGTTGTACACCAATCTGGAGGTCCAAGAAATGGATCTGAGACTGGCTGCACTCCATGGTAAATCTTAGATTGTATGTGTTGTCAGTAAGGCTTTGTACAAATGAGGAAAGTTCTTCCTTAGTACCGGCCCAAAACAGAAGTATATCATCGATATACCTGTACCAGGATATAATCCTGGACAGGTAGGGGTTGAAGTGAATCGAGTCAAAAAGTTCCCTCTCCCACCCCCCCAGGTACAGGTTGGCATAGGCAGGGGCACACTTAGTCCCCATAGCCACACCCTGCACCTGGAGGAAGTGGGAGGAGCCGAACATGAAATAATTGCGTGTGAGTATGAACCTCAATAATTTGAGGACAAAGTCCCCGTATTCATCATATTGGGGGCCTCTGGCACGGATGAGTTTGCTGATAACTGAGATACCTCTATTGTGGGGGATTACGTTGTATAAGCTTTCCACATCTAGGGCTACCAACCATGTGCCACTGGGCAGGGATTGGCCATCTAATATACGAAGGAGATGGATAGTGTCCTTTATATATGAAGGCAAAGCTACAACATGGGGTGCCAGATATTTATCTACCAGAGCACTGGCAGATTCTGTGAGGCATTGACGACCAGACACAATTGGGCGACCAGGTGGATGGTCGAGAGATTTGTGCAATTTCGGGAGGGAATAGAAGGTAGGGGTAGTGGGTTCTTTAACATAAAGAAATTTCCATGTGTTGGAGTCTATAATGCCTTTTTGATAAGCTGCAAATATCAGCTGTTGGTATTCGGATATATAGTTAGCAATGAGTGTTTTAGAAATTGGTCTATACCACTCGCGATTGTTTAAAATATCCAGGCACATTTGTTCATAGAAGGACACATCCATCACCACCACATTGCCACCCTTATCGGCTGGCTTAATGGTGAGTTCAGGATGGTTTTGTAGGGATTTGATGGCCCTAATCTGAGCCAAAGTTAGGTTGGAGGGATACGCGGAGTTGAAATTTAAGCCTTCGATGGTGTTAGTGACCTGTTGTACAAAGGCCCATATATTGGGATTTGTAGAAAGATTTGGAAAATTCACAGATTTGGGTTTAAAAGAAACAGGAGGGGGGAAGGGGGGACACAACGTTTTACCAAACCTCCTCAACCAGACCCATAAATCCTCAGGAGGTATAGACTCATTCCTAGTCAGAATAGTCACATTCTTTATCAAGGGCTGTCGTGAGATTACCTTAGGGACAAGCCCCTTCTAGTCTGTCTGGCCCCTATACACATGCTCAAACCACTCCCAAAACAGATCCAGTGAGTCTGGACGCACAAATGACAAATAATATTCAAAGGAACCAGCCGGACTGATAAGAGCATAAATATCCTCTGCCTTAAATCCCGTGGCTGGGATCCTATCCACAACCACCCTCCTGATAGTTGGAATACCTCCTCCTTCCCATCTGAGCTGTACCACATTCCTGCGTTTAATGGAAGAAGCACCTTTAGGTGAAAGTCCTGCAACTGGCTTCCTTCCACCAGCAGCATGATTTTGTCCCAACACAAGCACAGTTCATAACTGGGACAGATGACACATTTACTGGCCGCATAGGAATATTAACTGGCTTGAAGGCTGCATATGAACTTCTGAAATCAGGCTTGGCAATTCATCCACCACTCGATACTCCCTCCTCCCTTCCAACACAGCAGTCCCACTCACCATAGTCCCAGAAGTACCACAATTACCAGCAGTCCTATTATTAGGTACACCAGTTGTTTTAGCATCCATGCGACATTCCTGCTCTGCGATTTTAGCATCCATGTGAGGCTCCTGCTCCTTCTTCTTACAGACAACAAGAACTTCTTTGTCAGGATTGACACCATCTCCTCCTGCATTCCTTGCAGACTGCAAGGATCCATTGACCAATGCAGTTTCTTTGTCTGTAGCAGCAATCACAGGAATGGCATCTATACACGGAGAGATATTCTCAACAAGCATTCCTTCACCAGCAATTTCCTGAACTGAAACGGCCTGTCCTCCATTTGCAGACACTGTAGCACTGCCGCCATCTTGATCAGACTTAAATGAAAACTTTACACAACTTTCTCCTTTACAGGCCGAGGGACGACATCCTCCTCTGATGAGTCAGTGCCACTCAAGGGAGATTCCATTTCCATAATGGCCTGCAGCAATCCGCCATTTTCCTCAAACGCCTCCTCACATAACCCAGGCTGTTGGGGAGGGAGGGGGGCTGACTCAGACATGACAGATCCTGAGACAAGGGTAGTACTGGGGCCACCATGTGAAGCCACTTCCTCCCATCCATACTGTCGCCGTTGCTCTGGCATCCGCCCCCTGGCTGGTACTCGCACAGGCACTCTCCTTCATCTGTTGGAATCTCTCCTCATTCTCACATTTTTTCTCCAAACGCACCACTGCTTTCCTTCAGAGAAGTGACCAACTTCTCCTGCTTCTTCAATGCCTCCTCCAGAGACTTTAGCTTGGAGTCTTCCCTCCTACTGCTCCCAGACTTACTGTGCAGAAATTTCTTTTTCCTGAAATCCACTTTTAGGACAGCAAGTTTCTGTTCCTCCTTGGTAATATGGCGAAGTCTATTCACCACTTTATCCTGGATTCTGCTAAGGACTACCCTTGCATGGGGACAGGCCCAGGATCCATTGCAGCTTGAGCACATGACGTAGGCCTCAGTGCCTCTGGGGAGCCTCCACCTTCGTCTTCCCCAACATGGTTCATGCTTGCCTGGGAAAAGCCTGCAGGACAGGCCCCAGGATTGCTACTTTTCTCTGCTGAGATCCCAGCAGAGTGAGCCAGCAGCACCTTGCAAAACAGCACCAACTGATGGAGAAGCTCCTCTGGTGCAGAGACAGATGTGACTGGCTCAGTGTTCTCTGTACAGCACTGTGGTATATGTCAGAGCTATATAAATGTATAATAATAACAGTGTGTGACTGTGGGGAGACATTAGAGTGTAAGCTCCTCTGGTACAGAGACTGATGTGACTGGCTCAGTGTTCTCAGTACAGCATTGCAGTATATGTCAGAGCTATATACAGTATCTCACAAAAGTGAGTACACCCCTCACATTTTTGTAAATATTTTATTATATCTCTTCATGTTACAACACTGAAGAAATTACACTTTGCTACAATGTAAAGTAGTGAGTGTACAGCTTGTATAACAGTGTAAATTTGCTGTCACCTCAAAATAACTCAACACACAGCCATTAATGTCTAAAATGCTGGCAACAAAAGCAAGTACACCCCTAAGTGAAAATGTCCAAATTGGGCCCAGTTAGCCATTTTCCCTCCCTGATGTCATGTGACTTGTTAGTGTTACAAGGTCTCAGGTGTGAATGTGGAGCAGGTGTGTTAAATTTGGTGTTATCACTCTCACTCTCTCATACTGGTCACAGGAAGTTCAGCATGGCACCTCATGGCAAATACCTCTCTAAGAATCTGAAAAAAATAATTATTGATCTACATAAAGAAGTCCTAGGCTATAAAAAGATTGCCAAGACCCTGAATCTGAGCAGCAGCATGGTGGCCAAGACCATACGGTGGTTTAACAGGACAGGTTCCACTCAGAACAGGTCTCGCCATGGTCGACCAAAGAAGTTAAGTGCACACGTTCAGCGTCATATCCAGAGGTTGTCTTTGGGAAATAGACGTATGAGTGCTGCCTGCATTGCTGCAGAGGTGGGGGGGTCAGCCTGTCAGTGCTCAGACCATACACTACACACTGCATCAAACTGGTCTGCATGGCTGTCGTCCCAAAAGGAAGCCTCTTCTAAAGATGATGCACGAGAAAGCCTGCAAACAGTTTGCTGAAGACAAGCAGACTACGGACATGGATTACCTGACCCATGTCCTGTGGTCTGATGAGACCAAGATAAACTTATTTGGTTCAGATGGTGTCAAGCGTGTGTGGCGGCAACCAGGTGAGGAGTACAAAGACAAGTGTGTCTTGCCTACAGTCAAGCATGGCGGTGAGAGTGTCATGGTCTGGGGCTGCATGAGTGCTGAACCATGAATGCCAGCATGTACTGTGACATACAGAAGCAGAGCATGATCCCCTCTGTTCGGAGACTGGGCCGCAGGGCAGTATTCCAATATGATAACGACCCCAAACACACCTCCAAGATGACCACTGCCTTGCTAAAGAAGCTGAGGGTAAAGGTGATGGACTGGCCAAGCATGTCTCCAGACCTAAATCCAATTGAGGAGCGCAAGGTCTCTAACATCCACCAGCTCGGCGATGTCGTCATGGAGGAGTGGAAGAGGACTCCAGTGGCAACCTGTGAAGCTCTGGTGAACTCCATGCCCAAGAGGGTTAAGGCAGTGCTGGAAAATAATGGTGGCCACACAACATATTGACCCAATTTGCACATTTTCACTTAGGGGTGTACTCACTTTTCTTGCCAGCGATTTAGACATTAACCCTTTCATGACTAAGCCTATTTTTGAAATTTGGTGTTTACAAGTTAAAATCTGTATTTTTTGCTAGAAAATTACTTTTATATATATTTTATATATTTTTTTTTAGCAGAGAATCTAGAGAATAAAATGGCAATTGTTACAATATTTTATATCACACTGTATTTGTGCAGCGGTGTTTTAAATGCAAATTTTTGGGAAAAGGGACACTTTCATGAATTTTAAAAAATCCAAACAGTAAAGTTACCCCAATTTTTTTGTATAATGTGAAAGATGATGTTACGCCGAGTAAATAGATACCAAACATGTCACGCTTTATAATTGCACGCACTCGTGGAATGGCGACAAACTATGGTACCTAAGAATTTCCATAGGCGACGCTTTAATTTTTTTTTTACGGTTACCAGGTTAGAGTTACAGAGGAGGTCTAGTGCTAGAATTATTGCTCTCGCTCTGACGATCGCGGTGATACCTCACATGTGTGATTTGAACACCATTTACATATGCGGGCGCGACTTCCTCATGCATTTTCTTTGCTGCGCGAGCTCGCGGGGACGGGGGCGCTTTAAAATTTTTTTTTCTTATTTATTTTATTTAATTATATATTTATAAATTGTGTTTAGAAAAAAAAAAAATTTGATGACTTTTATTGCTGTCACAAGTGACAGTAATAGGTGGTGACAGGTACTCTTTATGGAGGGATCGGGGGTCTAAAAGAAAACGGCAATTCTGAATACTGTGTATTTTTTAAAAACCGGCGCTATTGGCAGCCGAGTAAACGGGAAATGACATCATGACGTTGCTTCCGTGTTTACGATTAGGAGGCTGGAACGAAGCCGCCCACGGCTTCATTTCAGCCCGCCCCCAGCCGCCGGAGGCAGCCGATTGGTCACCGGGCTATCCGATCAAACGGGAGGCCCGGTAAGAGCGGCGGGAGGCGGCGGGAGGTGGGGACGTCCCCTCCCGCTCCTCCGGTATAACAGCTGAGCGGCTTTTATCCGAGTTGTTATACTCGGATAGCCGATCGCCCGCTCTAAGCAACGGTACTGGGATGATGCCTGCAGCTGCGGGCATCATCCCGGTATAGCCCCGGGAAGCCCAGTACGCACATCTGCGTACGCTCGGCGGGAAGGGGTTTAATAGCTGTGTGTTGAGTTGTTTTGAGGGGACAGCAAATTTACACTGTTATACAAGCTGTACACTCACTACTTTACATTGTAGCAAAGTGTCATTTCTTCAGTGTTGTCACATGAAAAGATAGAATAAAATATTTACAGAAATGTGAGGGGTGTACTCACTTTTGTGAGATACTGTAAATGTATAATAATAATAGTGTGTGAATGTGGGGGGGACATTAGAGTGGTAAGCTCCTTTGGTGCAGAGACTGATGTGACTAGCTCAGTGATCTCTGTACAGCACTGCGGTATATGTTAGAGCTATAAAAATGTATAACGATAATAGTGTGTGACTGTGATGTGACTGGCTCAGTGATCTCTGTACAGCCCTGTAGTATAAGCACATAAGAGATAATAGAATGCTTTTGTTACACAAGTGCAGCTGTAACACTGTTAGAGAATGTAGTTGTGTCTGTGGATTGCGGCTGTCTTGCATCATTTCTTGCGTAGCCAGGGATGTTCTGTACAGGCTGTGTCATCATACTTTCACTTCACATGACAAAGCACAAGGACACTGAACAAGCCCAGACCAATTCACTACCAAACTCCACCACTTGCATTGTAGTCTATTGAGATACCTGCAACTAGTACACCCACATCCTCACAAATAGGGGGGCATGGTGGCTCCGGGGGTTAGCCTTGTCTGGCAAAGCCGAGGTACTGGATTTGTTTGCCAACAGGGACAATATCTGCCTCTAGAATATATTTTCTTTGTAGCTAGGCTACACAGGTGATTTATTAGTAATAAATACTGACCAGATTGTCACATGAATACACATGTCCAGACTGCCCAAAGCCCGTATGTGTATGCCTATGAAGGCGGAGGTCAAGATACATTGTATCATTGTCTCTCCTTGCAGAGGAAGAAAAAAAAAGTGTGTGGAAAAAACTAAAAATAAATAAATATAAAAAAATGAAAAAAAAAAATACCTAGATCAAGGTTTGATCTAAGCAGTGGCAGGGTTTGGGACAAGTAACGGTCAGAGGTCAGGGTCAGTATATTTTGGGCAGGATTTTTTCTTTTTAAACCGCTTGCCGACCATATACTGTATATATGTGGCGGCAAGGCGGAACTCTTGTGCAAAATCACGTACTTTTACGTGATTCTGCAGTTCTCCGTCAGGGGCCCGCACGCACGCCGCCGGCGACCTGCTACCGATGTGATTGACCGCAGCAGGGGTCAATCAGCAGGACCCGCTAATCATTCGGGACACAGGCAGATCGCCGCTCTGAGAGAAGGGAAGGATGCGATCTCTGCCTTCCCATAGTAAAAGCACCTCCCTCACAGTAAACAAGCACAGGTTAGGCACACATTTAACCCTTTGATTGCCCCTGATGTTAACCCCTTCCCAGGGAGTGTCATTAGTGACAGTGACAGTGCATATTTTTAACACTGATCACTGTATTAATGTCACTGGTTCCCAAAAAGTGTCAAAAGTGTCAGTTAGTGTCCGACTTGTCCGCCACAATATCGCAGCCCTGCTATAAGTTGCTGATCGCCGCCGTTACTAGTAAGACATGAATAAATAAAAATTACGTAAATCTATCCCATGGTTTGTAGATGCTTTAACTTTTCTGCAAACCAATCAATATACACTTATTGGGATTTTTTTTTTTACCAAAGACAAGTAGCAGAATATATATTGGCCTAAATTGATGAAGAAATTAGATTTTTCTATTTTTTTATTGGATGTTTTATAGCAGAAAGTAAGAAATATTGTTTTTTTTCCCAAAAATGTCAGTCTTTTTTTGTTTATAGCGCAAAAAATAAACACAGCAGAGGTGATGAAATACCACCAAAAGAAAGCTCTGTTTGTGGGGAAAAAAAATCACATTTATTTATTTCAGGCACTTATATAGCGCCATCAATGTACGCAGCGCTTTACATATACATTGTACATTCATATCAGTCCCTACCCTCGAGGAGCTTACAACCTAAGGTCCCTAACACACATTCATACATATACGAGGGCCAATTTAGACAGGATCCGATTAACCTACCAGCATGTCATAAATTTAATTTGTGTACAGTGTTGCATGACCATGCAATTGTCAGTTAAATTAACGCAGTGCCATATCGTTAAAAAAATGGCCTGGTCATTAAGGGGGGTAAATCTTTCGGAGGGCAAGTGGCTGTTTTAGGTAGGACAAAAAAAAAGCAAAATGCGCACTATTGTTTCTGGGCTGTACTACGGGTACAAACAACAAATAACACACACATATGTGGTATCACTGCGATCGCCAGGTGCAGGACAATTGATTTGGGGTCGTTCTTTGGTGGTAGGTTATGGTAGTAATAAGAAATATACAGCTAAATTTGGGCCAGTTTTCCTTTGATAATTAAAAAATAAATAAATCAGCAGATATCCATTACCATTTACCACCAAATGAAAGCCCAAGTTTGTCCTGAAAAAAAACAAACAAAGTATAATTCACTTGGATGCACAAAGTAGTTGTGATGATATGTACGGTTTTACTAACACATGTCAAAATTGCGCTTATGCCGTGTACACACGAGCGGACTTTTGACGCACTGGACTCCGAAGGACTTTTTGACGGACTTTCGACGGAGTTCCGACGCAACGGACTTGCCTTCACACGATCACACCAAAGTCCGACTGATTCGAACGTGATGACGTACGACTGGACTAGAATAAGGAAGTTCAAAGACAGTAGCCAATAGCTACCCTAGCGTCGTTGTTCGTCCGTCAGACTAGCATACAGACGAATGGATTTTTCGACCGGACTCAAGTCCGTCGGAAAGATTTGAAATATGTTCTATTTCTAAAGTCCGTCTGATTTTTCGACAGCAAAGGTCCAGTGATGCCCACACACGATCAAATTGTCGTTTGCTGTTGAAAAGTCCGGTCGTGTGTACATGGCATAAGACATTAAAGTGATAAATTGTAAAGTCTTGTTTTGTTAAACATAACAAACATGTTATACTTACCTCCTCTTTGCAGTGGTTTTGCACAGAGCAGCCTGGATCCTCCTCTTCTCGGGTCCCTCTTCGGTGCTCCTGGCCCCTCGCTCCTGGTGAGTGCCCCCACAGCAAGCAGCTTGCTATGGGGACTCGAGCCGAGCTGCAGCATTGGCGGGACCCGCTGATCAGCTTGTGGTATGACTAATCACAGCACAACCTGGAAGTGCTGGATTGCGTATTAGATACG
Organism: Aquarana catesbeiana; assembly: GCF_042186555.1. Lineage (NCBI taxonomy): Eukaryota > Metazoa > Chordata > Amphibia > Anura > Ranidae > Aquarana > Aquarana catesbeiana. The sequence continues at coordinate 17,374,744 of NC_133335.1, forward strand.
TGATCCAGCGCAGGAGAGCTGCTCTGCCACCGTACTCCTATGTGAGGCGGTCGGCAAGCGGATATTCAGAGTCATACATGTTGTACATACAAGTTTGTATAGAAAGCATTATATTTTTATTAGGATTCCACATCTGAGCTTTCTACCACTGTTCACTCACTGAAAAGTCATTTGAATGGCTATTATACAGTTGTGCTCATAAGTTTGCATACCCTGGCAGAAATTGTGAAATTTTGTCATCTATATTGAAAATATGACTAATCATGCCAAAAAATGTCTTTTATTTAAGGATAGTGATCACATGAAGCCTTTATTATCACATAATTTTTTTGGCTCCCTTTAAAATAATGATAACAGAAATCACCCAAATGGCCCTGATGAAAAGTTTACATACCCTGGGTTTGGCCTTGGTACAGTCACAGAAGATGGCACACACAGGTTAAAATGGCTATTAAAAGTAAATTTCCACATGTGTGGCTTTTTAAATCGCAATTAGAGTCTATGTATAAATAGTCAATGAGTTTGTTAGCTCTCACATGGATGCACTAAGCAGGCTAGACACTGAGCCATAGGGAGCAGAAAAGAACAGTCAAAAGACCTGTGTAACAAGTTAATGAAACTTTACAAAGATGGAAAAGGATATACTGTAAAAAGTATCCAAAGCCAGCCATATGCCAGTCAGTACTGTTCGATCATTTAAAAAAAAGTGGAAAATTTGGGGATCTCTTGATACCAAGCCAAGGTCAGGTAGATCAAGAAAGATTTCTGCCACAACTGCCACAGGAATTGTTCAGGATACAAAGAAAAACCCACAGGTAGCCTCAGGAGAAATACAGGCTGCTCTGGAAAAAGATGGTGTGGTTGTTTTTAAGGAGTACAATACGATGATACTTCAAAAAAAAAAAAAAAAAAAAGAGCTGCATGGTCAAGTTGCCAGAAAGAAGCCTTATGCCGCGTACACACGAGCGGACTTTACGGCAGACTTTGCCAGGCGGACGTGATTTCGTCGGACAATTCGATCGTGTGTGGGCTCCAGCGGACTTTGTTTTCTCAAAAGTTGGACGGACTTAGATTTGAAACATGTTTCAAATCTATCCGACGGACTCGAGTCCGGTCGAAAAGTCCGCTTGTCTGTATGCTAGTTTGACGGACAAAAAGCCACGCTAGGGCAGCTATTGGCTACTGGCTATGAACTTCCTTATTTTAGTCCGGTCGTACGTCATCACGTACGAATTCGACGGACTTTGGTTGATTGTGTGTAGGCAAGTCCGTTCATTCAGAAAGTCCGTCGTAAAGTCGGTTGAAAAGTCCGCCGGGCAAAGTCTGCCGTAAAGTCTGCTCGTGTGTACGCGGCATTACTGTACAAGTTTCACAAAAAAGCCTGGTTACAATATGCCCAACAACACCTTGACATGCCTCATTGGGCTTTTTTGTGGCATTGGCGCCGTAAAGGCTTCCTTCTGGCAGCTCAACCATGCAGCTTTTTTTTGTTCAAGTATCGTTGAATTGTGCTCCTTAAAAACAACCACACCGTCTTTTTGGGGAGCAGCCCGTATTTCTTCTGAGGTTACCTGTGGGATTTTCTTTGTATCCTGGGCAATTCTTCCGCCAGTTGTGGCTGCAATCTTTCTTGGTCTACCGGACCTTGGTATAGTATCAAAAGAGCCCTGAATTTTCCACTTCTTAATAAGGGATTAAACAGTACTGACTGGCATGGTCAAGGCTTTGGATATCTTTTTATATCCTTTTCCATCTTTATAAAGTTCCATTACTTTGTTACGCAGGCCTTTTGACTGTTCTTTTCTACCTCCTCATGGCTCAGTGTCTAGCCTGGTCAGTGAATCCAAGTGAGAGCTAACAAACTCATTGACTATTTATACACAGACACTAATTGTGATTTAAAAAGCCACAAATGTGGGAAATTAACCTTTAAATTGCCTTTTTAACCTGTGTGTGCCACCTTCTGTGTCTGTACCAAGACCAAACAATTCAGGGTATGTAAACTTTTTATCAGGGCCATTTGGGGTGATTTCTGTTATCATTATGATTTAAAAAGGATCCAAAAAACTATGTGATAATAAATGGCTTCATGTGATCACTATCCTTAAATAAAAGACAGTTTTTTGGCATGATCAGTTATATTTTCAATATTATGCCAAAATTTCACAATTTCTGCCAGGGTATACAAACTTTTATGCTCAACTGTACATACAATTATTCTTTTGTGCTTCCAAAATGTATTTTCTTCGCATTCTTCTGGGTCGTACATTGTTTCATATTCGGTTCTTCTTTTACAAAAACTGTACACATTAAACGAAAATCGTTTGTCCCTTTGGAGATTTTTGGGAGGCCTGAATCGGATGTTGAAAGTTGGTGTACACACAATACGAAAATCAAACGATCGTTCCGAATTTGAATTTTTTTCTTCCAATTTACTTATAGTGTGTACCCAGCTTTAAAGTGGTTGAAAAGGCTCAAGTGACATACTTTGCATGAATGTAAAAAAACTCCTCTGTGCAGTAGCGCCCCCTAATACCTGAGCCCGATCTTCCTCCAGCGATGTGCACGAAAGCCTCGGCTCTTCGGGGACTCTCCCTCCTCATTGGCTGAATCAATGGCTCCCAGTGCTGTCAATCACAGCCAATGAGGAGAGAGAGGGGCCGATCCATGGCTCTCTGTGTGAATGGACACTGAGAGCCGTGGCTCATGAATGAGCCTGCTTGGGTGCATCCCCCATTGCTCCCACTGCTGTCAAAGTCAGTGAGCCAATGAGCCAATGAGGAGAGAGAGGGGGTGGGGCTGGGGCTATGTGTCTGAATGGAGCTGCTTGCTGTCGGGGGCACTCGGCAGGAGGAAGGGGCCAGGCCCACCAGCGAGTGACCCGAGAAGAGGAGGATAGGGGCTGCGCTGTGCAAAACCACTGAACAGAGCAGGTATGTATGAGTTTGTTATTTAAAGCGGGATTCCGGCCAGCTAACATTTTTTTTTAAAGTCAGCAGCTACAAACACTGTAGCTGCTGACTTTAAATAAGTAGACTTACCTGTCCTGGGTGCAGCCCGAGGCCGACCCGTCCCTCGGGTCCCATCACCGCCATCCTAAGTAAGGGAAACAGGCAGTGGAGCCTCGCGGCTTCACTTCCAGTTTCCTACTGCGCACCCGTGAGCGTTGCGGTGCTCTGTGAATGGCCCCGTGGTGTTCTGGGCACACACACAGTTCCCAGAAGGCAACGGGGCCGCTCACTGAGGAGCAGAACACACCGCGGAATAGGAAGAGGCAGATTAGGAAGACTGCCTAGCAAGAAGGGTTTAGGTAAGTTTAAAATTGATTTTTTTTCAAATGTTTTTTTAAATTTTTTTAGGATTTTTCATGCAATTTTTTTTTTTTAGGGTGGCCCTCCACTTTAAAATACCATGTTTCCCCCAAAAATAAAACCGGGTCTTATATTAATTTTGGCTACAAAAAATGCATTAGGGCTTATTTTCAAGGGATGTCTTATTTGTCCCCTGTCTTCTCTACCCCCTTCTCTTACAAAGTCCTTGTAAAATCACTTAATTCGCTCTGTGAATGGATTATATCATGTCCAGTGTGTCTTTATGTAACATTGTAGAAAATAGCTTTTTTACAGCGCCGCTTCTCTTCCCCGCTCTGAACACTGCTGAGAGTGATGCCGAGATCCCCGCTGACGTCAGCCCTGCTCCGAGAACTGCAGAAGGAGGGGCCACTGACATCAGCCGCGAGGAGAGGAGGAGAGCTCCGGTGGGTCACATGAGCGCCCAGCGGTGCTGTAAATAATGTATTTTCTACAATAATGTTATATAAAGACACACACTGGACATTATATAAGCCTTTTACAGCAGGGCTTATTTTCGGGGTAGGGTTTATATTGCAGCCATCCTAGAAAATCGAGCTAGGTTTTATTTTCGGGAAACACGGGAAACAAACAAAAAAAAAGCCTTTAATATCACTTTAAAGTGGAAGTAAACTCCCATGTATGATTTTTTACATATAGGTAAGCCTATAATAAAGCTTACCTATAGGTACTGTAAAAACGTGCACTGTTTTGTGTGTGACTTGAGGAGCGATTATAACAGGCGCTGTGCGATTTTTTTATTATTTTTTTTGCGAGTGGTTTGCCATTGATTGTCATGTGTATTGTCATGTGATTTTAAAGCCGTGCTTTTTTAGACGAGATTTTACCTGCAACTACTATTACTACTGTCCTGGAGAGGAGGAGAAAATTTCAGCAAAACATTACACCACAATCGCATCAGAAACACACGTACATGCGTTTTGCATACCTTTCCATTCAAGTCTATGGGCCACAAAATCGCACCAAAGTAGCACAGGACGCTTCCCTAAACTCGCATCGCAGTCGTGCTGCATTATTGATGAGAACGGCCACCAGCGAAAACAATGCTATTTCCATTGTCATGCAAGAAATCACAGTAGAGCCTAATATTGTTTTTACTATTTACCCAGGACATGAAGTGGAGGGTAACTTCCCTGCAGAGACAGAAAAAAAAAACCTAAAGTGGAGTTGCACTTTAAAAGTTAAATATTAAATAAATAAATAAATAAAAACGACCCTTGGCAGTCAAGTGCTATCACTTACCAGATAAGGTTCACCCAGGTTTCAAAAGAGAGGATCCAACACAATGATGATTTTTATGGGTAGCAGTTTATGTTTCATTCTGAGATTATCATTCAAAGAGGCAAACGACTTGTTAGTAAATATTTTCCATTCTTTGTACATTGTTGGCAGCACAATACAGAAGAATGTTGTCTGCTATCATTAGCTCATTACATGTGGCATGCTTACACGATCCACCTGTAGTGTGTAACCGGCCCACCCGTAAGCGCCGAGCTCCTAGGATGCGGTCGGAGTAGACTCTGATTCTGCATTTGAAGGCTGTAAGGAGACAGAATATCTTTTGTTGTAGCATTTCAATCAGAATATGATTTAAATGTATCAACTAAAAGATTAACCCACCATAAATACTAGTCAACTTTCTGCTGTCAGTAATTAAAAAAAAACATCCCCCCCCACCCCTCTTTTGTATCATGCCCAAAGTTTCTGATAATCTCCTATAGCAGTGGTCTTCAAACTTTGCTTGCCTTCTTCCGGCCCTTCGGCACTGGTTCTCTCACTGATACAAGGCACCATTTTTTCCACTAACACCAACGATGAGGCACCATTCCTTCCACTGACAGCAACGACAGGGTGTAATACCTCCAACTGACACCAACAGTGGGGTGTAATACCTCCAACTGACACCAATAATGGGGCAATATTCCTCCCACTGACACCAACGATGGAGCACTACACCTCCCACTAACGATGAGGCACCATTCCCTCCACTGACACCAACAGTGGAGTGTAATACCTCTAACTGACACCAACGATGGAGTATTATTCTTACCGCTGACACCAACAATGGGGCCCTATTCATCTTCTTACTGACCACAGGTGCTATGTATATTTTCTTTACTCCCACTGGCCACAGTCCGGCCCGCCTAGAGTCTGAAGGACAGTAAACTGGCCCTTTGTTTAGAAAGTTTGGAGACCTCTGTCCTATAGCATGTCTACACTATCTGGCGGCATTATCTACCATTACAATTGCTGAATATGATATGTTGCCCTTTGGTGATGTCATTGGCCACATTTAAAGTGGTTGTAAACCTCTGAAGTAAAAAATGAACAAAGCATATCCCTCTATAGCATGGGTGTCAAACCTGCAGCCCTCCAGCTGTTGTGAAACTAAGGCTGGCTTTCAGGCGTTTTAGCGCTAGAAATAACCTCTATATAACGCCTGAAAAACGCCTCCCATTCATTTTAGTGCGACTTTTCACACTGGGGCGCTGCGGTTGCGGGACGTTAGGAAAAGTCCTGCAAGCAGCATCTTGGGGGCAGTTTGGGAGCGTTGTGTACAGTGCTCCTAAAATGCCCTGCCCATTGAAATGAATGGCCAGCGCTTTCCAAAGCACCTGAAAAGTGTCTGGAAGCTAGCACCCGAAAAGCACCGCAAAAGCACCCCTGCAAAAACCAGGCAAGCCCCACCCACATAAGATGATTGACAACCTGAGCTGTGCATGTTTCCCTATGAGACTGCGTAGGGGGGGGTCTATTCCCTGCACTTAGGTCTCAAATTACACTCAGCTCTCTGCTCTGCAGTGAATGGCCTCAGACCTCTTGCCTCCAGATTGTATGTTGGCATCATTCCTCACTAAATACAGCTGTCTTCAAGCTCAACTCTGGGAAACTTAAACGTATGCCTTGCAATGGGGCTGCAAGCGATTGCAGACTCTATCAGGTTTTCTTCTAAGATTGCCCTGTACTGTATTTGGCTCCATCCATCTTCCCATCATCTCTGACCAGCTTCCCTGTCCCTGCTGAAGGAAAGCATCCCCACAACATGATGCTGCCACCACCATGTTTCATGGTGGGTATGGTGTGTTCAGGGTGATGTGCAATGTTAGTTTTTCGCCACACATAGCGTTTTGCTTTTAGGCCAGAAAGTTCAATTTTGGTCTCATCTGACCAGAGCACCTTCTTCCACATGTTTGCTGTGTCCCCCACATGGCTTCTCGCAAACTGCAAACGGGACTTCTTATGGCTTTCTTTCAACAATGTCTTTCTTCTTACCACTCTTCCATAAAGGGCAGATTTGTGGAGTGCACAGCTAATAGTTGTCCTGTGGACAGATTCTCCTACCTGAGCTGTGGATCACCGCAGCTCCTCCAGAGATACCATGGGACTCTTGGCTGCTTCTCTGATGAATGCTCTCCTTGCCCGGCTTGTCAGTTTTGGTGGATGGCCATGTCTTGGTAGGTTTGCAGTTTTTGCAGGTTTGCAGTTTTGCCATACTCTCATACTGTCTCCTTTCCAATCTTACCTTGCACAGCACTCATCTTTTCCAGCAGATAGAAGGCAGAAGGTGTGGCATGTCCGGACAGAGGATGGGAGCTGCCTAGCTTTTAATTTTAACAGGCACATGATTGGTTGCTAGGACAGTCCTGCACCAAATCACTGGCTTGTTAACTAGAAAAGTTGGGGAGCTCCCACCCTCTGCCTGGACATGCCGCGCCTTCTGCCTTCTATCTGCTGGAAAAGATGAGTGCTGTGCCGGCGGTAGGGAAAGGAGGATACCACCTGGGAGAGGAAGACACCCGGGCTTCTAAATGGCGGAGCCAAGGTCTGGATAGGACTGTACAGACCACAGGCAGCCAGTGGCGTATCGTGGCGGGTGCGGAGGGGGCCGTACAACATTTAAGGTGACGAAATTCCACGTAAGTTTGTGTCACTACTGGCTGCCTCCTCTTAATTTCAATTTCCTGTGTCCCTGCGCTCTGGCCGCCATGTTCAGTCTCCGGCGCCCTGTGATTGGGCGCATGGGGCCATGTGCGGCGGCAGAGCTGGCCGGTCCGCGATCGCAGTTGCTCCTGGAGTCCCGCCTCCGCATATGACCCCATTCACCCAATCGAGGTGCTGGAAACTGAACATGGTGGCCAGAGCGCGGGGGACACAAGAAATGGAAATTGTGAGTCGTATCTGTCTTCTCCTCCTCTCCTCCGGACCAATGAAGAACAAAAAAGAAAAGGTGAGACTTCCTCGTGAGAGTAAAGTCATGTTGCTGGCCCCGGGGGGAATGGACACAGTCTGGGGAGAGGGAGCAGCCGGCCAGAGAGAGAGAGAGAGTAGAAGAGCAGATAGAGTCATGCTGTGTTGTGGTCAGTATAGGAATACTGTAAGTAGCACAGTGTAGTGTAGTGGATAGTATAGTGGTCAGTGTAATGGTCAGTGTAGTGTAGTGGTCAGTGTAACGGCCAGCGTAGTGTAGTGGTCAGTGTAGTACAGTGTAGTGTAGTGGTCAGTGTAGTGGTCAGCGTAGTGTAGTGGACAGTATAGTGGTCAGTGTAATGGTCAGTGTAGTGTGAGGGGACAGTGTAATGATCAGCGTAGTGTAGTGTAATGGTCAGTGTAGTGTAGTGGACAGTATAGTGGTCAGTGTAATGGTCAGTGTAGTGTAGTGGTCAGCGTAGTGTAGTGGTCAGTGTAGTGGACAGTATAGTGTAGTGGACAGTTTAGTGGTAAGTGTAATGGTCAGTGTAGTGTAGTGGTCAGTGTAGTACAGTGTAGTGGACAATATAGTGGTCAGTGTAGTGTAGCAGACAGTGTAGTGGACAGTGTATTGTAGTGGACAGTGTGGTGGTCAGTGTAAGACAGTGTAGTGGACAATATAGTGGTCAGTGTAGTGTAGCGGACAGTGTAGTGTAGTGGACAATGTGGGGGTCAGTGTAGTGTAGTGTAGTGTACAGTATAGTGGTCAGTGTAATGGTCAGTGTAGTGTAGTGGTCAGTGTAGTACAGTGTAGTGGACAATAAAGTGGTCAGTGTAGTGGACAATGTAGTGTAGTGGACAGTGTGGTGGTCAGTGTAGTGTAGTGGTCAGTGTAGTATAGTGGACAGTGTAGTGTAGTGGACAGTATAGTGGTCAGTGTAATGGTCAGTGTAGTGTAGTGGGGTGGTCAGTGTAGTACAGTGTAGTGGATAATATAGTGGTCAGTGTAGTGTAGCGGACAGTGTAGTGTAGTGGACAGTGTGGTGGTCAGTGTAGTGTAGTGATCAGTGTAGTGTAGTGGACAGTGTAGTGTAGTGGACAGTATAGTGGTCAGTGTAATGGTCATTGTAGTGAAGTGATCAGTGTAGTACATTGTAGTGGACAGTATAGTGGTCAGTGTAGTATAGTGGACAGTGTAGTGTAGTGGTCACTGTAGTGGTCAGGTTGGTCAGTGTAGTGGTCTGTGTTGGAATCAGGTAAGTGAGCGTTGGAATCAGGTAGGTCAGTGTAGTGGTCAGTGTAGTGTAGTGGTCAGTGTAGTACAGTGTAGTGGACAGTATAGTGGTCAGTGTAGTGTAGTGGACAGTATTGTGGTCAGTGTAGTGGTCAGTGTAGTGTAGTGATCAGTGTTGGAATCAGGTAGGTCAGTGTAGTGGTCAGTGTTGGAATCGGGTGGGTCAGTGTAGGAATCTGGTAGGTCAGTGTAGTGGTCAGAGTAGGAATCAGGCTGGTCAGTACTATTGTAGGAAGGGAAGAGACTCGAGTAGTGCTAAAAGTCTGCAGGTTAGGGGGCCTAAATTACTTGCCTTGCCCCGGGTGCTGGCAACCCACGCCATGCCACTGCGGGCTGCCATTTAGTGATAGCGGGTCTAGGGGATATAGAAAAGAATTCCCGATTCTCTGCTCCTCCACGCTGCTTTATGTTCCAGCAGTCTAAGGTCCTGACAACATGAAGACAAATGCAGGATCCCTACCCCTGCGTTGCACATGATGATGCCGAGGGACAGTCCACCGCTGAGGTCCACCATGAGGATGCGCCACCTTCCAGAGGAGTGTAGGATCAGGTAAGTTAAAGTGCAAAAACTCTTGCAGTGCTGTCATAGCCCTACTGCATGGGATCACTATTAAGTTTTCCCAGAGTTGGTTTTCAAGGAAATCATATTAAGGATAATAATAATAAGGAAATAATTTGTAAATATGTTGCAACATTTGTTACCTGGAGATCCTGCCTGTAACTGCACTTCTAGTTTCAGGTTGATGACAACCCTAAAATGTGCACTCCTGATGCAGACAAGTGAACCATCTGAAAGTTTTTCTGGACATGAGAGAGTCTCATAAAATCAGATTATTCAAATCAGATCTTTCCTGATATTATTCATTGTTATTTCTCGTAAACCGTAAAGACACTCTATGCAAATCTCTGCCTGCGAGTTGCTTCCTGCAATAAAAAAAAAGTAGTTGATAAATTGGGCTGATGGAGAGGTAGAGATGGACTTATATCCGGGCAAAATCATTATACGCTACACTGAGTGATACAACAGGGAGCACCAAAGGACAATTATAAGGCATTGTTGAAATTTCTCATGTGAAAAAAACACGTTCATTGAGAGTAAGCTCCTCTGGTACAGAGACTGATGTGAGAGGCTCAGTGTTCTCTGTACAGCACTGCAGTATATGTCAGAGCTATATAATAATAATAATAATAATAGTGTGTGACTGTGGAGGGGAAATTAGAGTGAAAGCTCCTCTGGTACAGAGACTGATGTGACTGGCTCAGTGTTCTCCGTACAGCACTGAGGTATATGTCAGAGCTATATAAATGTATAATTAAAGTGTGTGTGACTGTGGGGGGATATTAGAGTGTAAGCTCCTTTGGTACAGAGACTGATGTGACTGGCTCAGTGTTCTCTGTACAGCACTGAGGTATATGTCAGAGCTATATAAATGTATAATTAAAGTGTGTGTGACTGTGGGGGGATATTAGAGTGTAAGCTCCTCTGGTATAGAGACTGATGACTGGCTCAGTGTTCTCTGTAGAGCACTGCAGTATATGTCAGAGCCCTTGGCGGCTGGTGCTCAAATTTCTTGAGAGGGTGTCCCACGGCCTCCACTCACCCAGCCAGTCACACCCCCCCAGCTAGCCATCCGACCACCACCCCTTAACCCCCCCCCCCCCCCGTTGTCGATCAACTCTTCGCTTGCCCACTTGTAGCTCGGCAGCCCCGCACTTACCCTCATCCCTGTGTCTTTCTCCCCTAATCCCGGCCCCGAGTCCCGGCGGTCTCCTCCCGGCCAATCAGGAGTTCTGGAATCTGGCCAATTAGGTGTGAGGACTCGCTTCCTTATTGGTTGGGAGGAGAAACAGGAAGACATTAGCGAATATTCATTTACTAACGTCACACAACTAGGTGGGCTCCAGGTGCAGTGCTCTGCACCTCGAGTACAACCTTTTTTCCTTTTTTTAAGCCAAATAGAGCCTCAGGCTCTAATCATGTGCTTCCAAAAAAAAAAAAAAACAGTTAAAATCCATATATCTGGCTCCCTGCATGTAGATTAGGGGTCGGTCGTATAGATGGGGGGGGGCGCCCTGCATGAGCGGCCGCCATTGGTCAGAGCTACATAAATGCATAATAATGGTGTGTGACTGTGGGGGCATTAGAGTGTAAGCTTTTCTTGTGCAGAGACTGATGTGACTGGCTCAGTGTTCTCTGTACAGCACTGCAGTATATGTCAGAGTTATATAAATGTATAATAATGATGTAGTTACTTAACATCTACATATATCACATAATTGCGGATACAGTATACAAGTATTTCCCATTATAAATTTGAAACAGTAAGAATTCTTTTTTATGCTTTATGAAGTTTTTGATTTTTCTGCACCCTTCACATGCACTGATAAGGGAAAATATATATAAATTCCTAATTCTTTAATGATAAGGAAAACAGGCACAAAGCGCCTCCAGAGCCGTCTGTGTTTTACTTATCTGTGAAGTTAGATTACACCCAGCAGGAAAGTCACACAGATTATTCATTGCTGCATCTATAGATTAAGTAGGTAATCATTGTATATGTTTTATTTTTCCTCCCAAACCCACAAAAAGACATATTCTCATTAAGTAAAACACTGAAGAGCACCGAAGAGCGCTTAAAGAAACATAAAGAGTTTATTTTACCTGTCTAGACATGATGGCAGTCTAACAGAAAGCAAGTGACTAAATGATTGACAGTATCCAAACGGTTCCAGTTTAAAGGCCTCCTCCAACCCTGGTTGCCATTCCAATCAATTACCAAGGAGAAATCTTAACACTGGGGTCTCAGAAAGATACAGGAGGCCAGAAAGTGACTAAACTTTCAGGGATGCCTATCCAAAAGATATTCGATTTGAGAGGATTTGGCTTCCATATTGGCATGCTTTCAGTTTATTTAGACAGCTAACACAAGACATAAGGCTGTGACGTCATTTGACATCTGGGTTGTATACTGGCGATTAGCCATGGAGTGATTAATGTGGTGATTACAATGGTTACACCATTACATTGGTGGTCAGTGGGGAAACGTAGTGCCCTCCTACCATGGAGGTCAGTGAAGGTGTGCCCCTTTTACATTGGTGGTCAGTGTAGTGCCCTATTACATTGGTGATCAGTACATTGCCCCCTTACATTGGAGAAACGTAGAAACATGTGATCATTACATTGCCACCTTATATTGATGATCAGTGGAAAAGTGTCCCCTTACATTAATGGACAGTAGAGAAGTGCCCATTTACATCAGTGGTCACCAGGGAAATGTTTCCTTACATGGGTGGACAGTAGAGAAGCCCCCATGTACACTGGTGATCAATAGAGAAGTGCCCTTTACATTGGTGGTCAGTGGAAAAGTGCCCTTTACCTTGGTGGTCAGTGTTGACGTGTTCCCTTCCATTGGTGGTCAGTGTATAAGGGGCCCTAACATTAGTGATCAGTGTATGCATGCCCCTTACTTTCGTGGTCTGTGGAGAAATTTCCTGTACCTTGGGGGTCAGTGGAAAAGTGCCCCTTATATTGGTAGTCAGTGGAGAACTGCCCTTTGCATTGACGGTCAATGGAGGAGTGCCCCTTACATCGGTGGTCAGTGGAGAAGAACCCTTACATTGGTGGTCAGTGGGGACGTGCCCTTTTGTAGTCAGTAGTGAAGTGCCCCTTAAATTGGTGGTCAGTATAGAAGTTCCCACTTATATTGGTGGTCAGTGTAGAAGTTCCCACTTATATAGGTGGTCAGTGTAGAAGTTCCCACATATATAGGTGATCAGTGTAGAAGTTCCCACTTACATTGGTGGTCAATGGAGGAATGCTACCTTTCAGTGGTGTATTACCCATAGGCGTGCGCAGGGGGTGTGTCAGGTGTACCTAATGCCGACTCCCCCCGCTGCGCCAGCTTCCCCCCAACCCCCCCCCCCTCCCCGCCGCAGTGCTGCTGGCTTCCCTCCTCTTCTTTCCTCTTGTCTTGTCTGCTATGTGGATTGTTTCAGGATGGAGAGCAGGGGAAAGGGCTAGTGAATATGTAATTTAATGGCTCCTTCCTTTTCTAAATGAACACAGTGAACACACTAGCTGTGTTCATTCACAAACTGAAGCATAGTAAACACAGTTTACTATGCTTCAGTGTGTTTGAGCTTTGGGGTGCACACCCTAATGCAATAGGCTGCGCACACCTATGGTATTACCCCTATATTGGTGGTAATTGGTTAGATCAGTGTTGTAGCTCCCTCATACATTGGTGGTCAGTAGAGATGTGCCCCCTTATATCGGTGGTCAGTGAGAGCTCAGCTAAACAGATCATTGATTTTAGTGGTTAAACACTTGAGATAAAGCTGTTAGCCCCCAAGTCATGCCCCCCAATTGCCATCCACCTGCTGGATAAGGGGGGGTTGTTGCTTGCTTCTTTGAACTTTCCTGTCCCTATGGAACCAAAGCAGGTGACATGACTCCAGTCCAGGAAACCCATACAGGGCCTAGAAGCACAAATGTCTTTTTATTTACAGTCCCAGGCCCAGTGAATGCTGTTAAAGGATATGATTACAGCTGCCCCCCACCCCACAGTTCATTATGGTCTGAACTGTGCAGTGCCTCCTATTTTAAAGGTCCTAACAACCACTGAGCCACCAATGATTTTCTTAAAGAGGCAGCATGATTCCTAAGATTTAGTCTCCTGACCCCAGCACACCCATGACCTCCAGTCCTCAATCGTAGACCTATTCTCTCCATGTAGCCCCCACCCTCATGACAAAGTTTTGGGCTGCTAAGACATGAGTTAGCCGCCTGTGAGCCGTGCGTTTGTTTATACGATGTAAGGGGAATCACAGGCATAGAAATAAAGGGAAGCTTTGCAGAGAAAGTCTTGGGCATTTCTTTTTTTTTTTTTTTTTTTTCTATTTTTGAATGTGACATTTTTCCTTTTCTCAAGTTTTCGCTGATAAAAATCCCCTCCTGGGCCCCCAGAATAAACTCATTAAGAAAAAAATCTTTGGGATGAGACTCGTTACTCTCAGAATGCACCGGGAACAATTCATCTCCAACTGAGATCAGCGGCCTGATTTGGGGGAATTACTGTAGCAGTAGAAAAATAGTTTAGGGTTTAACAGAAGGGGGTTTACACAAAAAGCACCCAGGAGATAAGTTTTTTGTGTTCATAATTTATACAATGAAATGTAGCCAATTCATGCAATGTTTATAAAGAAGACCTGTCCTTATCTGTGTACTTGTTCCAGGTCATCAAGTGCCATCATGACAGCCGGCCAACAGGTATTTTTTTTCATTCTCGATTCTCTCATAACAGGTTTCTTTCAAACATTCACTCAGTTCTCATGGAATGTTTTCATGCCCTTGTTACTATTTTTCCAGTGACAGTGATGGGGATCTATAACTAGCACTCGGTGAGGAGCATACACCTATATAACTGTATGTGACATCTCACCTTCTCTCTTTACCTCCATTCCCTTTCTCCTTTCTCTCTCTTTATGTGCCTTCCATCTCTCCTTCTCTATCTCCCCCCCCCCCCCTCCCATTTCTTTCCCTCTGGCTCTCTCACTTTGCTCTCCTTATGTATCTTCCCACTTTCAATTCAAATGAGCTTTATTGGCAAGACCAAATAAAATTTTGGGTTCAGTGGGGTGGGGTGGGGGCTTGTGCAAATAATGCTAAAGGATAATGTAAAGGGGTAGAGGGTGAGTCCAGGTGGGTGATTCTCAGTCCCTCCCTCTTTCTTACACCTCCATTCATATACTACTTTTCTCTCTTTCTCTCCTCTCTTTTATTCACTCTATTTCTCTTTTGCCTCGAGAAACTCAGTCAATTCTCCCATCAACACAGACCATGTTGATGCGGGAATCCCTCCTGCCAAGCCATTGTATTCTTGTATTCTGTCTTCCTTCCCTCCATTTTTCTCTCTCTTTCTTTATAACTCTACCCTTTCTCTCCATTCTCTCTTTCATCTTATTATACCTCTACTCTTTCTCTCGACTCTCTCTCTCTCTCTCTTTCATCTCATTATACCTCTACTCTTTCTCTCTTTCATCTCATTATACCTTTACTCTTTCTCTCCATTCTCTTTCATCTCATTATACTGTGAAGGGTTAGTGTGTGGGTGTGGCGCTGTCCTAATTCATAGAAATACTTGGTAAAACGTGTGTAGCCAAATCCCATATGTAAAGTCGCATATAAAGTATAAACCAAAATTGCAAATAAAAAATTCAACGAAAATAAAACCAAACATAAAACAGCAAAGTGACCCCCTTTGGAGTGTGTAGGTGTAACGTTGTCCTAGTGGAGAAAAAAGTGGAGAAAATGGAAAAAAATGGAAACAATGGAAGAAATCGCATAAAGGACTGCTGCCTCCACAGATGTGATTTCCACCAAGGTGGAAAAAACAGAAGGTAAGTGAAGGGTTAGTGTGTGGGTGTGGCGCTGTCCTAATTCATAGAAATACTTGGTAAATCGTGTGTAGCCAAATCCCATATGTAAAGTCGCATATAGTATAGACCAAAATTGCAAATAAAAAATTAAACGAAAATAAAACCAAACATAAAACAGCAAAGTGACTCCCTTTGGAGTGTGTAGGTGTAACGTTGTCCTAGTTTAAAAAATACTTTGTAAATCGTGTGTAGCCAAATCCCACATGTAAAGTCGCATGTAAATTATAAACAAAATATAAACAAAATCGCATATAGCAAATTTAACGGCTAGGTTGGCCCCCTTTGAATTGGGGGAGGGGAGAAGGGGAACAGGGGATGAAATAAAAAAATGACTTTAGCCAAAACTATTCCATCCGCATAAAAACCCCATATAGTGATTGATTTAAAAGTCTTTGACAAACATAATATTGCTGAATAATTACATAGGTTAAATCGTGACTAATGCTCAGTGCAACTTAAGTGAAAAACTTGACAACTTTGTAAAACAAGGCAGGTATTTGTATTAATCTTGGTGACCAGGTGCTCGTGTCTTGTGATCATGCGGACACTCACCAGCTTCTTTAACCCCTGCGGGGGTAATGCGCAGTCACAGTGTATGCCACTGTGCGGCAATCCACAGGCTGTTTCTGGGTCACGGTGACGTTTTAGGCAGCTTCTTTAACCCCTGCGGTGGTAATGCGCAGTCACAGTGTATGCCACTGTGCGGCAACCCACAGGCTGTTTCTGGGTCACGGTGACGTTTTAGGCATAAGAGAAGAAAGAGGAGATTCCATAGCGTAAAACCGTAAAACACTCTTTATTGAACTGTACCTCTACTCTTTCTCTCCATTCTCTTTCATCTCATTATACCTCTACCCTTTCTCTCTCTCTCTCTTTCATCTCATTATACCTCTACTCTTTCTCTCCATTCTCTCTCTCTTTCATCTCATTATAACTCTCATATAGTTACATAGTAGGTTAGGTTGAAAAAAGACACAAGTCCATCAAGTCCAACCTATGTGTGTGATTATATGTCAGTATTACATTCCCTGTATATCCCTGTATGTTGCGGTCGTTCAGGTGCTTATCTCACCGCTAAGACCACCACCTGTGGAAGGGAATTCCACATCCTTGCCGCTCTTACAGTACAGAACCCTCTACGCAGTTTAAGGGTTAACCTCTTTTCTTCTCATTTTAATGAGTGGTCACGTGTCTTGTTAAAACTCCCTTCCGCAAAAAAGTTTTATCCCTATTGTGGGGTCACCAGTACGGTATTTATAGATTGAAATCATATCTCCTCTCAAGCATCTCTTCCCCAGAGAGAATAAGTTCAGTGCTCGCAACCTTTCCTCATAACTAATATCCTCCAGACCCTTTATTAGCTTAGTTGCCCTTCTTTGTACTCGCTCCATTTCCAGTACATTCTTCCTGAGGACTGGTGCCCAGAACTGAACAGCATACTCTAGGTGTGGCTGGACCAGAGTCTTGTAGAGTGGGAGAATTATCGAACTCTACCCTTTCTCTCCATTCTCTCTCCCCTCTCTCTCTTTCCTTATGTTCCTTTCTACCTTTACTGTCTTTCTCTCCTTATGTTCCTTACCTGTCTCCTCTCTCTTACCTCTCCCTCTCTCTTCATATTCTATCCCTCTCTTTCTGTCCTCATATCCATCTCTTCTTTCTTATTCTATCCCTTCTTTTTCGCTTTAATCATTAAAGTGGTTGTAAAGCTTAAAAGAGAAGTATGGGGTTTGGGGTTTTTGCAGAGTTATACTTACCTAGGTGATGCATCTGTCCCCCACCGGCTCTAACACTGAGGACCAAGCTATCTAACACCGCAGATCGCTCGGTTCTCTCAGCTCCCCAAGCAGAGAGCTGGTGACTGTCAGTCATCGCCTCTCTGCTCTGCTCTCTCCTCGCTCACTGTAGCGCTGGGCTATGGAGGGGTCAGAAGCAGCTGGCTCAGCCTCTCAGCAGCTCGCTGAGGGATTGTGCTGGATGCTGGTCCAGGCATGTGGGTGGATCCAGACCTCAATGATGTGATCTTGCCCGAGCCTGGACCGGCTCTGTGAGGTCAGCAGACAGCAGACTTCAGCCCGCTGTTTGCTGAAAATGGGTCACAGGAGTGCAGAACGAACTGCGCTCCTGTGATCCACAGAAGTACAGCCTCCCAGATGAGCTTTGGCTGTACTTCCCCTTTAAGACTTTTTTTTTTAACCTTAATGCATTCTCTGCATTAAGGTAAAAAACCTTTTAGGTGCATCAGCCCCCCCCCCCCCCCCCAAATACTGCCCCGAGCCCAATCTCGATCCAAGAATAACGACACTGCTCTCTCTCCCTCATCACCGAATTCAGTGAAATCAGCGAGAGGCTGCCATTGGCTCCCACTGCTGTCAATCAAATCTAGTGACAAGAAAGCAGGGGAGCAGGGCCGAGCTGCACCGTGGGTGTCAATAGATGCACACAGTGCGGCTCGGAAGTGAGGCTGCATGAGTAACCCCTTAGCAAGCGGCTTGCTAGTGAGAGTACTTGAAGGCAGGAGGAGTCAGTGGGAACCCCAGAATAAGAGGATTGGGGCCGTTCTGTACAAAACGATTCCACACAGCAGGTTAGAATGACACGTTTGTTATAAAAAAAAAAAAAAAAAAACAAACAAACAAACAAAATATGACTTTAATATCGCTTTAAATCTTTTCGCTCTGTCCTATATCTCTTTCTTGCCCTTATATCTGTCTCTTCCCCTTCTCCTTTTGTCTTTTCACTCTTTCCTTCTGTCGTTCTCTTTTTATCTCTATACCTCCCTACTCTCTCTCCCCTCTTCTCATTCTGTCTATCTCTTATCTGAAACTCTGATAGCTTATTTCTCTCTCTCTCTCCCCCCCCCTCTCTCTCATTTTTTTTCCCTTCCCTCTCACCTTCACTCTCTCACTTTTCTTTGTCTCTCTCCCTTTTCTTTGTCTCCCGCCCTCTTACCACACACTTTCTTTCCTTTTCTTTTTCTATTTCTTTCTTTCTCTTTCTTTCTTTCTTTCTTTCTTTCTTTCTTTCTTTCTTTCTTTCTTTCTTTCTTTCTTTCTTTCTTTCTTTCTTTCTTTCTTTCTTTCTTTCTTTTTTTCTTTCTTTCTTTCTTTCTCCCCCCCCCCCCTCTTTCTTTTTTTTCTTGCGTTCTTTCTTTCTTTCTTTCTTTCTTTCTTTCTTTCTTTCTTTCTTTCTTTCTTTCTTTCTTTCTTTCTTTCTTTCTTTCTTTCTTTCTTTCTTTCTTTCTTTCTTTTCTTCCTTTCTTTCTTTTCTCCCTTTCTTTCTTTTCTCCCTTTCTTTCTTTCCTCATTTTATTTATTTTTCTCTCTCTATATATTTAACTTCTATCTTTCTCCCGGCTCTATGCCTCACCTTTAGCTGCAACAAAGTGAAACGTCTTCGGTTACAGCATATGGCTGAAGATTATTGCTGTTTGCACCGCAGATTACAGTAATTTGCAGTCACTAAGGCTTTCAGTGTTAGAATGCCCCTAAACAACTATAAAGTTAAGGACAAGCCTCTAGTCTAGCAGAGTTAATTCATCCACTCTGGATATACCACTCTGTACAGCAGCCCCACTGCTAGTTCAGCACTGTGGATAGGAAGTGCTGAGTCACAATATATCACTGTGTTTATCCTGAGCATGGCTTTTTGCGTGGGACACGCAGTTATTGCACAAGCTCTAATTATGGGCTACGCGTCTAGTTACTGACACAGCTAATTGCAATGACAGTAAGTTCTGGGAGTCGAGCCACTCCTGGTCATGTGATCTGGCTTACAAGAAGCTCAGCCCTACAACTAGCTGGGAATTTCCCCTGAAAAGCCAAGAGCTAGTGTGTTCACCACGACTCTTCCTGTCCATGGCGCTGTGCACTCCCTGCCGCAGCTGTCACAGCTTTGTATATCCCCTCTAAATCCTCTGTAGCTTTACCCTGACTCATTACTGGAGCAGGTGGCTGCAAGTGAAAGTCACACACTATTATACCTTTATATAGATATAGTCTCTGCACCAGAAGAGCTAACACTTTAATGCCCCCCCCCCCCCCCCCACAGTCACACTATTAATACTATTATTATACATTTATATAATTCTGACCTATTACACAGTGCTGTATATAAAACATTCACATCAGTCTCTGCATCAAAGGGGATAACACTCTAATGTCCCCCCAAAGTCACACACTATTATTATTATACATTTATATAGCTCTGACATATACCGCAGTGCGGCACAGAGAAAACTGAGCCAGTCACATCAGTCTCTGCACCAGAGAAGCTTACACTCTAATCTCCCCCCAAAGTCACTCACTATTATTATTATACATTTATATAGCTCTGACATATGATGCAGTGCTGTGCAGAAAACACTGAGCTATTTATATCAGTTTCTGTACCAGAGGAGCTTACACTCTAATGTCCCCCCACAGTCACACACTATTATTATTATACATTTATATAGCTCTGACATATAGCGCAGTGCTGCACAGAGAAAACTGAGCCAGTCACATCAGTCTCTGCACCAGAGAAGCTTACACTCTAATGTCCCCTCAAAGTCACTCACTATTATTATTATATATTTATATAGCTCTGACATATGCTGCAGTGCTGTGCAGAGAACACTGAGCTATTCATATCAGTTTCTTTACCAGAGGAGCTTACACTCTAATGTTCCACCACAGTCACACACTATTATTATTATATGTGTAGCACTTACCCCCGAAGGAGCTGCTGGTAATTGACTAATTGATTAATTGAACTCCCCCTGCGATGTAATGCAGTCCTTTGCGCGTAGCAGAAACACAAGGCCTTACAGTGAATGGTACAGTTTCTTGTCTTCTTTCTTCAGCTAGCCATTATACTGCATTATTTATATTCCATAGGGTTTGTAGATGGTAATGTAACGTAAAATAGTGAATAACAGCAACTCCAGTTATGGGATGCACTTATAACTTCCTTATGTGAGAATGCAACCCGACCGTTAGTCAGTTTCTCGTGAAGTACAGGCTTTGAGGCCTGAATGAACACAGTCTAATTGGAAGAAACTGTTCCGTGCGACTGCAGATCTCAGCAGATCTGTGAAACTAGTCTATAGTGTATTAAGTGCTTTATATAAGTTCTGGGCAACAGCCCTCTCACCACACCAGGCCCGGAAAACTTGATAACTCTGCTACAGTGGACTCAGTCAGCACTGTCACGCTGCTCCGCTCCGCAAGATGACCGGGACCCTCGCTTGGCTCCGTCATGTGTTCTGGATCCTCAGACCCGATCACACAGCTTCTATAGCACACTATGGTAAGTCACTCTCAGTGGTTGCTGTTCCGCTCCGCTCCGTGCAAGCAGCGCTCTTGGGAACACTCCCCTGCAGTCAGGCCACGCGTCCAGAAGAGAAAGAAGATGGCCACGCCGGGCCTTTTATTACCTACCCAGCATGCAGTTCAGTCACTCAGTGTTCATGGGTAGGTGAGTGAGCATTGTGGGTAGGTGAGTCTTTCCAGTAAAACAATTAAATCACTTCCTGCTCACATTCTTATGTGAAAAACAAACAAGTTCTTTTCACATTATATACTACTAGAGGGATCCAAATACCAATCCAACAACATTAACATTGCATGACATTAGATTGCAAAAATCCCAGTGCTACATACATTTATATAGCTCTGACATATAGCGCAGTGCTGCACAGAGAAAACTGAGCCAGTCACATCAGTCTCTGCACCAAAAGAGCTTACGTTCTAACATCACCTCCACAGTCACACACTATTGTATTTGAAAATGAGAGAAGGAAACACAGAGATCCTTCTCCCATTTCGAAAAATAAACGGGGGTTTGTGATCTGTGTCAGGATTGGTCAGTAAGGCTTATAGTGTAGATGCGGTTTGCCTGGCAGGACTGCTATCTGTGCACAATTTTTCAGATGGTGTTACGGGGTAGTTGAAACATGTAGGTGGTGTAAGGGATGTCAGAAAATTGTGCTATTGTAGGGTGCTCCAGAAACCCAGGGCGGCGTAAGTCGGATCACAGGTCATGTCTTGAAGGGAGGGCCATGTGGGGAGTGGTCCTTGGGGTGGATGACGTGGAAACCCACCATTTCTATCAAATTTGGGGTCTGTCAGACCAGGGGGAAATTTAGGGTTCCCAAAAATTGGGTAAATGGGGTGAGTTGGATGGTGAGAAGTTGAGAAAATGAAGAACTTTTTGAAGGGAGGTTTCAGTGGTTTTTGTGGTGGGATGAGTCTGCAGTATTACTGGAACATCCTCTAAACATCATGGGAGATTATGGAGAGTTATAACCCATTACATGTTATTTTTTTAAGAGATGCATCTTCTACTTGCCATTTTTTCGACGTCTATGAGCTAATATGAGCTAATACTCTATATTCCTATCACAATTACAAATTAATATACTGTAGCTCTGACAAATTCAGTGGTGCAGCATGCATGGAACACCTTTAGCTGTCCTCCTCCTTTCATCCTGCATTACAATGTAGGCACTTCTCAAAAGTTACCTAAAACCTGGGATGGTTTGGGGTTTGGCTACACTTTTGGCACTTACAGTAAATACTGCACTTTGGACTTGGTCCTTGGTGATCTGGGGTTCGCTAGAGCCCTCTTTTAATAATCTAAAGGTTTATTTGGGCAGCTTGTGGTGCTTGTGGCCACATTGTGATATGGCTTAGGGCTCATTACACACATTAAACTGCCTATCACTCCATCATGCTGTCATGGTTATGCAATAGAGTTTTCTCTGTCAGCTTACCTGTCTCCATGTGTTCATCTCTAAAGACCAGCTGCCTCTCACCTGACTGGTTTTATAACCTCTCCTCTAAGCATGGCCCCACCCCAGGCCCTATCAGGGAACCATATATTAACCTGTGCACTGCAAGCCAGCAGTGCTGATCAAACATTGTGTGTTAGCCTCCGTGTGTTCTTGCTGTGTTTCCTACGTATGATTCCTGTTACCGACTTTGGCCTGTTCTCGACTCTCCCTGTCTGCTTGTTACCCTGACCTTTGACGTGTTATGTTTATCCTTGTCTGCTAGTCGCCCTGACCTTTGGCTTACCCCTTACTTCCCTGTCGTTCCAGCCTGCTGCCTCCTTTCTCTTCTCCTGTAGTCTATGGTGAGCGTGAGCTGTGAGACCCTGCGGGCCGCGACCTGGAGCCAGACTGCAGCGCAGTCCATCCTCACCACTAGAGACTCTGGTGAACACCTGCTGGCTCTTACACTCCGCGCCCTGGGGAATCTATGCTCTAGCTCTTACTGGGATCCATGTTAGTTATCCTGTAGACCTGCTTCCTGAACCTTCCAGGGTTCAATCCGCAGCAGTCAGTCCTAGGGTCCACTACCTTAGCGGTGCACTTCTGACTCCTACAGAGTGCATCTGTCACCTGGTCCAGGTGACCTGACACATGCTTTTATGATATGTTTTTGATGCTTCTGTGATGCTTTTTTAAAGCTTGAATGAAGCTTGGTAAATGCCCTGTGTGTGTTGATTTTCTATTTGTTTTCAGTGGGCTTCAGTAGAACCCTGGTTTAGTAGTACCTCCAATCAGCAGATCCCATGCTCATTAGTACCCCTGTTCAGCAGATTCCCAGCTTACTGATACCCTTATTCAGCAGATCCCCGCTCAGTAGTACCCCCATCTCTGCTGATCCCTTGCTCAGTAGTAACTCCCAGCTCTCCTAATTCCCTGCTCAGCAATAACCCCCAGCTCTGCTGATCCCTCCCCCTCAGTAGTAACTCCTCTGGTTTGCTGATCCTCCTCTCTTCGGTCCCCGCTCACCTCCCACTATATTGCTCACACGCAGATGTCACCACATGTGACATCTGCTAGTTTCTCCTGCTCTGGTCCCCCAGCTCTGCTGATCCTCTGCAGCTCCGTCCACTCTCTCTGGTCCCATTTCACCTTCTGCTTTAGCATTTCCATGTTGCACACCACCTGTGCCGTCTGCTAGTTGCTCCGCTCCAATCCAGACCCCACTCGCCTTCCTGCTGCTCCACGCTGGACACCAGATGTGACGTCTGTACCAGACACTCCCAGGATGTATACACATGAACAGGACGATGACATCTTTCTGGTTGTCTTGGTGGTTTCCCAGTGCATCCTGGAATATCTCATACCTGCAATACCTTAAAAACAAAGCAAAGCTAAAGCTAACTAAATGCCTCTCAAAAGCTGCAGGTGCTGTTAGGGAGCTTTGTCATAGACTTCTGTGGAGGCTTTGAAGACGCTTTGAGGTACGAAAGTGACATAGGGGATCATTTTTGAAGCGAAGCAAACGCAACGTGTGAACAGGACTGTAAGTTACTCATTTTATTTAGTGACAGGGGCTTTAATTTGCATTCAGAGTACTTTAAAAAAAAAGTGTGTTCAGTGCCACATTTTGAAGTGTAAATGAGTCTTTACTTAGCAACAACTTCCACAATGTGTCAGAAAGATAATCTGGCACCACGATGATGCAAAGGGTTCAGTCTATTGAGCTTAATATGGAAACAAAGTTTTGCACGTCTGCTATATCAATCACGTTTCCTTTGTGTGTATTTGAAGAAAAGCAACGCAATCATGTTTCGTAAGTAGATAGTACATTCGTACATATCCATGCATGAGAACTAAAAGAGGAACATCTGGAAGCCACATGGACTTACCCCTTTAAAATGAGCATTTTCAGTTTTATGTATTTGCAGAAGATCACACACTTTTATATCTAGCAAAAAAAGCTACTAGGACTTTAAAGGTACCACACCAAGAACAAAATGAAATAAAAATAAAAGCTTGCATTTTTATTGTACAAAAGATTAAGAAAGATTAAAATGCAAATGTTAAACATCTAAGTATTGTTTCAGAACAATTGTGGTCATAAAGAGGATCTCACGTACATATCTCTTATCTGCGACATGTTTCGCAGGACAAAGCCCGCTTCCTCAGAGAGAACTGGTATATATCTCTGCTATGAGGGTTTACATTGCATGTAACTTGTTCCCAGAAATGGAAGACCGCAGCCGCCACAAAGAAAAGGGAACCCCGCCAATAAAAATGATATATATTTCAGATAAGGAGGAGCCGGTATATGCTCCCTTAAGAGAGACAAGGAAAAGGGGTGTGTGGAGGGGGAGTTTTTTTGGGGTACTGTAGGGGACAGCCTGTTTGGGAGACATCTGGACAATATTGGGGAGCAGGACTATGGAACACTGGAACTAGTTTGGTCTCTATGGTACCCTTTAAGCTAGCCACAGGACAGTGCCCTCCCACCTTATTATATCAATCATTATCTGTATGCAAGATTGTTTCTGAAAAATTGGACATTTCTTCTGCCAGCTGAAATTTATGCTTAAAGTGTTACTAAACCCAGGAGCCTGCATTCACTATATCTGGTCTCCCACAGTACACAGAACATGGAAATGCAATAGTTTTAGTAAAGATAAACTGCTAAATACCTTTTCTCATCAGCCGTATATAGCAGTCTTGTGACTTCTATCAGTGTCCGGTTAAAGCTTGTAGGAGGAGTTTTCATTCTACTCTGACTGTTCTATGAGGCTGCATGACCCCTGACCCTCTGTCTGGACAGTGCTGATTGGCCCTGTGCTGATCACATGCACTCTCCCAAGAAAAAAAAACTATCCAGCAATACACACCAAACTGAGCATGTGCAGCTTGTCCCCTACCCTCTGTTCTATCATGAAATGGTTTGGGGACTCTGGAAGAAGGGGAGGTTAAGAGAAGACAGGATCAAACAGCCCTTCTACACAAACCAGAGGATTAACCCCATAGGTTCCACATTGATTATAACAAGCATGCTTTACTGTATATACAGAATGATTTTACTGTTGTGGGTTTAGTAACACTTTAAGGCTAGATTCATGTCTATGCATGTGCAGTTGATGAGTTTTCGCAGCGTACTTTCCGGTGCGTTTCATGTGTGTTTTTGATGCGTTTTACATTACAAGTGTTGATGTTGCTAGGAGTAGGTACCTGTTGCCATGCACCAAAAATGCATGTATATGTAGTTTTTTTTTCGTTCTTTTTTTTATGGGATTCCATTGACATATACGGAGCCAAAAATGCATCTTGCTGTATGTAAAAAAGTCCTTGCACCTTTAAAAAAAAAAAAAAAAAATGCATCGCAGGAAACTGCATATATGTGAATAGGACCCTATAGGTAATAAGGTTAAATGGATTGTAGTGCCTTTCTGTGGATCTGCAAACACACTAAAAACGCATAGATGTGAACTTAGCCTTAGGCAGACCATAGATGAATCGATTTTCTTTCCTTTCACCATGGGCTGCAGGAAAGAAAAACGCTTGATTCCCCCATCAACAGAGTCAGTGTTGATGGCCGAATGCCTCCTGTGGAGTGATTGTATTCTGCTGGAATGGGGGGCACCGGGAGCCTTCCCAGGCGCTGCAAAACATAATCATCACTGCTGGATGCTATAGTCATCAGCAGTAATCGCATGTAGAAAAATCCGACAAGCTGGCTGTAACCAAGTCGATCGATGGATTGACTTGGGTACAATCATCCTGCCCATACAAGGATTGAAATTTAGCCAGTCCCTGCCGAAGAGAACGAATTTTGATCCATGTTTTTTTTTTTCTATCAGCTTTTATTTTTGGAAATGTTATAACAAGTAAACACCAAAAAAAAAAAAAGAAAAGAAAAGAAAAATCAAGGTCAAATCATCATTCATAACAACCACACCTAGTTTTCCCATAATATTCACAGATACTCGAAAAGCTATTCATAGATAATCAATTTTCAGGAATATACAGAGGTATTCAAAAACATATAGAAATATTTAAAAAGTATTCAGAAGGTATTTAGAAATACTGTGGAGCAGATAGTATATAACTCTTTTACAGGTCCCTTCCCCTAAAAAAAATCAAAAAATCAAAAAAATCTATGAACTTCGATATGAAGAATGATTACCTGCCCAAAAATAAAAGCCAAAAAGAAACTTTGGCTGTTTTTTTCTTTTTTTTTTTTTCTTTCTTTTGATAACCCATTATAAACTACTACTATGCTAATTGTACTCTACACTAAATTGGATTATCTCTTCCCCAGAATTGTATTTAGACACATTGATGTATAATACTGTTACACTTTCTCCCTTATTTTGTAACTTTGTACACCTCTATTTTGTAACTTTGTACACCTCTTTCATGTACACGACATATATATGTTATTATGTTTATGTTATAACATTTGCTCCTAATAAAGCTTTATTGTGAAAATAATAAAGAAACTGAAAACCTAACAAAGACTTAAAATAGGCAAAAGGTGAACATTCCAATAATTTCCCTTTGGGGTGGAGTTGTTTTTTTTTGGTTTTTTTTGCTCACCAGCAGTAAATATGTGACATTATTGTGGTGATCACAGTGAACTTGCATGTTGCATTTGTTTTCCCTGTAGAAAAACCCACAGACTTATGTCATTATCGCTTCACGTGCAGGTGACTGAGTACAGTAACACATTTGTGTGCAGCCTGCTCATTCCCACGATGACTGTCCAGGAACAAAGGTGCTTTTTAACTTCTATGTCACCTTACACTTCCTATAGCATCAGCTTTTACTCACTTATGAATCAGAGGTTTCAGTAAAATTGGGTTATGTACTCAGCGCCCTCATTTATGGTTTCCCCCATCGTCACCGCGCTCTGTTATTTCATATCAAAACTGAGTATTGTTAGACTGACATCAGGTTCTCACAAAAATGCGAGGCAGGTTCTGGCAGATGACATTTTTTTTTCCACGACTGGCGTTATGTTAAAGGCCAACTCCTCCTAAAATTGTTTAAAGCTGAAGTTTAACAGTCTTATATTTTGCCTTCCCTGGTTACTTGCCCCCCCCCCCATCAACTTGCTAATAAAAGTATTGAATAAATATTTTTGTGTTTCATTACATACTTCATTTATGACCCAGTAATGTCATCACTGAGTCCTCTTGACTCTCTGTGCCAGGGGTCTTGAGTAAAAATGTAAAGTTCAGTCAGCAAAATTTTCTTCTGGCAGAGGTCCGAATTTGATCTTTGCACTATAACATATCACAGTCCCCCCCACCCCCCTCCCCTATATATGAGTGTCTTCAGCCCACCCTTCACATCATAGCCCCCTTTACATCACAGACCCCCTTCACATTATGGTCCCACTGCTCTTTACATTACAGTCCCCCCTTTACATCAGTGTCCACAGTCCCCCTTTACATTACAGACCCCCTTCACATTACAGTCCCACTGCTCTTTACATTACAGTCCCCCTTTACATCAATGTCCAAAGTCCCCCTTTACATTACAGACCCCCTTCACATTACAGTCCCACTCCTCTTTACATTACAGTCCCCCTTTACAGTACATCAGTGTCCACAGTCCCCCTTTACACTTTCACTTTTTCCACATTTTGTTCTGTTACAGCCTTATTCCAAAATGGATTAAATTCAATATTTTCCTCAAAATTCTACAAACAATACCCCATAATGACAACGTGAAAGAAGTTTGTTTGAAATCTTTGAAATCTTTCAAATTTATTAAAAATAAAAAACAAACAAAATCCCATGTACATAAGTATTCACAGCTTTTGCGCAATACTTTTTTGAAGCGCCTTTGGCACCAATTACAGCCTCAAGTCTTTTTGAGTATAATGCTACAGGCTTGGCACAACTATTTTTGGACAGTTTCTCCCATTCTTCTTTCCAGGACCTCTCAAGCTCCATCAGGCTGGCTGGGGAGCATCGGTGCACAACCATTTTCAGATCTCTCCAGAGATGTTCAATCGGGTTCAAGTCTGGGATCTGGCTGGGCCACTCAAGGACATCCACAGAGTTGCCTTGTAGCCACTGCTTTGTTATCTTGGCTGTGTGCTTCGCGTCGTTGTCCTGTTGGAAGATGAACCTTTGCACCAGTCTGAGGTCCAGAGCGCTCTGGAGCAGGTTTTCATCAAGGACGTCTCTGTACATTGCTACTTTCATCTTTCCCTCGATCCTAACTAGTCCCCTAGTTCCTGCCGCTGAGAAAAATCCCCACAGCATGATGCTGCCACCACCATGCTTCACTGTAGGGATGGTATTGGCCAGGTGATGAGCGGTGCCTGGTTTCCTCCAGACATGACGCTTGCCATTCAGGCCAAAGAGTTCAATCTTTGTTTCATCAGACCAGAGAATTTTGTTTCACATGGTCTGAGGGTCCTTCAGGTGCCTTTTGGCAAGCTCCAGGTGGGCTGTCATGTGCCTTTTACCGAGGAGTGGCTTCCGTCTGGCCACTCTACCATACAGGCCTTATTGGTGGAGTGCTGCAGAGAAGGCTGTTCTTCTGGATGGTTCTCCTCTCTCCACAGAGAAACACTGGAACTCTGTCAAGAGTGACCATCGGGTTCTTGGTCACCTCCCTGACTAAGGCCCTTCTCCCTCGATCTCTCAGTTTGGTCGGGCGGCCCCGCTCTATGAAGAGTCCTGATGGTTCCAAACTACTTGCATTTCCAGGTGATGGAGGCCACTGTGCTCACTGGGACCTGCAGAAACTTTTTTGTGTACCCTTTCCCAGATCTGTGCCTCCATACAATATGGTCTCGGAGGTCTACAGACAATTTCTTGGACTTCATGGCTTGGTTTGTGCTCTGACATGCACTGATAACTGTGGGACCTTATATAGACAGGTGTGTGCCTTTCCAAATCATGTCCAATCAACTGAATATACCACAGGTGGACTCCAATCAAGTTGTAGAAACATCTCAGGCTGGGTTCACACTGGTGCGATACGACAGCTGTCCTACTTTGGATCCGACCTTGCCCTGCGACATGATGCCGGCATGCGTCCGACTTTCAATGAACGGGGATCGGACTTGGATCCCCGCCAATGCCCGGCACTGTGTTTGGTATTAATCTCGAGGGGGAACTCCACGCCAAATTTTAAATAAAAAACCGGCATGGGTTCCCCCTCCAAGAGCATACCAGGCCCTTGGGTCTGGTATGGACCTCAAGGGGAACCCCCTACGCCGAAAAAAAAAGCTCCATACCAGACCCTTATCCGAGCACGCAGCCGGGCCGGTCAGGAATGGGGGTGGAGACGAGCGAGCCCACCACCTCCTGAACCATACCAGGCCGCATGCCCTCAACATGGGGGGTGGGGGCTTTGGGGCAGGGGGGCGCCCTGCAGCCCCCCCACCCCAAAGTACCTTGTCCCCATGTTGATGAGGACAAGGGCCTCTTCCCGACAACCCTGGCCGTTGGTTGTCGGGGTCTGCAGGCGGGGGGCTTATCGGAATCCGGGAGCCCTCTTTAATAAGGGGGCCCCAGATCCCGGCCCCCCACCCTTTGTGAATGAGTATGGGGTACATCGTACCCCTACCCATTCACCTAGGGAAAAAAGTGTCAATGAAAAAAAACAGTACACAGGTTTTTAAAGTAATTTATTAGGCAGCTCCGGGGTCTTCTTCCGACTTCGGGGGTCTTCTTCTGACTCCGGGGGTCTTCTTCCGACTTCGGGGGTCTCTCCGGCGTCTCCTCCCCGTATCCTGATCTTCTGCCGGCTCCTCCGTTATCTTCTGCAGCTCTTTTGCTAGCGGTGGCCCGAACTTCTGCCGGGGCATGCTGGGACTGTGCCGTCATAAGGGGGCGTGGTCAACATCACCCGGTGACCACACCCCCTTATGACAGCACAGTCCCAGCATGCCCAGGGACTGTGACCTCATAAGAGGGCGGGGTCACCGCCTATATTAGTCCATTGCGGAGCGCTCAGAGAGCATTCCAGCTGGGGAGAGCATCGTGTCAACATCGGAAGAAGACAAGAGGGAAGAAGACAAGAAGGCAGATGGCAGAAGTCCGGGCCACCGCTAGCAAAAGAGCTGAAGAAGATAGCGGAGGAGCCGGCAGAAGATCAGCACACCGGGAGAAGACGCCGAAGAGACCCCCGAAGTCGGAAGAAGACCCTGAAGTCAGAAGAAGACCCCCGGAGTCGGAAGAAGACCCCCGGAGTCGGAAGAAGACCCCCGAAGTCGGAAGAAGACGCCGAAGTTGGAAGAAGACCCCGGAGCTGCCTAATAAATTACTTTAAAAACCTGTGTACTGTGTTTTTTCATTGACACTTTTTTCCCTAGGTGAATGGGTAGGGGTACAATGTACCCCATACTCATTCACAAAGGGTGGGGGGCCGGGATCTGGGGGCTCCCGGATTCCGATAAGCCCCCCGCCCGCAGACCCCGACAACCAACTGCCAGGGTTGCCGGGAAGAGGCCCTTGTCCTCATCAACATGGGGACAAGGTGCTTTGGGGTGGGGGGGGCCGCAGGGTGCCCCCCTGCCCCAAAGCACCCAACCCCCCCATGTTGAGAACATGCGGCCTGGTACGGTTCAGGAGGGGGGATGCTCACTCATCCCCACCCCCATTCCTGACCGGCCGGGCTGCATGCTCGGATAAGGGTCTGGTATGGATTTGGGGGGGACCCCCATGCCGTTTTTTCGGCGTAGGGGGGTTCCCCTTGAGGTCCATACCAGACCCAAAGGCCTGGTATGCGGAACCCATGCCGGTTTTTTATTTAAAATTTGACGTGGAGTTCCCCCTCAAGATTATCTGAGCACAAGTCGCATGCCGAAGTCGGATCATGCGAGACGGCGATCTGACTTTGATCCGACTTCAATGACAGTCAATGGGCTGAAGTAGGGTCAAAGTCGGACCAAAGTAGTACAGGGAGCATTTCTAAAGTCGGAACTACTTGTGTCGGACCAGTTAGGACGGCTCCCATAGGGAAACATTAAATTTCACACGTCATGCGACATGAGCTCCCAATGTCGGAGCGTTTGTCGGACCAGTGTGAACCCAGCCTCAAGGATAATCAGTGGAAACAGGATGCACCTGAGCTCAATTTTGAGTGTCATGGGATTTTTTATTTTTAATAAATTTTCAAAGATTTCAAACAAACTTCTTTCACATTGTCATTATGGTGTATTGTTTGTAGAATTTTGAGGAAAATAATGAATTTAATCCATTTTGGAATAAAGCTGTAACATAACAAAATGTGGACAAAGTGAAGCGCTGTGAATACTTTCCAAATGCACTGTACCTGGTAGAAGAGCCTGATACAATGAGGAAGGCCTCTCTTACACCTCTGACTCAGAGATCCTGATAGAGTAGACAGGTAGCGCAGGAGTGCAGAGTGGCACGAGTACCTGATGGTCTTGCTAGCTGCAGGGCTGGACAGGATCTCCCAGTCTAGCAGCAGATGGTCGTCAGCAAGCAGAAATGCCGAATAGCAGCCGATGAACAGTAAACAGGAACAGGCTGGCACTTGGAGGACGCAAGCTGGTGAACCGCAGGCAGATAACAGGCAGATGGAGAACAGGCTCCAGTGGGTAACAGACAGATGCTTGCAGCTTGGAAAATCAAGTAATGACTGGAACATAGACAGGGTCAGATTAGCTGGGTCATACACAAGCAGACAAATCAGGTACAGATGCGGAGGCAATCAGACAGAGGAGCAGTAATGGGCACAGGCAGAAGCAAGGCCAGGGTCAATGCAGGCGGAGATCAGAGGTAATCAGAGCAATAACTGGAGACAGATACAGAGTAACAGGTTGCAGGTTATTACGGGAAAGCTGTAGACAAGACAGCACTGATCCTGGGTACTGGCCCAGTTTAACAACATCTGTCACAGGGTGTGCGCATATCTATTAGCATTCCTATGTACATTGGCGTGCACAAATGCATGTGAGCAAGAGCTTTTGCATTTTTCCTATGTGCACTTGAACAGGAAACTGCCTGAGGTAGCCATGTTGTCTGCTGGCATGCCCTTCCTGACAGTCACACTACAGTTCCCCTTTATATCACAGTGCCCCTTACATCACATTGCCCCTTAATATCAAAGTGCCCCTCACATCGCATCACCCCTTAATATCACAGTGCCCCTCACATCTCATTACCCCTTAATATCACACTGCCCCTCACATCACAATGCCCCTCACACGACAGTGCCCCTCACATCACAGTGCCCCATTCAGTTCAAGTCCCACCTACACAGCCCTACCTTCAGCAGGGTAGAGGCACATGTCAGCCTGGGGAGTGCTCTCCTGGGTCTCACGCCAGCTCACAGCAGGGCAGGCGGCCGAGTGGGAGACCCAGGAGAGGACATCCAGCTGCTAAGTGGCATGGCAGCTATTCGGACAGGACTATGACTTGGTCTGGGTCCAGACCACGGTCCAACATTTAGTGATCCCTGCTGTATTCAATGCAGGCAGATCACAGCTGGTGGGAGGGGCCAGCAGGGTGCTGTTCTGTTTCGAGGAAACTAAGTACAGCGCCCTGCCGGCCCCTCCCACCAGCTGTGATCTTCCTGCACTGCATACAGCAGAGCTCACTAAATGGTGGACAGCGGTCCGGACTCAGGATCCCTCAAGTACTCAAAATACCTCAGCCCCGATTCAAGCAGTGGGCTGGTTCTTGGGAGGAGTTATGCAAATATAATAATGCCTTGACGGGAAGTTCAGTCTGGCGAAGTGGGCGGTTCTAGGCAGACCATCCTAAATAACACCGACCCACATGTGATGCCGATATTCCATGATTGAAAGAACTGAAATCCAGTGAATAGAAAGGGGTGGGCCAGGAACAGGCTGGGGAGGAAAGAGCTAGAATCAGGGGTGTCAAACTCGGTTTCATCGTGGGCCGCATCAGCATTATGATTGCCCTCAAAAGGGCCGGTTGTATCTGTAAGATTACATGTCCAGCACATCCCCTCCCCTTACATTAGATGTCGAGAGCCACCCCACCATCAGAAGTTGAGTCCGCCACCCTCCCTTACATTACAGTGCACCCCCCTTACCTTATGCTGCTGCTGGGAAGAAGCTGGATGCATTACTTGAAAGCAGAAAGTACAGGGTCTGGAGAAGGACCAGAGGAGGGCTGGAGCTCTCCTACATGCCCTACTCCTCGCTCCCCGGCAGCCGGCGCTCACCTGGGTGTCACAGGGTCGCAGGGTGATTGATGAAAATAACAAAATGAGATGTAAGACGGGAGATGTGAGATGTTTTCCTCAGTCATCTGTGACTTCCCTGTCACCACCAGCACACAGCGTGACTTCAGCTTTGTTTTTAGTTTCAAAGTCTTTTCTCCATTTTAGGATTTAAAAAAAGAACCGTATCTTCATAGGAGAATTCCCCAGTCAGAGGACTCGGTTATAGAGGGGGGAATTGTGTTTGTTTTTTGTTTTTTTCATTGAAGATTAGTAAATACCATACCGAATACATCATTTATATGATTTAAATGTCCATCTCACAATGATAGAACTATGCAAAATGTAAATGTATATCTACACTCCCCCATTCGGGAAGATTTACCCCCCCCCCCCTCATGACCAGAGCATTTTTTGCGTTACGGCACTGCGTTACTTTAAGTGTCAATTGCACGCATCGCTGTACCCAAATAAAATTGATGTCCTTTTTTCCCCCACAAATAGAGCTTTCTGTTGGTGGGATTTGATCGCCTCTGCGGTTTTTATTTTTTGCGTTATAAACAGAAAAAGACCGTCAATTTTGAAAAAAAACAATATTTTTTTTACTTTCTGCTATAAAACATATCCTATAACAAAATGTAAAAAAATCAAATTTATTCCTAAATT
Organism: Aquarana catesbeiana; assembly: GCF_042186555.1. Classification (NCBI taxonomy): domain Eukaryota; kingdom Metazoa; phylum Chordata; class Amphibia; order Anura; family Ranidae; genus Aquarana; species Aquarana catesbeiana. The sequence goes on from NC_133335.1 coordinate 17,408,618, forward strand.
TAGGCCAATAGGTATTCTGCTACAAACCAAAATAAAAAAATAAGCGTATATTGATGTACGTTTGATTGGTTTGCGCAAAATATATAGCATTTACAAACTATGGGATACACAGTATCTCACAAAAGTGAGTACACCCCTCACATTTTTGTAAATATTTTCTTCTATCTTTTCATGTGACAGCACTGAAGAAATGACACTTTGCTACAATGTAAAGTAGTGAGTGTACAGCTTGTATAACAGTGTAAATTTGCTATCCCCTCAAAATAACTCAACACACAGCCATTAATGTCTAAACCGCTGGCAACAAAAGTGAGTACACCCCTAAGTGAAAATGTCCAAATTGGGCCCAATTAGCCATTTTCCATTCCCGGTGTCATGGGACTCGTTAGTGTTACAAGGTCTCAGGTGTGAATGGGGAGCAGGTGTGTTAAATTTGGTGTTATTGCTCTCACTCTCTCATACTGGTCACTGGAAGTTCAACATGGCACCTCATGGAAAAGAACTCTCTGAGGATCTGAAAAAAAGAATTGTTGCTCTACATAAAGATGGACTAGGCTATAAGAAGATTGCCAAGACCCTGAAACTGAGCTGCAGCACGGTGGCCAAGAACATACAGAGGTTTAACAGGACAGGTTCCACTCAGAACAGGCCTCGCCATGGTCGACCAAAGAAGTTGAGTGCCCGTGCTCAGCGTCATATCCAGAGGTTGTCTTTGGGAAATAGACGTATGAGTGCTGCCAGCATTGCTGCAGAGGTTGAAGGGGTGGGGGGGTCAGCCTGTCAGTGCTCAGACCATACGCTGCACACTGCATCAAATTGGTCTGCATGGCTGTCGTCCCAGAAGGAAGCCTCTTCTAAAGATGATGCACAAGAAAGCCAGCAAACAGTTTGCTGAAGACAAGCAGACTAAGGACATGGATTACTGGAACCATGTCCTGTGGTCTGATGAGACCAAGATAAACATATTCGGTTCAAGCATGTGTGGCGGCAACCAGGTGAGGAGTACAAAGACAAGTGTGTCTTGCCTACAGTCAAGCATGGTGGTGGGAGTGTCATGGTCTGGGGCTGCATGAGTGCTGTCGGCACTGGGGAGCTACAGTTCATTGAGGGAACCATGAATGCCAACATGTACTGTGACATACTGAAGCAGAGCATGATCCCCTCCCTTCGGAGACTGGGCCACAGGGCAGTATTCCAACATATATAAAAACACAGTGTAGCGCTGTAAACCATCAAAAATTACACATATTATACAGTGCATAAAAACGTGTGAAATAAAGTGCTGTGTATAAAAAAGTGCAGTGACTATGACCAGTGATATGTGAGATCACCAATGCGTTAAGTTCATAAGGGCAAATAGCCCAAATGTAAAAAATTTGGGATCCACTCGTGAAGGGAATACGTATTCCCTTCAATCGTTTTTAGCTTTAAATGTGATGGCTGCCTTATTTTTCTTTCTTAGGCATTCTTTCCTATATTTTCACATGATGATCCTGCCAGTGAGTCTGCTGTTTTTCAACATGACAAGCTGCCCTGCAGATCTAGCAGTTTAGAGGGTTGAGACAAACCATTTACCACTGACAGCGGTGCTTACAATGATCAGCTTTCATTTAGTCATGTGTTCACCTTTATCGCAAAAGAAACAAAACTGCTGTAACTGATTAGAAAGTGTTAGCTGGAGTTTGGCTGGCATGCATCAGGTTTGGCCACGGTGGGTTTAGGAGAACCTTGGTGGGCAGTGGAGAATGCCACAGGAAGATGTGACGCCGCTCCCTGCTGTCATTCACGTTACAAATGGCTCTGTTGACTGATTCTCTGTACGGGATCTTGCGACAGTGGTTTGCTGAAGCATAGTCCTTCCTGTATGATAAACAGGACTTCATGTGTTCTGAGGTTAACTGCAGTGCATGGTAAGGACAAAGAACTGGCAAAAGCTGGCAGTGTGTTGACATCATACAATCATTGTAGTGAACACCGGCAGTGATATGATAGGGTGTGACTCAGAGCCAATATATTACTGCAAGTGACATGATGATCACATGACCAAGGTAGCTGGCAGTGCAGTAATGTCATTTATCATTTAGCCCCCATTGACACTGAATGCGGCTTTGAGATCGTGCAAATCCACTTGAAGTCGCATGTCAGTGCGACTTCAGGTGCGACTTGGCTGACATCTGTGCGACTTCATGCACAGGTGTCTATGCAAGTCACACCTGAAATCGCCAAAAATAGAGCAGGAACTTTTTTTCACATCAGTGCGGCACTGCAATGTTGGCATTTGCACAGTTTAATTGGTGCAACAACAGGGTGCAACTTGTCATGCGATTCGGACATGTCAAATTGCACAACAAGCAACACCAGTGTGAACGGGGGACTAAGAGTGAAGAGCTCCATGAACAGGGCCCTCCTATTCCTTTTGTATTGAACTGTATTATAATTGTACAGTCCCCCCTCTACATTGTAAAGTGTTTCGCAAACTGTTTGCACTATATAAATCCTTCAAGCAAGGAACTGAGTGTAATCTGAAATCTGAGTGGAGGGAATGGACACCCCCCTCTACACAGTCTCATAGGGAAACATGCACAGCTGAGGCTGTCAATTACTTGCTGTGTGCTGAAGGGGAGGCATCTCCCAGGATTGCTTGGTGTCGGCATAGATAGACTGTCAGAAGTGACTCATGCAGATAGCAGAGGAATGAGGGAGGAGACAGAAACCACACTTTAGTATGATCCATCTATGACTGGCTTTAGTACAATCCATCTATGGCCGGCTTTAGTACGATCCATCTATGGTTGACTTTAGTAAGAACCATCTATGGCCGGCTTTAGTAAGATCCATCTATGGCCGGCTTTAGTAAAATCCATCTATGGCCGGCTTTAGTAAGATCCATCTATGGCCGGCTTTAGTACGATCCATCTATGGCCGGCTTTAGTAAGATCCATCTATGGCTGGCTTTAGTACGATCCATCTATGGCCGGCTTTAGTACGATCCATCTATGGCCGGCTTTAGTACAATCCATCTATGGCCGGCTTTAGTACGATCCATCTATGGCCGGCTTTAGTAAGATCCATCTATGGCAGGCTTTAGTAAGATCCATCTATGGCCGGCTTTAGTAAAATCCATCTATGGCTGGCTTTAGTAAGATCCATCTATGGCCGGCTTTAGTACAATCCATCTATGGCCGGCTTTAGTACGATCCATCTATGGCCGGCTTTAGTACGATCCATCTATGGCCGGCTTTAGTAAGATCCATCTATGGCCGGCTTTAGTAAGATCCATCTATGGCCGGCTTTAGTAAAATCCATCTATGGCCAGCTTTAGTACGATCCATCTATGGCCGGCTTTAGTACGATCCATCTATGGCCGGCTTTAGTAAGATCCATCTATGGCCAGCTTTAGTACGATCCATCTATGGCCGGCTTTAGTACGATCCATCTATGGCTGGCTTTAGTAAGATCATTTAATGGCAATGTAGTGAAAGTTGGCGGTGCAATAATGTCAAGTGAGCACATCATGTGATCTTTCAAAGCCAGTATAGTAAAAGCTGCCCATGTGAAAATGTCATGTGACCTGCTCCTGACTGCCATATATGTAAAAAAAAAATTTATATATATATATATATATATATATATATATATATATATATATATATATATATATATAAATTTTCAGCACAGATAAGATTTTTGTTGTAAATAGGCATTTTTTTTTATACTTTTTAAAATCATACAGAAGGCCAAACAATGAGCGAAGTTACAGAATGAAAAAATGTACATCATACGATACAGACAGAAAAGCATAACATGCCAACTGAGTTTGAATGAATAAATCATTACTCTACATCTAATAAAATGTACCAAGGCGGTCTTGTGTTACAGGGACCCAAAATGGATACTAGCTTCCACCATGCACAACCAAATAGGCCAGCTGGGATTATCATCAACTGTGAATGCTAGTGGATGCACAACAGCTATGCTGTCCTCTTCGGTACAGGGACGCTGAGCTGAAAAATTGGAAGAAGGCACAGCAGCCTAATGCATGAGCATAAAAAACTTAATATATAACAATAAAACACTTCAAAGAGTGTTCCCAGGCACAGAACACAAAACCCAACTGGACACATGTCAGTCAGATAGGCGCAGTTTACGCGCTTCGAAGGACATGTCGGGAATTTCGCTCAAAACGCATCAGCTGCACCTATCTGACTGACCTGCGTCCGGTGGTGGTTTGTGTTCTATGCCTAGGACTATTCTCTCTTTGTGAGTATAATGGAGTATTTTAGTGTTATTTATTAAAGTTTTTTTATGTTAATACACTAGGCTGGTTTGCCTTCTTCCTATCCTTCATTACTCTACATCTGTAATTTCTGCTACGTGCAGGGCCAGCACCCTTCGCTTGTGCAGTGCATGTGGAACTTGAAAGGTGAATACCTTGAGGCGTGTACTACTTTATTCCGCCATATTCATGTTGGGGTCATCGTGTAGAAGGGTGTAGGAAGGTGCAGCCTACTTTCTCCACTGCGGGTGGCTCTCTTCCGCAGCGGCACCGCAGCTGGAGGGAAAATCAAGGGGCACACAGTTCCTCTATGGTTTCCTGGGTCACTAGGGAAGCACCCGATTGGATGCTGATGCCCCATATGACTCCGGCAACCATCTTGGATCAGGCAGAGCCCATCTTGGATCAGGCAGGGCCTTGGCTCCCAGGCTTGTCGCTGTTTTGGTGAGTTGGTAGAGTAGGGACGGGTACTCTGCCTGTTAGGGACAGTACTAGCGATAGGAATAGGTTCCTGACGAGGAGGGAAAGCGTAGGGTCGCAACTGGATGGCCAGGCCGCACTCCGCTCTTTTAACAGACGCTGTCAACCCAGCTGATATGCATCGTTTTAATTTCTGATGATATCTAAAATAGAATCACAGCAAATGGGCATGGATCAATTTGATAGATATTTGTTATTGCAGAATGTACAGTGAAACTATTCCACCTTTCCCCGGAATTTGCTGTTTTATTCAAATCTGCGGGGTTAAGTGTTATATACACACTTCTTCACGAATGATCATATCTCCATACACACCGGCTCTGAAATGCTGATATGATTGCTGTACTGGGATCTGGTTCTCCTCAAGATTCGGGAATCGAGGAGGTAAAAAAAAATTATCCGTCCAGCGTATAGTTTATACAGTGGGGAAAGGAATGAGGAACATGTGTGTAATGCACTCCGGCGTGCAGTGCACTTTGCTGACCCCGCAGCTGGAATTATGCAGAGAATGCTCTGATGGTCGCAAGGTGGATGAATATTGTGGCGGGCTCTGAGGTGTTAAAAAAGGCACTCTCACTTTGTCAATTCATGTCCATTCCCACAAGTGGCAAGGTTCAGGTCCGAGTGGCCAATCACTAGGCCTGTACACGGTGGTGGTGGCTTAATTTCACCCAGGTATGCTCTTATGGTGAACGCCAGCAATGGAAAAGCGGCAAAGAAGCGTGGGGGAGAGGGGGTGTATCAGAAGGCCCTATCACTGTTCCCTCACTAGGAAAGTAAAATCGGGGTTGATTTACTAAAGGTAAAAAGGCTGTGCACTTTGCAAAGTGCAGTTGCACTCTGCAAGAGCCGTTGCTCCAAAGCTTAGTAAATGAGCAGAAGCTCTGCTGACTTCCATCATCCAATCATGTGCAAGCAAAAATGCTGTTTTTTTATTTTCCTTGCATGTGATTGGGTACTTTTTGCAAAGTGAAGCCTTACCTCATTTACTAAGCTCTGAAGCAAATGCACTTGCAGAGGGCAACTGCGCTTTGCAAAGTGCAGTCTATTTGCCTTTAGTAAATCAACCCCACTGTCTCTTTATCCACTGCCAGTCCGGGCCTTTTCTGGCACTTTTTGTAACAATCAGTGTTTTTTTGCTAAGAAATTACTTAGAACCCCCAAACATTATACATTTTTTTTTAAAGCAGGGAGAATAAATCGGTGGGTTTTGCAATTTTTTATGTTACATGGTTTTTGCGTAGCATTTTTTCAAACACATTTTTTTTGGGGGGGATACACTTTTTTGAATTTTAATGCAAAAAAACACAATACATAACCACATTTTTTAGTAAAACATAAAAGATGTTGTTACGCCGAGTAAATAGATACCAAACATGTCTAAAATTGCGCACCATAGATTGTATAACTTTCACACAGACTAAATAATATACACTGATTTGGGTTATTGTCACGAAAGAAATAGAGCAGAATACATTTTGGCCTAAATGTACGAAGAAAAATTATTTATTTGCGAAATTTTATAACAAAAACTAAGCAAACGTGTTTTTTTCAAAATTGTCAGTATTTTTTTTATTTACAGTATATAGCAAAAAAATAAAAAACTAATGTAGCGCTGGTAGATTTGCAATCTACCGCATGTTAGGTAAATTTAGTAAATTGTGTGTTAGGAAGGTTAAAAGTTCGCCTCTGTTCCAGCTTGGCTGTCGTTGTGGGTGTTTCCGTGCTGACCGGTGGGTGTCGCTGTTGCCACTGGTCAGGGTTGGAAAGGCAACGTGTTGAAGCGTATGGATGCTCCTCTGTCCCGGAGGCTCGCTCGGTGGAGGTGGTCCTCCGAGTTGTATTCTGGGCGAGGGTATTTATGGGACAGACGCCATATTTTGGGGTTCGTTTTACAGCCACCTGCTGGCCCTCCTGGCCGACAGGTATGTGTTAAGGAGCTACCTCGTGGTCCTCCGTCCGGGAGGCCCACGATACAGCGGCGCAGGGGTGAATCCAGAGGCTTGTCTGGAGCCTGCCACCGGGGCCGAGGAATGGTCCTGAGCTGTCAGTCCTGTGTGACGAAGCTGGACAACCGAGGAGATCCCAGGGGAGGACCCGTCTTGGAGAGATCACGCCGCATGCTGGTCTAAAGAGGGGCCTGGTGACTCGGTTGGAGGACGTATTCAAAAGTAACTATACAGCATAGCGTTGCCGGCTCGGCTTAAAGGTTCAAGCACTGTGAATGACTTTCACTACAGTAGATCTATACATCCTGTGGCAGAGGATTGTATGGATTTTATTCCCAAACAAGTCTGTGGCAGAGACTTTGATTCGTGCTGCGTACTGGCTGCTAGACCGGTGAGAGAGGCCTATCCAGACGGGCAAGGAGTGTGTCCCATGAGGGGAGTGCATTTCAAATAGTATTTGAATTATACCAAGACCTTTTGCCAAGAGAACCCTTTCAGAGAATATTTGAGTTTCTCCTGCAAGCTTTCCTTTACCTCTTTCCTACTACTTCCTAAGTCGTTTGTTTAATAAAGCATTGAAAACGTACTCCAGTGTTGGAGCGTGTGTCGTCCAGAAGTAAACTCAACGGAACCCCTAGACCCGGTGCCGGTGAAACAGAGGGAAGCAGAGTGAAGGTAACAGACCCGCTTAAACCAGCAGCTCCACCGTGAGTTAGTGCTACACTAGGTGGTGATTAAATACCACCAAAAGAAAGCTCTATTTGCTTAAAAAATATATATAACATTTTCATTTGGGTACAGTGTTAAATGACTGAGTAATTGTCATTCAAAATGTGACAGTGCTGCAGTCTGAAAATTGGCTTGGGCAGGAAGGGTATTAAACTGGCTATGGTCCGGTATTGAAGTGGTTAAAGACTGCAGCAGGAAGTAAGCGACTTTACAAGAAGGGGTTGGGGGAGGTCATTTCTATAGAAAAAGATAACATCAAAAATAACAATTTTACTTTAAAAAATGCAGAACTTGTGTCAAACTGATAAGACTGATATTTCCAACGTGACAAATCCATTTTATGGGTACTAAACAGGTCTGAATTCTCAATAGAAATGTTGAAGAAGGCTTACCAAAATATAAGGATGCTCACAGATGGATAAAAATCTCCCAAAAGAAAACAGACGGGAGGGGGGCATGTGTCCTCTGTGGCACCAGGAACTGCTGCTGCTCCTTATGCAGCTCACCTAGCTAATAGAAGTGACTTTTATTTAATATTTTAGTGTGGGATAATGAACGCTTCTGATGATGTTGGCCAATGGCCGGGCTGCTGTTAGAAATCATGGGGCCCCAGACAGGATCCTGCTCCCCCCCCCCCCCGCTAAAAATACACTAAAATCATTAGTATATGATATATTTACCGACCCCTTCTCCCAATCTTCATCCTGAAACATCCCCTTGTGTGCTCGCAGCAGCTGCCGGTGGGAGAGGAGAGGAGGGAAGCCGGAAAGCAGGGGGATGGGGGCACGAATACTAGAACTGATCCTCCTGCAGCACAGCTGGAGGGAGTGAGTGGAGGAGAAGCCCGAAGTGCTGCTGGGAAAAGGAGAGCACAGGGGGGCCCGGAAAGCAGGGGGATGGGGGAGCGGATGCTAGAACTGATCCCCCTGCAGCACAGCTGGAGGGAGTGAGCAGCGCTGCAGGGGGAAGCAGAAGATGATCGGTGACTGCAGTAAGGCAGTGCAGCCAGCCTTCCTGTTCAGCAGGTGCCTGGGTCCCCCTTTTGAACTGATGGAGCCCAGGCCCAGTACAGGAGGGTTGGCTGTACTGCCTTATCTGTGGCCCTGGCCAGTGGTCTCCAAACTGTGGCTCAGGGGCCAGATATGGCCCTTTGCTTGCTTTTATCCAGCCCTGGGGGTAATTTTCCTCCACTGACACCAACAATGGGGCACTATTCCTCCCAATAACACCAACAATGTGGCACTATTCCTCCCACTGACACCAACAATGGGGCACTAGTCCTCCAATTAAAACCTCCTACCAGCCACAGTCCACCCCCCATAAAGCCTGAAGGACAATAAACTAGCCCTTTGTCTAGAAAGTTTGGAGACCCCTGCTGTAGGCACTCAATATTGCCCTCTTATGCAGCCAACAATAGCCCATTCCTTTTTGGGGCATCACATGGGAGTGATGAATCATGAAATGGATTAGATCATCTATGGCCTATGTTTCAAAGACTTTCTCAAAGTTTTTACCCCAGAGGCACACTTAAAATATTTTTTTTACAACTCAGGGAACCCCTGCTAAGATTAGTCCCCTGGGGGTCATTAAGAAAATTCCCCTTACGTTGGTGGTCAGTGGGAACAATGCCTCCCTTACAGTGGTGGTTAGAATGCCACCCCTACAGACAGCTTTAACGATCATTGGTATCATGCTTCTGGGTCTACAAATTAGTGAAGGACCTGGATCTATGAAGGCATCGTCAGACAGGAGGTCAATTAGCCACAGCTCAAAGAACCCCTAGCAACCTCTGGAGGAACAAGTGGGCACAGGTTGGGATCAAGCAGAAGAATAGTCGAGGAAGCCAAATTTCGGTAATGAGTGGTAGCGAGGATACGGACAGCAGCAGAAGTGACAAGACTGAGAAATTGGCTGAAGAGAGCACAATAATCTGGCAAACAGGAAGTGCAAAGGCATGGCTTAAATAGGAAGTTCATGGAAGGAGCTAAGGGTTCAAGATTCAAGAGAAACAAGGTTCAAGGCAAGGTCATTCAAGGAATTGTCCATGGAACTGTCCAGCATTCCAGGTGGCTCAGCAAAAAGAGACATTGCCAGACACAGCAAAGGTTGCAGGTTCAGATTAGGGTCCTGACAGTTCATCTTCCCTTATGGCAAGGTCATATCCTCTCCTGCCTTACAGCACATCAGTCAGGAATGTTGAGGACAAGTGTAAAAAGATCATATCTCAGGGAACCCCTGCTAAGATCCCCTGGGGGTTATTAGGAAAATGCCCCTTACATTGGTGGTTAGTGGGAACAATGCCTCCTTTAAAGTGGTGGTTAAAATGCCACCCTTACAGACAGCTTTAACAATCATTGGTTTCATGCCACTGGCTCTCCCAAGTAGTGAACAACCTGGATCTATGAAGGCATCATTAGATGGGAGGTAAAATAGCCACAGCTCAATGAACCCCTAGCAACCTCTGGAAGAGGTTGACCACATTGGTGGTCAGTGGGAACAATGCCTCCTTTAAAGTGATGGTTAAAATGCCACCCTTACAGACAGCTTTAATGATCATTGGTGTCATACTACTGGCTCTCCCAAGTAGTGAACAACCTGGATCTATGAAGGCATCATCAGATGGGAGAAATAGCCACAGTTCAATGAACCCCTAGCAACCTCTGGAAGAACCCTAAGGTTTCATGAAACCCTGGTTGAGATTGATGGACCTAGAAGGTCCATTCATTAAAAATTAAAACAAAAATCTTCAGTTTGAACACTTTTAACAACAGATCACCCACCCTAGTAGAAGGCTCCAATCACCATGTAAAAGACATACAAAACAACACAAAATCTGCATTAGGAGAGTCCTTATGTTGTGGGATGTTCTCCTCCAGAGGATCTATATGATCCACAACTGAGGAGGTTTGCAGCTCCCTCCAACCTTTACAAGGTGAATACAGAATAAATATACCAAGTCTGAAAACTAGAAAAGGGGGTACGGTCCCAGAGGAGATTTGTACGCTCCTTTTTCTAATGTTCCGCTCACCACTGTTTTCCAGCAGCTCCCACACACAGACGCAGCCTTGTGGTTTGGTGTGGGCACGCTGTAACGCTTTGCACAAAGCCGCCATTGTTTTACTTTGCCCACAAATGTTGACATCCCAGTGTTCTTCCTACCTGAATTGTCACAATTACATATTCAATGATGCGCAAACAAAGTATCTCATTGTACGTAGACACTAAACTAGGGCCAGGAGGCATTTAATGGAGTACACTGGTAGCCAAACCGGGGAAGTTTTTCAAAGTGAGGAGGTGTTGTGTAAAGGGAAAATCCAGTATAACCCTATTATCATGCTGGAGAATGTAGAACCTTGTTTGTAGAAGCCAGGTTACTTTTATGGTGTCCCCATAGCTCTAGTTGCTGTATATGGAAATCTGACGTCTTCCCTTGGCCATTGCTCCTTCTCCCCAAGTGGTAGTTGAACAGGTCTAAATGAGGAAAAATAAAGCATTATCCCTGTTCTCCATCCTCCTCTACGCATGTTTGCACTGTTGCACTGTTGAACTGTTTAGCTGACAGCTAAAGGTACAGCTGCTCCTAAGACTTTTGCAACCCTCAGTTTCAGCTTGCAGGTGCTTATTTCTCTGGGGGCCTGTTCCTCCCACGCACAATTCAGCACATTTCTGGAGCTGCACACCACTTCCAAAGGGTAAAATCAACTTTATTGTTCAGCACAAGCACAGACATTTCACCCAAGAATCACCCTGTAACGTGTCTCACTGGGGGTTAAGTTGTACTGTAGAGCCCCCCTATGATTAAGTCCCAGTAGGGGGCAAAATGCTTGGAATTTTAAGAGGAGTATCTATTCTTTTGCTGAATGGTACATTGATTTTACCCCTTGGAAATGGTGTGCAGTTCCAGAACTTTACTGAGTTAGGCCGACAGCACTTCCACCTTCCCAGTCTGAGTTGACTTTGCAGGGGATTTTCCCTTGGTATCAAGATGCTACTTCTGTACTTTAGTTGTACATAATTGCATTTCATGATTTTTATTAATTTTATAACTGGATTAGGTGGTGTTTTTTTTAGATCTGCCTGGCAACTTTAAAAGAGATGTATGGGATTTTTTTTTTTTTCAGAATCATACTTACCTAGGTGGATGCAGCATTGGTCTGATAATGCATCTGTGCCCCACCAGCTCTAACACTGAGAACCAAGCGATCTAACACCGCCAATCACTCAGCTCTCAGGGCTCCAGAGCAGAGAGTTGATGATTGTCAGACACCACTCTCTGCTCTGCCCCCTCCTCGCTCACTAGAGCGCTGGGCTGTGGAGGGGGTGGGAGCAGCCGGATCAGGTTCTCAGCGCCTCACTGAGAGGCTGAGCCGGATGTCTGTCCAAGCATGTGGACGGATCCCGACTTCATTGTCGTGATCTTGCCCGAGCCTGGACCGGCTCTGTGATGTCAGCAGACTGTGGCCTCCAGCCCGATGTCTGCTGAAAGTGGGTCACAGGAGTGCTGAAGGAACTGCACTCCTGTGATCCACAGGAGAAGTAAGATAAACAAGCTTTGGCTGTACTTCTCCTTTAACCACTTCAGCCCCAGAAGATTTGCCCCCTTAATGACCAGACCATTTTTTGCGATTCGGCACTGCGTCACTTTAACTGACAATTGCGCGGTCGCGCGACGCTGTACCCAAACAAAATTGACGTCCTTTTTTTCCCACAAATAGAGCTTTCTTTTTGGTGGTATTTGATCACCTCTGCGGTTTTTATTTTTTGCGCTTTAAACAAAAGAAAAGCGACAATTTAATAAAAAACGCAATATACATAGTTACATAGTTACATAGTAGGTGAGGTTGAAAAAAGACACAAGTCCATCAAGTCCAACCTATGTGTGTGATTATGTGTCAGTATTACATTACATATCCCTGTATATTGCGGTCATTCAGGTGATTATCTAATAGTTTCTTGAAGCTATCAATGCTCCCCGCTGAGACCACCGCCTGTGGAAGGGAATTCCACATCCTTACCGCTCTTACAGTAAAGAACCCTCTACGTAGTTTAAGGTTAAACCTCTTTTCTTCTAATTGTAATGAGTGGCCACGAGTCTTATTAAACTCTCTTCTGCGAAAAAGTTTTATCCCTATTGTGGGGTCACCAGTACAGTATTTGTAAATTGAAATCATATCCCCTCTCAAGCGTCTCTTCTCCAGAGAGAATAAGTTCAGTGCTTGCAACCTTTCCTCATAACTAAGATCCTCCAGACCCTTTATTAGCTTTGTTGCCCTTCTTTGTACTCGCTCCATTTCCAGTACGTCCCTCCTGAGGACTGGTGCCCAGAACTGGACAGCATACTCCAGGTGCGGCCGGACCAGAGTCTTGTAGAGCGGGAGAATTATCGTTTTATCTCTGCAGTTGATCCCCCTTTTAATGCATGCCAATATTCTGTTTGCTTTATTAGCAGCAGCTTGGCATTGCATGCCATTGCTGAGCCTATCATCTACTAGGACCCCCAGGTTCTTTTCCATCCTAGATTCCCCCAGAGGTTCTCCCCCCAGTGTATAGATTGCATTCATATTTTTGCCACCCAAATGCATTATTTTACATTTTTCTACATTGAACCTCATTTGCCATGTAGTCGCCCACCCCATTAATTTGTTCAGGTCTTTTTGCAAGATTTCCACATCCTGCAGAGAAGTTATTGCCCTGCTTAGCTTAGTATCGTCTGCAAATACAGAGATTGAACTCTTTATCCCATCCTCCAGGTCGTTTATGAACAAATTAAATAGGATTGGTCCCAGCACAGAACCCTGGGGAACCCCACTACCCACCCCTGACCATTCTGAGTACTCCCCATTTATCACCACCCTCTGAACACGCCCTTGTAGCCAGTTTTCAATCCATGTACTCACCCTATGGTCCATGCCAACGCACCTTATTTTGTACAGTAAACGTTTATGGGGAACTGTGTCAAACGCTTTTGCAAAATCCAGATACACCACGTCTACAGCCTTCCTTTATCTAGATGGCAACTCACCTCCTCATAGAAGGTTAATAGATTGGTTTGGCAAGAACGATTCTTCATGAATCCATGCTGATTACTGCTAATGAAATCATTCTTATTACTAAAATCTTGTATATAGTCCCTTATCATCCCCTCACCCTCATTTACTTTTTGCTATAATAAATATCCCACATTTTATATCAAAAAAACAAAAATTTTCCTCAGTTTAGGCCGATATGTATTCTTCTACATCGGACACTTTTGACCCATTTTTGAAACCATTGACAATGATACAACGATCAGTGCTATAAAAATGCACTGATTACTGTGTAAATGTCACTGGCAGGGAAGGGGATAACTGTGTTCCCTCAGTGTGTTCCCTAACTGTGGGGGGATGGGACTGTCTAGCCAAACAGGAAGTGAGAGGAAATCTATGCAAATTAAGGCAATCCATTGCTCCCCCCCCCCCCCCCCAGGCCCTCAGGACTAGTGTCCCCACTCGAAAATTTCAGGGCAGGTCTTAAACAGCCAGAGGTGTGGCCTTGTCAGGAAGGGGTGGACCATATTTAAATTAGGGGGTGCACGGGTTTAGGCCTAGGGCAGCACAAAACCTAAATACACTACTGCCCATAGGAGTGAATGAAGGCTCCGATAAGGTCCATCTGAAAAACTGACAGGCGGACCTGATCGGAAAGCCCTTGTGAAAGGCGCCTTACACAGAGGGGTTGATTTACTAAATACAAATAGGTTGTTGACTTTGCAAGTGAAGTTGCACTTTGCATTGGAATGATCCCCAGAGCTTAGTGAATGTGGCAAAACCTTTGGAAAGATTAACCAATGTTCAAAGAAAATAAATAAAACAACATTTTTATTTGAAAATGATTGGATGATGGAAGTCAGCAGGACTCACTAAGGGAAAATTCCCTTGCACACTTCCCTTGCAAAGTAAACAGTCTATTTGCCTTTAGTATTTTGACCACAATGCATTGAACCATGTGTTAATGGGGGGAGAGTTACTAAAAATGGAGCACTCAGAATCTGGTAGCCAATCAGCTTATAACTTGAGCTTGTTCACTTAAGCCACATCATAAAAAACTATGAATAAATGGTGCAGTGCCGATCCTGACCTCCCTGGGGTCCTAAGCAAAATTCTGCTAAGGGTCCCTCTACCTGACCCGTGAATTTTTTTTATTAGTAATGGCGGCGATCTGCAATTTTTATAGGGACTGCAACATTATGGCGGGCACATCGGACACTTTTGACACTATTTTGGGACCATTGCCATTTATACAGCGATCAGTGCTATAAAAATGCACTGATTACTGTGTAATGGAAACTGGCAGGGAAGGGGTTAACACTAGGGGGTTAAGTGTGTCCTAGGGAGTGATTCTAACTGTGGGGGGGTGGGCTTCCACTCACATGACAGCAATCACCGCTCTCGATGACAGGAAGCAGTGATCTCTGTCAGGACACAAGCCAGAACGGGGAAATGCCTTGTTTACATAGGGACTTCCCCGTTCTGCGGCTCCGTGACACGGTCGCCGGGAGACCGGCGGACATCGAGTCCGCCGGTCCCGTGGTCACCGTCACGCTGTGCGCCTCTTAAAAGGGACGTATAGGTACGCCCATTTGCCTACCGCTGCTATTGTGCTGGCGTATATCAGTGTGCAGCGGTCAGCAAGTGGTTAAAGTGGAAGTAAACCCTCCTCTTGTTTTCAGCCCAGGAAGCTGCCATCTTGCCCTCTGTTTAATCTCTATGTGCCAGGATGCTGCACATGTGATCAGTTATGACTCCAGCTATTGGATGGTTTGACAGTTTGGTTGAGCGCACAAACAAATGTGACAGTTACATTCCCGGCACGTGCCAGGAATGTAACTGTTGTTTGAAACTATTAAATGAATAGGTTTACTTCCGCTTTAAGCTTTCACAATAAAACCTGGAAGCTGATTGGTTTCTTTGAAGAGCTGCGCCAGATTTTGCACTCTCCTTTTTTAGTAAATCCCCCCCCCCCCACGTGTAGTAAAATGCACGTAAGCATTTAAATGGGCCCTCTGTGTCACCAAAACTGGGGAGTAATCTATCATCTCATTGGTGCTCGGTGATGTCATCTTCCGCTCTGCTGCCATCATCGAGCCTTTTATAAGGGTTATCACCGCCTCAGAGGCACATAGCCCAGTGCTACGCCTATCATCCTCCATCTTGCCATTGTCATCCCCATAAAACATGAGTCATTTTTTCCGGAAAGAGAGTGCCCTGGCTTCATGGGGCATCACCATCTGAGTGACACGACTTCCTTCTCTGCTTCAACATGGCTGGCATTCAATAATCCTATAAATATACAGAGATTTCTGTGTGAACTCCATAACCCCACAGTCGTTTTCTGGCCCCGTAATCACTAAAGTATTTCAATAATCCCGATGATAGATAGATATTATTTGTTGTAGAAGTGTATACTGTTATATTAAACAGACACACCTTTCAACTTTTAGAGAAAGAAGGGCAGCTATTAACACCAAAAATGCTAAAGTATGAAAGTATGACTAAAGGAAAAACTTTTTTTTTTTTTTTTTTAGTTTTGGATAGAGTGCAGAGGGATTAGAACGCCTGTCAGTTTTTATTGCTGTCTGTGTCCTTATTAGGGAGAGTCTCCTTCTCTATTTGTCCTGTTTACAATTATCATAATTTTAAAAGTAAAAGAAAATCCCACATTTTGGGTTAGAAAAATAGAAAAGTGACGGCAGAAAAAGACAGAGCAGTCCATCGAGTCTGCCCATTTTTTTTTTTATGGGCAACCTATTCAGTATAATTTTAAATAATAATAGTATAATAATAGTAATAGTTTTTTAGTATAATAAAATAGAAATTAAAGGCAAAACGAAAATGAAAGGCAAAACATTTTTGTATAGGTATATAAAAAAAAAAAAGATAAATACCCTTTTTCCCTTTTTAATACGTGATCACATTCCCTCTGTTCCCAGCTGCATAAGAGCTTTTTGTATAAGAGCTTTTTGTTTTGTTTCTTTGCATTTTTTCACTTTTTTTTGTTTTGTTTTTTCTTCATTCATTTTATTATCTGACTATCGATCCATGTTTGTCCCAACCATCTACTGTTGATCCTCAGAAAGTAATAGAGGGGAAATCTTCTAAAGGGGGCACTAGTTCTGGTGACCTTGGGGGGCCCCAAGGAATTCCCTTAAGTTGCAGGGATTTCTTCTCACTTTCTGTTTGGCTATGGCACAGAAAGTGGAGGGAAATCTCCAGATGGAGAAAAAAAAAAAGTTCTGCCTATAGTTCTACTTTAAGGTAAAATCCTACCCCCCCCCCCCCTCCACCCTTGCACCCTAATCAGATATCTATTATTTCAACCAAAAATTTGAGTACTAATTCACTAAACACAGACAAAACAAGCCTAGCACACACGGGCCATATGTCGAGCGACATCGGCCGGTTCAATAAAAACCAGCCGACATTCGGCCCGTGTGTGTGGCAGCTGGTCTGACATAAGACGGTTATTCGATACACTCCACTGTGATTGGACATAGCAGGAGCCAAGCAGCGGGTCCGACAAACGCGATGCCCGCCGGGAACCCACCCATCGCTCAGGAGACAGGCAGAATGGCAGTGTGCCTATGTAAACAAGGCAGATCGTTCTGTGAGAGGGGAATGTACTCATCCTGTGTTTCTGCTAAGCAGGAACATGGATCTTTACCTTCCTCCCCGTCAAAGAACCTCCCCCACAGTTAGCAAGCACTCCCTAGGATCTCATTTAACCCTTTGATCGCCCCTGATGTTAACCCCCTCCCTGCCAGTGTCATAAGTACAGTGACAGTGCATATTTTTTTAGCACTGATCACTGTATTAGTGTCACTGGTTCCCAAAAAGTGTCAAAAGTGTCAGTTGGTGTCCGATTTTCCGCCGCAATATCTCAGTCGCTATAAGTCACTGATCGCCGCCATTACTAGTAAAAAAAAAAATACTGAAAAAATAAAGAAAAATATCCCATATTTTGTAGACGCTATAACTTTTGCGCAAGCCAATCAATATACGCTTATTGGGATTTTTTTTACCAAAAAATATGTAGCAGAATACATATTGGCCTAAATTGATGAAGAAACTTGATTAAAAAAAAAAAAATTATTGGATGTGTTTTATAGCAGAAAGTAAAAAAATATTTATTTGTTTTCAAAATTGGTGCCCTTTTTTTGTTTATAAAAAAAAAAAAATTAAAGGATCAAAGGATTAAATCAGAGGATCAAATACCACCAAAAGAAAGCTCTATTTGTGGGAAGAAAAAGGACCAACATTTTATTTTTTGGTACAGTGTCGCATGAACGCGCAATAGTCAGTTAAAGTAACGCAGTGCCGTATCACAAAAAATGGCCTGGTCATGAAGTAAATCTTCCAGAGCTGAAGTGGTTAAACATTACTGAAATCACATTAAAGTGATTGTAAACAATCACCTTGTAAAACAACCCATACAGTATAAAATAGAAATGAAAGGCAAAACATTTTTGTATAGGTACAAAAAAAAATGATAAATACCTTTTTTCCCTTTTTAATAAGTGATCACATTCCCTCTGTTCTCAGCTGCAAAGGAGCTGGAGGAGGAGAAGCAGCAGCACACTGAGCTTGCCAGCGACAGGCTGTGCAGTGGGGGTGTCAGGTCAAGTCTGATCATTGGAGGAGAGCAGGCTGAGTTCCCAGAATAGCTAGAGAACTGATCACGGTGTGTTCTCCTGCTTAGCGTGGTCAGTTTTTAATAGGAAAGCTGAGGGACTGGCAGGAACACCAGGGAATTCACACAAAGGAAGCAATACAAAGAGAACAGGAGACTTTCTCATACAAGTACATGGTACAGCAGCCACATGACAGGAATATGAAGTGTTGGGGTAACAAACGCTTTAACATATTAACACTCCTATGAGATATTATTGACACCATATACTGTATGAATGTTCCAGTGGCGGCCACTCATTAAGAGCGCATGGGCACCGCCCCCCCCCCCCCAATCCATGCACCCGGCCCCCTTATCTACATGCCAGACGCATGGATTTCTATGTATTTTTGTTAGAAGCACATGATTAGAGCCTGAGAATCTATTTGCCTTCAAAAAGGGTAGGCCCAGGGCAGGGGGCTCTGCACCCTGAGCCCACCCTGTTGTGTGGCATTAGCCAGTTAATATTCACTAATATCTTCCTGTTTCTCCTCCTTGCCAATCAGGAAGCAGGTCCTGAGACCCCATTGGCCGGGGGTCCTAAGACCCCGTTGGTCGAGATTCCAAGGACCCGATTGGCCGGGAGGAGACGAG
This sequence comes from Aquarana catesbeiana, assembly GCF_042186555.1. NCBI lineage: Eukaryota > Metazoa > Chordata > Amphibia > Anura > Ranidae > Aquarana > Aquarana catesbeiana. Next base: position 17,427,350 of record NC_133335.1, read on the forward strand.
GCGGCTGGGACATGGAGTTGTCAATGGTGTGCCATGGTGGGCTAGAGCAACGGGGGATGGGGGGTTAGTGTGGGATGGCGAGCTGAAGTGACGGGGGGGGGGTCTGTGGTCAGGTCTGTCTGCCCCCCCCCCCCCCGACTGATGGAGCCCCAGCCGCCACTGGTATGTTCTATACATGGATCATGCTTGAGTTGTGTTGAGTTTGTGGCATGCACACGTGCTAAAACAGCCACTTGTGGCACTTAGCAGAAGCCTGGGGTGACAACACAAAAGAACATTTGGGACACAGGGACAGAGGGTTGTCACCCTATCACAGGAAGTAGCTGAACAAGGACCTTCATGGCAGAATTTATCTTTAAAAGCTGCAGATTTAAAAATAATAAAAATAACATGATATTGCATGTTACGCCTTTTATGAGATTTTCGTGATTGGCTTTACATCAACTTTGAGGGGTGGACTGAGGTATAAGCAATATGAAGGTGAATAGTAAATGTATTTATATAATTCTGTACATCCGCCATAAAATCTATAGAGGTATGACAGACAAAAGGATGTGGGCAGAAAAAAGGGGGGATCATCGGGGGGCTCTTTGGACCTACAACTTGATAGCGTTTGTAAATGTTGTTTGTCTACAGATGAGTGTGCAAGAGGAAGGAAATGCAAAAAGTGAACATCTTTTAGATAATATTTGACTTTTGGGTCTGTGTTGCTTTCTGCGGCTTTGCGATCTCCTATCTTTCTGATCAATCTGATTCCCAAAACCTCACACTTCCTACCATCTACACAAACCATATCACCCGCCCTGTGAGAGCAAGCAGAAAAATAATCCTTATCTTCATTCACGTTATCATGTTTCCAGTCTATAAAATTGTCCTCTGTAAGCACCTTTTACATGCAAATACGTAATAACTACCATTAGGCTGCCTGTAATATGTCATATGAACTAGGACATTCGTCACAATGGGAGGAAATCATTTCTTTCTGCAGAGAAGATTGTTCTCAAATGCACAACAATATTTATTGACAGATAAATATCATACACTCAGGAAAATATTTCTAAACCTATTAAAGTAGAACATGCAAAATAACCTTCATGCCTTATATTAGATCCCCGGCCCTTTTTTCCCTTTATATCTTTGTCTGAGTGTAGTAAATAGATAGCACAATGAATTCCAGAGAGGAACCTTATGTAATAGAAGCAATATAAAAATATTTAGTATGTAAATATTACATTTCTTTCTACAGATCCATACACTGCAGTTGTGGTAGAACAATGGATGTGACTCCACTGAAAAAACATTTGTGTGCCATAGAGAAATGATGTGAGCACATGAATAATATAATAATATACTTCCATCCTATGTGGAAACAAGGAAGGGTTATATATACTGTATATTATACCTGGAAAGCAGTGATTTCACAATGGTACAATGTATCTTTTTTTTTTTTTTTTTTAGAAGGAAGTACAAATGTAGCATTTAGAGATAAGTTTGCTTTTAAAAAGCAACAATAAAAAATAGCAAAAAAATAACCTGGAGAGCGGTGATGTCACTGCTGTATAATATATCTTATATCTAGAGAGCGGTGATGTCACTCCTGTATAATATATCTTATATCTGGAGAGCGGTGATGTCACTCCTGTATAATATAACTTATACCCGGAGAGCAAGGATGTCACTCCTGTATGATATATATTATATTTGGAGAGCGGTGATGTCACTTCTGTATAATATAACATATCTGGAGAGCAGTGATGTCACTCCTGTATAATATTTCTTATATCTGGAGAGCGGTGATGTCACTCCTTTATAATATATCTTATATCTGGAGAGCGGTGATATCACTCCCGTATAATATAACATATCTGGAGAGGGGTGATGTCACTTCTGTATAATATAACTTAAACCTGGAGAGCAATGATGTCACTCCTGTATAATATTTCTTATATCTGGAGAGTGGTGATGTCACTCCTGTATAATATAACATATCTGGAGATCGGTGATGTCACTCCTGTATAATATAACATATCTGGAGAGCAGTGATGTAACTTCTGTATAATATAACATATCTGGAGAGCGGTGATGTCACTCCTGTATAATATAACATATCTGCAGAGCAGTGATGTCACTCCTGTATAATATAACATATCTGCAGAGCAGTGATGTCACTCCTGTATAATATAACATATCTGGAGAGCGGTGATGTCACTCCTGTATAATATAACATATCTGCAGAGCAGTGATGTCACTCTTGTATAATATAACATATCTGGAGAGCAGTGATGTAACTTCTGTATAATATAACATATCTGGAGATCGGTGATGTCACTCCTGTATAATATAACATATCTGCAGAGCAGTGATGTCACTCCTGTATAATATAACATATCTGGAGAGCGGTGATGTCACTCCTGTATAATATAACATATCTGCAGAGCAGTGATGTCACTCTTGTATAATATAACATATCTGGAGAGCAGTGATGTAACTTCTGTATAATATAACATATCTAGAGAGCGATGATGTCACTCCTGTATAATATAACATATCTGCAGAGCAGTGATGTCATTCCTGTATAATATAACATATCTGGAGATCGGTGATGTCGCTCCTGTATAATATAACATATCTAGAGAGCGGTGATGTCACTTCTGTATTATAAATCTTATATCTAGAGAGCGGTGATGTCACTCCTGTATAATATAACTTATACCCGGAGAGCAAAGATGTCACTCCTGTATAATATATATTATATTTGGAGAGCGGTGATGTCACTTCTGTATAATATAACATATCTGGAGAGCAGTGATGTCACTCCTGTATAATATTTCTTATATCTGGAGAGCGGTGATGTCACTCCTTTATAATATATCTTATATCTGGAAAGCGGTGATGTCACTCCCGTATAATATAACATATCTGGAGAGGGGTGATGTCACTTCTGTATAATATAACTTAAACCTGGAGAGCAATGATGTCACTCCTGTATAATATTTCTTATATCTGGAGAGCGGTGATGTCACTCCTGTATGATATAACTTATATCTGGAGAGCGATGATGTAACTTCTGTATAATATAACATATCTGCAGAGCAGTGATGTCATTCCTGTATAATATAACATATCTGGAGATCGGTGATGTCACTCCTGTATAATATAACATATCTGGAGAGCAGTGATGTAACTTCTGTATAATATAACATATCTGGAGAGCGGTGATGTCACTCCTGTATAATATAACATATCTGCAGAGCAGTGATGTCACTCTTATATAATATAACATATCTGGAGAGCAGTGATGTAACTTCTGTATAATATAACATATCTGGAGAGCAGTGATGTCACTCCTGTATAATATAACATATCTAGAGAGCGGTGATGTCACTCCTGTATAATATAACATATCTGGAGAGCAGTGAAGTCACTTCTGTATTATAAATCTTATATCTGGAGAGTGGTGATGTCACTCCTGTATAATATAACATATCTGGAGAGCGGTGATGTCACTCCTGTAAAATATATATGTAAATCAATGATGTCACTCCTGTCTCAGTTTGGGGACTTTAAAAAAGTATCCACCTTAGTTTGAAAATTGGAGAAGGAAATAATTTGCCATAATTAAAAATGTAAAAAAAAGTTCTGACAAGGAGTGTATGTGAACTCCCACACACAATTAGAAAATTCCATGGGTGGAGCGGTGAAGTTGCAGTGATTGCGAGTGATGTTACTGAGAGGCTGATTTTCCAGGAATAAAAAAATATTTGGACTTCAGTGTGGTTTCCAGGATTGTGAAATCATGCGGTGATGTAACGATGATGTCATACAAGTCTGACCCCATGTGATCAGAAGCCTTAAGGAGAAATGTGATTCAGAGCCAAAGGAGTCTGGGATGGTGGGTGGTCAGTTTGGTGAATAGGTTGTGCTGGAACTCTATCCCTCTCCATCACTAGAAGAAGTCTGACCTATCCACCATGTGTAGTCTGCATCTCCTCAGGACAGAGGTCATGATATCCTCTGCTGGAAGAAGCAGTAAACCTAATAGCAACAGTATAGGTGTGCACAGCCTATTGCATTAGGGTGTGCACCCCAAAGTTGTGTGTGTGTGCATGTGTATATAAACTGACGGTGTTAGTATATCAGTGGACAATGTCAGTAGGGCAGCGAATGGTGTCAGTCAGACAGTGGATGGTGTTAGTAGTTTTTTTTTTGTTATTATTTTTTACAATTTTATTTTTTGTAATTTTTTTTTTTGCAAGTTTTTGGGAGCCCCGTTAGGAGGCTTTAGTGGAATATCAGGGGCCTTAACAGGGGGAATCTGGACCACACAAGGTGATTAGGGTGTGCCTAGGCACACCTGGAACACCCTGTGCGCACGCCTATGAGCAACAATAAGAACGACAGTTAGGGCTCGTCTACGTTTGCTTCAAAATGTGCCATTTAACACACTTTATAAAGCACTCTAAATGCCAAAGGTCCTCTCACTAAATAAAATGGTCACCTTACAATGCTGTTCATACATTGCGTTTGCTTAGCTTCTCTTCAAAAATTATACCCCATGTCACTTTCTTGGTGCTTCATTGAAATCTCCAGGGTCTCCATAGAAGTCTATGACAACCCTCACTAAAAGCACCTGTAGCTTTTGAGAGGTTTTTATTCAGAGTTAGCTTTGCTTTGTTTTAAAGATATTGCAGGTATGAAATATCCCAGGATGCACTGGAAACCCAACAAGCGACCCGGAAAGACGTCATCAGCAGTGTGTATATATATTCTGGGAGTGTCTGGTGCAGACGTCATATCTGGTGTGCAGTGTGGAGCAGCAGGAAGGTGAGCGGGGTCTGGACTGGAGCGGAGCAACTAGCAGACAGCACATGTGGTGCGCAACGTGGGAACACTATAGCGGAAGGTGAACGGGACTGGAGAGTGAGGATTGAGTGGTGGAGGATCAGCAGAGTTGGGGGACCTGAGCAGGAGAAACTAGCAGATGTCACACAGATGTCACACGTGCATAGCTCCCAACTGTCCCTGATTTCGAGCAATGTCCCTCTCTCCCTCTTTCCTCCTCATTTGTAACTCATTTTGGTCTGATCCATGTAGTTGTATATAAAACGCACTTTTTAACTTTCAAAGCGTTGCCCAGTGCTAAACCTTTCATCCAAATTCTAAATTGCTGCATTTGTAAATTTTAAAAGCCAATATAAAGGAATAGTAGTAAAAAAAAAGCCCTTCTGGATTTAACCTTTTTTTGGTTAATTCTTCTTTAACTTGTTGCCGCCCACCCACTGTCAAATAACGGCGGAGCGGTGCGGCTCTTGTAGTACGGCCGCTTTCGTGCGCCTGCGGGGGCATGCAGCGCGGCAATCGCAGCCACGCCGTGTTGCTAGGGCACAGCGCAACCCCGATCTGTGTAAAGAGCCGCGTCCGCAGCTCTTTAACCATGTGATCGGCTGTGTCCAATCACAGCCGGTCACATGTAAACACGGAGATGCAGGTAATCGGCTCTCCTCGCCTCACACTGAGTGTGAGGCGAGGAGAGCTGATCCGCGGCATCTCCTCACAGGGGGACATCTAGGGATGTAATCAGGGCACTGATCATCAGTGCCCTGATTACAATAAAGAAATATAGTGTAACAATACAGTGCCCACCAATGTCAGCATACAGTGCCCACCAGTGGCAGCAATCAGTGCCCACCACTACCCAAAAGAGCCACAAATCAGTGCCCATTAGCCATGCCAGTCAGTGCTGGCAATCAGTGCTGCCCATCAATGCCCATCAGGGTCGCCCATCAATGCCACCCATCAATGCCCATCAGTGCCCATCTGTATCGCCTATCCATGCCGCCTATCCGTGCCCACCAGTGCAGCCAATTAGTGCCAGCCACTGTCGCCTATCAGTGCCCACCAGTGCCGCCTATTAGTGCCCATCAGTGCCACCTATCAGTGCTCATCAGTGCCACATATCAGTGCCACCTATCAGTGCCCATAAGTGCGACAAATTAGTGCCTCCTCATCAGTGCCACCTCATCAGTGCACATAAGTGCCGCCTCATCAGTGCCAATCAGTTCAGCCTCATCAGCGCACATCAGTTAAGGCGAAAAATTACTTAGTTACAAAAAAACCTAAAAACCTTTTTTTTTCCTAAATTTTTGGTCCTTTTTTTCTTTTTCTTGTAAAAAATAAAAAAAACAGCAGCGATTGAATACCACCAAAAGAAAGCTCTATTTGTGTGAAGAAAATGATAAAAAATTTGTTTGGGTACAGTGTAGCATGACCGCGCAATTGTCATTCAAAGTGCGACAGCGCTGAAAGCTGAAAAATGGCCTGGGCAGGAAGGGGGTGTTAGTGCCTGGTAGGCAAGTGGTTAAGGGGGTGTGGCAGGGGGCGTGTCCTATGCCTACATACGTTTGCTAGTAGGTGTCCCTCATTCCCACCTCAAAATGTTGGGAGGTATGCACATGGTGCACAGCATGGGAGCAATAAAGCTGCACAGGAGGTGAGCGGGGACCGGAGAGATAGGAGTGGGAGTTACTACTGAGTGGGGGATCAGCAGAGCTGGGGGTTACCAATGAGTAGGGGATCAGCAGAGCTGAGAGTTACTACTGAGCAGGGGATCTGTTGAATGAGGGTACTAATAAGATGAGGATCTGCTGAAAAGGGGTACTGTTGAGCTGGGGTTCTACTGGGCCCCTTCAAAACAAAAAAAAAATCAGCACACACAGGGCATTTGCCAAGCTTCATTAAAGCATCACCACAGCATCAAAAACACATCAAAAAAGCATGTTGAAGCGGTAGGCACTTTAATGTGTGTTAAAGTTGAAGCAAGAACGAGCCCTTGCACTGTTGGGACAAACCATACAACACAGTAGGGGAGTTTATAGTGATCTGCTCTTTTATGTTGCTGTGATTGTTAAAGTGTCACCATCCTATTAAAGGAAGTGAAAAAGTAATAAATCAACACAAGGACACCTATATGAAGACTGGCCCAAGAAGTCATTTTAACTAATTTACTTTGGTGGATGTGACAGGTCCACTTAAACTATCATATGGGTATCTTTAACTCTTAAAGTAGAACTAACGGCAAAACTTTTTTTTTTAAGTTTTGAATAGGGATTAGCAACCCAATCAGGTTTTATTGCAATCTGTGCCCCTGTTAGCGAGATTCACTCTGTCTATATGTCCCGTTTACCATTATCATCAAAAGTGAAAAAAAAAAAAAAAATCACAAATTTTGGGTTGTGCCCAGAACAGTACTAGAGGCAAAATCTTCCAATGGGAATACCAGATCTGGTGACAACCAAGGATTTCCTCCTTCCCTTTAAAGGGATTTCCCTTCACTGACTGTTTTGCCTATGGGACAGGAAGTGAAGGGAAATCTCCCCAATAGGACACAAATGGCAGTAAAAAAATTTACTGGGGTTTTAACCCCAAAATGAAAAAAGTTTCCTTTAGTTCTCTTTTAAAAATAAAAACTACAAATATTTTCCCAAGCTAGACACATAACAGAAAAAGAAAAGTTATTTAGATTTTAGTCTTAGGAGTGCAGGGTTTAGAGCAGCTTGTACTGTGGAGATTGAACATCTAAATTATCATCATGCAGTCACATTGGTGAACTGCGACTTTAAACTCTACCCAGCCAGAGTGCACAGTCTAATAGTATTGCAGCACATTGTACATGGCTGGCATACAGCGGATGAGGAGAAAGTTCACCATGATGCAACAACTAATTACAGACTCTCACAGTTCCAAACAAGGGTGGGATGGAGGGTAAAGGTTTAATTTCGGGTGATGTTTCCATAAAAAAAAAATCACAGTTTTGCCCCAAGGAGACAATTGGTGTATAATGGCTGTAATTACATTATAATACTTTATAATTAACTTGGGCTCGGCTGCGTGATCAGTGTTGTAGGTGAGAGCTTTCCTGGTTTACGACTGTACTCCATATATATATATATATATATATATATATATATATATATATATACAGAGAGAGAGAGATCATATTCATTGACTGTAATTACTATTGTCTATCTACTGTTATCTCATATCATCATTAGCTATCTATCTATTCATTATCTATCTATCTATCTATCTATCTATCTATCTATCTATCTATCTATCTATCTATCTATCTATCTATCTAAATATCTATCTAAATATCTATCTTTATCTCAACTAACTGGATGAAAGTTTAAAACTAATTTTAGAAAGTATTATTTTACTGAAAGGGTAGTTGATGATTGGAATAAACTTCCAGCAGAGGTAGTGAGACAGTCAACAGTAAATGGCTTCAAACATGCTTGGAACAAACATAGATCTGTACTCAGACAATAAAGTTAAAAAAAAACAACAACAAACAAAAAAAAAAAGGGGCAGACTACATGTTTTTTTTTCTGCTGTCACTTTTCATAAAACTTTTCATGTTTTTATATAATCACTATCTATCTATCTATCTATCTATCTATCTATCTATCTATCTATCTATCTATCTATCTATCTATCTATCTATCTATCTATCTATCTATCTATCTATCTATCATCTATCGGTGCATCTCATAAAATTAGAATATCATCAAAAAGTTCACCTATTTTGGTAATTCAATTCAAAAAGTGAAACTCATATTTTACATAGATGTGTTACACACAGAGTGATATATTTCAAGCATTTCTTTCTTTTCATTTGGATGATTATGGCTTACAGCTAGTGAAAACCCAAAATTCAGTATCTCAGAAAATTAGAATATTACATAAGAGCAATAAAAAACAAGGATTTTTATTACAGAAATGTTGGCTTACTGAAAAGTATGTCCATGTACAGTATAGTATACACTCAATAGTTGGTTGGGGCTCCTTTTGCATGAATTACGGCATCAATGCGGTGTGGCATGGAGGCGATCAACCTGTGGCACTGCTGAGGTGTTATGGAAGTCCAGGTTGCTTTGATAGCGGCCTTTGGCTCGTCTGCCTTGTTGGGTCTGGTGTCTCTCATCTTCCTCTTGACAATACCCCACAGATTCTCTATGGGATTTAGGTCAGGTGAGTTTGCTGGCCAATCAAGCACAATGATAACATGATCATTTAACCGGGTATTGGTACATTTGGCAGTGTGGGCAGGTGCCGAGTCCTGCTGGAAAATGAAATCAGCATCTCCATAAAGCTGGTCAGCAGAGGGAAGCATGAAGTGCTCTAGAATTTCCTGCTAGAGGGCTGCATTGACTTTGGACTTGATAAAACAAAGTGGGCCAACACCAGCAGATGACATGGCTCCTCAAATCATCACTGACTGTGAAAACCTCGCACTGGACCTCATGCAACTTGGATTTTGTGCCTCTCCACTCCTCCTCCAGACTCTGGGACCTTGATTTCCAAATGATATGCAAAATTTTCACACAGTCAATGATGATTTGGGGAGCCATGTCATCTGCTGGTGTTGGTCCACTTTGTTGGTCCACTTTGTTTTATCGAGTCCAAAGTCAGGGCATCCCTCTAGCAGGAAATTCTAGAGCACTTCATACTTCCCTCTGCTGACCAGCTTTATGGAGATGCTGATTTAATTTTCCAGCAGGACTTGGCACCTGCCCACACTGCCAAAAGTACCAATAGCTGGTTTAATGATCATGGTATCACTGTGCTTGATTGGCCAACAAACTCACCTGACCTAAACTCCAACAGAATCTGTGGGATATTGTCGAGAGGAAGATGAGAGACACCAGACCCAACAATGCAGATGAGCTGAAGGCCGCTATCAAAGCAACCTGGACTTCCATAACACCTCAGCAGTGCCACAGGCTGATCGCCTTCATGCCACGCCACATTGATGCCGTGATTCATGCAAAAGGAGCCCCGACCAAGTATTCAGTGCATGCTATACTGTACATGGACAGACTTTTCAGTAAGACAACATTTCTGTATAAAAAATCTATCTATCTACATACAGTTGAAGCGGGTACACTTCCCCCCAGATAATACATAGGTCATATTTGTAGGGTAGGAGGGGTTTGTGTTCTTCCTATTTTTTCCTCATTATATAAGTCCAGACCCATTTTATTTTATGCACAGCTTGTTTCTCATTAAAGACCTTCCATGTTGCAACACTTAATGTAAAATGATTTCATTAAGGTTACACAAACACATAACTGTCAAGTTTGCACACGCTCATTGGCAGTTAGGAGACAAACTTTGCCTTACTTGACAAAGGGAAGAGGGGTTGTGACCACAAGGGACAAACAGAGGTGGAAATCCTGTCAGTCTGCAGAATATTAAAAAACACAGACAGATGTCTGACTCAAAATTAGGATTTTTTTGAGGCAAAAGGGGAAAATCAGGGACAAAAATAAAAGGAAATGGACATAGTGGTGACAGTGCTAGTGTACATAACCTGCATTTATTCATTGAAAACTCATGCAAAGATTACAAACATTTTACAGTGGGTGTAGAAAAGAATCACCCCCATTACATTCTGTTGCTTTGCAGCCTGAAATGAAGACAGACATTTCGGATCAGTGCATCCTTCATTTTTGGTTTCGGCACCAAAATTTCCATTCGGTGCACCCCTAACATTTATTTATCCAATTCAGTCCTCACAATGACATCTTTTTCCCTATAGATGGCATTTAATGCAGAACTTCCTTGCGCTTTATTTGAAAAGTGAAGATGTGTATGATTCACACAAATGCAAATACTCAAATAGTGAAATAGGGGATGTTGCACACTATACGGTGTCAGGATAGCAAACACAAAATTATCAAACTACCCTTGTAGATGCGCTCCCTTGCAGTGCCAAGGTTAAAGTGGTTGTAAACCCTTCCATATACCCAGTGAAGTGACTGGCCTCAGGTGATACACAGAGATGAAACAAATCCTCCTACATAAGTTAAACCTTTTTATCTGTAGTCTTCTCTCTTCTACAGCCGCTCAAAGTGCTGAATTTATACAGCCCGTCTGAGCTTTCAGAAAGACTGGAGGTGCAGAGCTGAAATTACACTCTGCAGAGGTCAGTGAGTGCTGATTGGAGGGAAGGGACACATTCCCTCTGACACAGCACACAAGAACAGAGCTGAGGCTGTCAATCAGAGCCTGTGTGCTGAAGCCCCCTCCCCTGTCACCCTTTTTCTCTTGGTTTCAGGAAAACTTGTCAAAAGTGATTCATGCTGATGGCAGAGAAATGAAGCAACAAACAGAAATAACACTTAGTGATCTGGACTGCATGTGGTGTGAACTGGCCCTGGATAGAGACTAGTACACACTATAGAGGGATATGGTTTGTTCATATTTCATGTCTGAGGTTTACATCCACTTTAAAGTAGAAGTAAAGGCAAAACTTTTTGTTCATTTTGGATAGAGTAAGATAGGGTCATAACTCCGCCCCTTTTTTTGCCCTCTGTGTCCCATTGGGGAGATTTTCTTTTACTTCCTGTCCCCTATCCCAGAATGTAAAAGGAAATCCATCTAAAGGAGTTGTCCCTGGAACTAGTGTCCCCATTGAAAGATTTCCCCCTTAATCCTGTTGTGATGGCAGCCACAAATTGGGGATTTTCTTTCAGTTTCACTCTCAGTGATAAGACTTGTGATGGACCGCCTGGCACCTCATGTCACGTACCTGGTCGGAGGCCAAAGTGCTGAGAGGGCTGCCCTTGCAGCAGGGCACCCCTGAAGGTGGTAACAGGGAGTGCTATGCCCAAAGAAGCAGGGGTTGCAAGCTTCAACAGGCTGAGTGATGTGGTGATGTCTGCTGGATGGTGGCTGGACAAGCGGGATGCACTGCTGGGCAGGAGTCCCTCAGACATACCCGATGAGACTTGGCAGAAGGAAGAGCCAGAAGCAGGATCAGGAGCCAGGCCAGTAGTCATACACGGAATGTCAGCCAGGGGTAAGGCAGCAAGCAGAGTCAGGAGGAAGCCAAGGTCAAACATTGATAATCAGGCAGCAGCAGAGTGAAGAAACAAGCCAGAGGTCAAACACGGATCAGCAGGCAGAAGCGGGGTCAATGGAGCAAGCTGAGGGTCAAAGCCAGGAATGGAGACAAGACAGGTCAAAGGCAAGCCGGGTCAGTAACAGGAAATCCAATAGTATCAAGAACAGGAACATAGGAACACATGGGGGAGCTGAAGATCATCCAGCAACTAATGGCTCATGCTGCTGGCTTTAAATAGGCCACTGGGCGCCAGCATCTGTCACGTATTGCGTGCGCTTTGATGCACGCGTGTGCGCACATGGATCCTTGCTCCCTTTCATGCCCGTGTGCGCATGCGCATTTGCATCGGTTAATTTATTTGTGCCAATCTTCAGTTCTGATGGGCATTAGTGGATGTGCCGGTCCTTCTACGCACTATTCTCACCTGGGTGCTTCTGCCAAGATATAGCTTCCTCCACTCAGGAACCAGCAACCGGGTATAAAAGCTGAGCACCAAAGAACTAGATGACACTAGCTTATGTGCAAGATAAAACTCTTCATTGAAAACTCACCCACAATTTATACCACACAAAATCAGGTAAGAGCTTGATCACATTATCCTAAACAATGTAAACTTGGAAACAGTAATCTCATCAGCACATCTAAGGGCAGCATCAAAGAGCAGCTTTGTGTGCCAAAGCCAGGGACCGAGCAGACCAGTGGGGTGAGTGGGGTGAAGCTTGAGAAGTATCTTGAGTGCCAAGCTAGGGACCCAACAGAGAAGTGGGGGTGACGCATGAGGAAGATACTACAGTGAAGATTGGAGGAGCTCAAGGGCTTCAGTGGCAGTGAATCCTCTAGTCTAGTGAGAGAGAGACTGGGAGCTCAGTGGGTTGAAGAACTACAAGAAGTGATTTGTATTCAGCCCCCCCCCAAGTCAATACTTTTTAGAACCACCTTTCTCTGCAATTGCAGCTGCAAGTCTTTTTGGGAATGTCACTACCAGTTTTGCACATCTAGAGAGTGACATTTTTGCCCATTCTTCTTCGCAAAATAGCTCAAGCTTTGTCAGATTGCATGGAGAGCGTCGGTGAACAGCTGTTTTCAAGTCTTGCCACAGATTCTCATTTGAATTTAGCTTTGGACTTTGACTGGGTCATTCTAACACATGAATATGCTTTGATCTAAACCATTCCATTGTAGCTCTGGCTGTATGTTTAGGGTCGTTGTCCTGCTGGAAGGTGAACTTCTGCTCCAGTCTCAAGTCTTTTGAAGACTCTAATACAGTAGGCTTTCTGATTGCCCTGTGTTTGGCTCCATTCATCTTCCCATCAATTCTGATCAGCTTCCCTGTCCCTGCTGAAGAAAAGCATCCCCACAACATGATGCTGCCACCACCATTTTTCACGGTGGGGATGGTGTGTTCAGGGTGATGTGCAGTGTTAGTTTTCCGCCACACATAGGAGTTTGCTTTTAGGCCAAAAAGTTCAATTTTGGTCTCACCTGACCAGAGCAGCTCCTTCCACCTGTTTGCTGTGTACCCCACATGACTTCTCGCAAACGGGACTTATTATGGCTTTCTTTCAACAATGTCTTTCTTCTTGCCACTCTTCTATAAAGGGCAGATTTGTGGAGAACACGACTAATAGTTGTCCTGTGGACAGATTCTCCCACCTGAGCTGTGTATCTCTGCAGCTCCTCCAGAATTACCATGGACCTCTTGGCTGCTTCTCTGATGAATCCTCTCCTTGCCCGGCCTGTCAGTTTAGGTGGACGGCCATGTCTTGGTAGGTTTGCAGTTGTGCCATACTCTTTCCATTTTCGGATGATGGATTGAACAGAGCTCCGTGAGATGTTGAAAGCTTGGGATATTTTTTTATAACCTAACCCTGCTTTAAACTTCTCCACAACTTTATCCCTGACCTGTCTGGTGTGTTCCGTGGCCTTCATGATGCTGTTTGTTAACTAAGGTTCTCTACCAAACCTCTGAGGGCTTCACAGAACAGCTGTATTTATACTGAGATTAAATTACACACAGGTGGACTCTATTTACTAATTAGGTGACTTCTGGAGGCAATTGGTTCCACTAGATATTAGTTAGGGGTATCAGAATAAAGGGGGCTGAATACAAATGCACGCCACACTTTTCACATATTTATTTGTAAAAGAAAATTGAAAACCATTTATAATTTTCCTTCCACCTCACAATTATGTGTCACTTTGTGTTGGTCTATCACATTAAATTCCAATAAAATACATTTACGTTTCTGGTTGTAACATGACGAAATGTGGAAAATTTCAAAGGGTGTGAATACTTTTTCAAGGCACTGTATATTACTTTTTTTTTTTTTTATTTGCCAACTTTTTTCACAAAAGTGGAGTCACCCTTTAAAATCTGATCTCTGATTGGATGGTATGTGTTACTGCACTGAGCTTGTTGCTCTTCCTGTGTTCTATATTGTTAGTGAGCAACAGGAGAAGATAATATTATTAATGTGACTCATCTGCCTCCCTGTACACCAGCCAGGTCTCTACATCCCCAGCCAGGCCTGGAGTGTGACATGTGACTGCCCCGCCGCCCAGATTGTGAAACCTATACACCCAAAACATGCCCAGACTTTTCTTGGCTGGAGGCCGGAGCTCAGTGCCAGAGCTGTGCACAGCAACGCAAGCCCAGAAGCTCATTCGTCTCTGTCACGTGTCTGCTCAGGAACTGTGATTGGCAGAGCGGTGTTATATAGAGAACTAGTTTATTAGTTGTATTTACTGCGCAGCTGAATGGACTGCACAGGGATTGAAACCTATATAAACCAAGAAATTGGTGTGGACGTATATGCTTGTGTGCCGGGCAGGTCATAGTGCCGCTAAAAGATAAAAATAATAAATAGCCGAAACAGGGGACATCAAAGTCAACACCATAACCAAAATGTTTCCAGCACCAGAGTAGTCTGGGGAAGTCAGTACCTGCGCTATATACTGGCAACATGATTTTATTTTCACCACCAGTGTTGGTGCCCACAGCATGTATCACCTGAATAATACCGCACCTGTCCCTGTAATAGTGTTTAATTCTGACCTCAGTTCTAAGGCGTTGCACAGACTCTCTTATGCCGTGTACACACGAGCGAACTTTCGATGGACTGAACTCCGAAAGACTTTTAAGACGGACTTTCGACGGAGTTCTGATGCAAAGGACTTGCCTACAAACGATCACACCAAAGTCCGACTGACTCGAACGTGATGACGTACGACCGGACTAGAATAAGGAAGTTCATAGCCAGTAGCCAATAGCTGCCCTTCGCGTCGTTGTTCGTCCGTCGGACTAGCATACAGACGAACGGATTTTTCGACCGGACTCGAGTCCGTCGGAAAGATTTGAAACATGTTCTATTTCTAAAGTCCGTCTGATTTTTTCGACAGCAAAGGTCTGATGAAGCCCACACACGATCGAATTGTCCGGCGGATTCGTTCCGTCGGACCTTTGCTGTCGAAAAGTCCGGTCGTGTGTACACGGCATTACTGTATACTGGAATGTTCTTGACAATACAATTTCTGTAACTCCAACCATTGTGTGTGTCGTTCCTTCCCTCAGGAGACGCCTACCACCTGGCCTCCCTCCAGCCTACAAGCTGCCAGGTGTGTGGGTGCATGTGAGAGCCCCAACACCCGCAAACCTGCCTGCTTCCTAAAGACACAGCTATGTTCATGCAGCCACTGCATCTCCATGGACCCGAACGGGCTGCCTGCATGCAGCACCTGGTGGCTGCAGTCGCATATGGCCCATTCACAGAATGCGGGCCTCAGCACCCACGTGAAAGAAGCCTAAAAAAATTCTCTTTTCATTTGTAATTTCATTTGTAAAAAAAAAAAAACTACTGTTAATATAGAAGAAAAGTACATATGTAGTTCTGTAATTTGCCCTATTTATAAGGGGTTGATTTACTAAAACTGGAGAGTACAAAATCTGGTGCAGCTGTGTATGGCAGCCAATCAGATTGTATCTTCAGCTTGTTCAATTCACACCTTCCCGTCTGGCCTATAGCAGATTGATGGCCGGGCGGGCCTTTTGTCCTTCCGACTGGATGTCACATGACGTCCTTTCAGAAGGCCGTTATCCCGCAGCCACAGTGGCCCAATCTGTCACTGACAGACTGACAATCAGTCATCGACACAGCCGATGACTGATCAGTGTACTCGCTTGCTGCCAGTACCATGTGACCGCTGTGACCAATCACAGCAGATCACATGACAATTGTAAACAATGGACGGCTTACTTTCATGCTATCCATTGTGTACAATTGTGTTGCTAGCTGTGATCAGTCTATGTGATTACATGGTACAGACAGGGCCAATCACAGCCCATGTGTACCATGTGATTAGCTCTGGCTAATCACAACAAAACAAACTGAATGAATCTCTTTCATTCAGTAAAATGCTTGCTTATAGCAATGAAATTCACTGCTATAAGCAATGATGATGTGTAAAAAAAAAGAAAGAAAACAAATCCTGATCACTTCCCCAGAGTAGTAAAATGTTACTATGGTGACACTGTATTGCTCTGTTCACAATGTGCTTAAAAAAATTAAAATCGTGAAAAAAAAAGTAATCGAAAAAAAATGTCTTAATTTTTTATTTTTTTACATACAGTCACCAGTCAGTGTCCCTGATCACCGCCACACCAATTATATGATGACGCTGTACTGCACTGGTGACAGTATGCAAAAAAAAAACATTTTCAATTTCTTAACTTTCCTAAAAATTATGACAAAAAATGTCAACTTCAAAAAACTCGCCATGCCTCTTACTAAATACCTTGGACTGTCTACTTTCCTAAAAGGGTCATGGGGGGGGGTAATTGTATTGTCATGTCATTTTTGAGCCCAAAGAATTCAGATAGGCCGTCAGTACATCAGGATCGATCAATTTTAAGATATATACCATGGTTTGTGGAGTCTGTAACTTTCCTACAGACTAAATAATATACACTGGTTTGTGTTATTTTCACCAAAGAAATGGAGCAGAAAACATTTTGGCCTAAATTTATGAAGAAAGATTATTTATTTGCAAAACTGCATAACAGAAATGAAGAAAAACTTGTTTTTTTTTTCCAAAATTTTGGAAAAAAATTTCAGTCTTTTTTTGTTAAAACGATTTTGAGGCCCGGTTCACACTGATGCGCTGTGATTTTTTTCCGTTTTTTGTCCTTTGTGAGGTGCGCGATTTTACAGCGATTTTACCGCGAATTTCAGGAGTTGGACATAGCTGCGATTTATATTCTAGCCAATGGAATCATAATGTAAAAAAAAAAAAGGTGTTAACTTCCTGTGTACTTCCTGGTTTTTGTGGAGAATAGTGTGGTGGAGTTCGCACATATGTGAACCATCAATGCGATTCAAGAACGATTTACATTGATGTCTATGGAGACTAAATTCGCAACGCAACGCAGTAAACTCGCACAAGACCCTTTTTTTATCGCATTCGTAGAGGAATCGCAACGCATGTATGTGAACGACCGTCATTGAAAACAATGACTTTAGGGATGACATGCGAATTTAAAGTGTTTTTGACGCATGAACTCGCATCAGTGTGAACCGGGCCTTAAGTCTCATTAAAAAAAAAAAAAAAAGTGTTATACTTACCTCCACTGTTCCAGTGGTTTTTCACAGAGCAGCCCAGATCCTCCTCTTCTCGGGTCCCTTTTCACCTCTCCTGGCCCCTCCCTCCTGTTGAGTGCCCCCACAGCAAGCAGCTTGCTATGGGGGGAACCCGAGCTGAATCACAGCTCCCTGTGTCCATTCAGACATGGAACCCTGGTTCGACCCGCCCCCTCTCTCTCCTGATTGGCTAACTGACTTTTATTGACAGCAGCGGGAGCCAATGGCGCTGCCTCTTGTCTCTGTCAACTCGTTGACATCGCTGGAGAGAGATGGAGCTCAGGTATGAGGGGGGCGGCTGCACACAAAAGGCTTTTTATCTTAATGCATAGAATGCATTAAGATAAAAAAAATAAAACTTCTGACTTTACAACCACTTTAAGCTTTGACAAAAAAAAATGTACATGTAGGCAATGTTAGTAATTAAGACAATGATGAGTTGAATTCAATTGACCAATCACTCGCTAGCAAAAAATGCAGTGAATACACTGCGATGTTTTGCGGCGTTATCTCCGCATTTCTTTTTTTTTTTAGGAATCATCCGTATCCCTTGTGTCTTGGACAAGTCTGTTTTTTTTTTGTTTTTTTTTTTTAATGGGGAGCTTTTCAGAACAATTCTCCATCATGTAAATAAAATTCCATACAAAACAGGAATGCGGCCCATCTAGGGTGATCATCATAATTGAAGAGTTGCCGGCTCGCGCTGTTTATCTCACCTCCGCCCGGCTGGACGCGGTGCGAGACGCTATCGGCGCAGGAATGTGTAGTGTAAACGTTCGCAGCAGGTTTTTTCTGGCGAAAAACGAAACGTTCATAAACATTGGCCCCTGATAAGGGAGCGGAGGGCCCCGAGGCTGCCAGAAGCCGTCACCCCATTCCCTCAGATCAGGCTGCGCCGATTCTTAATTCCTCCGCTGATCCCGGCACGAAGCTTCGCTGTCCAAGTCGTAACAAGCAATAAATTTACAGAGGAGAGATAAGGGGGGGGGGGTCGTTAAACTATATAGCGCAGACTGAGCGTCTTGCTGAAATTTAAAAATGTAAAGCCGCAGCCATATTCAGACCAAGATGTGTATGATGCAAGCACACAAGGGAATAACCCATGCAAAGTCAATAATAAAGCCAGTCCAGTAGTCTTTAAAATTGTTTTAAGGAACTTCTCCTTATAGGTATTGGCCGATGAGCCAAGGGATGGGCCAGGAAACAGTATATGGAACTCTGTGACACTTAGGGCAAGGCTCTTCCCAAGAGTGGAGTCAACTTTCCAGGATAGGCACGAGAGTCTGAGGTTTACAGCAGACAGCCATATCTTTTCTCCTACCTTGAAAACAGGGTTCTCTCTCCTTCTTCAGTCGTGGTATCTTTTGTAGTTATCTTGAGCTTCCTGCATAGCTTCCCAGAGTTGTTGGTAATTTGTTTGCATAAAGCTTATCTAATCCTGGACTGCAGGGACTGATGCCTCCAGTATTGTGTTTGGTAGGAAAGAGGGATGGAATCCATAATTGGCCCAGAAAGGAGATTTTCTGGCAGCATGCAGGGAATTATTGTAGGTGAATTATACATAGGGAAGAAGAGAGACCCAATCAGTGGCGGTGCGTCCGTAAGGGCGCAGGAGCGCCGCCCCCCCCCTCTCCTGTCACTCTCTAATCACCATAGATAGCTTCATGCATTGCATGAAGCTATCTATGGTTGCTGCTGACACCCCCTATTCAGGTGTCCGGCCCCTTTTCGGTCTCCGGGCACCTGAATTACAGCGGTAGGGGTGTTTTTTGGAAGCACCTGATTAGAGTCGTAGGCTCTAATAGACGTCCAAAAAAGTGAGAAGCGGACCCAACGCTATGCGTTCCTTGTCACTCAGCTCAATGTTAGCAAAGCTAAGGAATTCGCTTTGCTAACATTGACCCGCCTCTCAGCCAGTCAGGTTGACGGTTCTGTTACCGGTCGCCTGATTGGCTGAAATGTTAGGCGCTGTGATTGGACGCCTATCAGGCGTCCAATCATAGGAGAGGACGGGAGGAGAGGAGGACGGGAGAAGACACATGGAGGGGAGAAGATGCATGGAAGACACCGCTCGCCGTCACCCGCTGCCCCACCGAGACAGGGTAAGTGCCAGGCAGATGGCGAGCGGGCAGGGGTGGGTGGGATCACAGTGGCAGCATTGGATGGCACAGTGGCAGCATTGGATGGCACAGTGGGAGCATTTGATGGCACAGTGGCAGCATTGGGAGCATTTGATGGCACAGTGGCAGCATTGGGAGCATTTGATGGCACAGTGGCAGCACTGGATGGCACAGTGGCAGCCTTTGCTGGCATAGTGGCAGCATTGGGAGCATTTGATGGCACAGTGGCAGCATTTGATGGTACAGTGGCAGCGTTTGATGGGCACAGTGGCTGCAATTGATGAGCACAGTGGCTGCAATTGATGAGCACAGTGGCTGCGCTTGATGGCACAGTGGCTGCATTTGATGGCACAGTGGCACTGTTTGATGGGCACAGTTACAGTGGCTGCAATTGATTGGCACAGTGGCTGCGTTTGATGGCACAGTGGCAGTATTTGATGGCACAGTGGCTGCGTTTGATGGCACAGTGGCTGCGTTTGATGGCACAGTGAGGCTGCAATTGATGGTTTTTTTTTAGAATTTTTCAATTTGTTTACACCCCCCCAAAAAATTTTGAGCACCAGCCACCACTGGATCCAATCGTCTTAAGAGCAGGTACAAAAACACCGTAGATATTGCTCCAAGGTCTGATTCATCCTTCCTGTCTGGCCATTGCTTTGTGGATGGTACGCACATACCTCTATGGATAAGGTCTTGCAGAAGTCTTTCCAGAACCTGGAAGTGAATTGTACCCCTCTATCTTATACAATATTATCTGGTAATCCATGTAACCTGACAATTTCTTTAATTAATACATTTGCTGTATCCAAAGCAGAGGGTGTGTCAACCATGGGTAGGAAATGTGCCATTTTGGAAAGGCGGTCAACTACCACCAAGATAGTGGTAAATCCTGCAGAGAGAGGCAAGTATACAATGAAGTCCATTGAAATTTTTCTCCAGGGCTGTTCTAGAATGAGTAAAGGCCTCAATAGACCCCAGGACTTGGCATTGGACCCTTTATTGCTTTGGCAAATGGTACAGGAGCTGGCATAGTTCTTACAATCTTGCTTCAACCTGAGCCACCAGAAAGAGTGTTGGACAAGTTCGAAGGTTTTCCGTATCCCGAAATGTCTGGCAAGCTTGTGATCATGAAAAGTCCTTAAGACTTGAAGTCTCACTTGTTAAGGGACAAAAATGTTGTCCTGATACCACAGCAGCCCTTCTTGACGCTTTAAAAAAGATGCCCCTGGTTCAGCACACTGGGTAGAAGCTTGTCTAATTGCTGTTTTCAGGTCTGGTTTGAATGAGCAAAAAATTTTGCCTAGATTGGATAGTATCTGGTTCAACTATTGCAGGAGTGTCTGGGAACATTCGGGAGAGAGCATCCACTTTTCCATTCTCGGAGCCTAGCCGGTACGAGATGTGGAAGTTAAACCTGGAGAAGAACAATGCCCATCGAGCTGGCCGGGGTCTTAGACGTTTCGCTGTTCTGAGGTACTCCAGGTTCTTATGGTCTGTGAAGATCATAATGGGATGAGCGGCCCCCTCCAGCAAGTACCTCTTCCAAGGCAAATTAAATGACCAACAACTCTCGATCACCCACATCGTAATTCCTCTCTGGTGGACTTTCCCGGAAGCAAAAGCTACAGGATGGAGAAGAGCCTTAGGCCCCTGACGTTGGGACTAAATTGCTCCTGTGGCTACTTCCGAGGCATTTACTTCCAACACATAAGGCAAAGCCGGATCTGGATGCTGTAGCACTGGGGCGGAGATAAACAGATTCTTTAGTTTATCGAAGGCTATTTGAGCCTCTTGAGACCACTGGAACCGAACCTGCTGACGAGTCACCTGAGTGATGGGTGAAATAATAGCGGAGAACCTCTTCACCAATCTCCAATAAAAATTGGCAAAGCCCACAAATCGTTGGACGCCTTTTTTATTCGAAGGGGCTGGCCATTCCAAAATCGCCTTTACCTTTTGTGGGTCCATTGCGATTCCCTCAGTGGAGATGACAAGTCCCAGGAACTGAATAGATGTTTTCTCAAAGTCACGTTTTTCTGCCTTAAAGTAAAGCCTGTGTTTTTAAAGTTGCGAGTACAGTGGAACCTTGGTTTAAGAGTAACGTGGTTAACGAGCGTTTTGAAAGACGAGCAACTTTTTTTTTTTAAATTCTGACTCGGTTTGCGAGTGTTGTTTTGCAACACGAGACGAATTCAAGCTAGTGGGGTGTGCAGTACCGCATTAGGCCAGAGGTGCGGGGGCGCCGGGGACACTCAGAATGGTTTGGAGCCGTTCGGAAATACTCAGGAACCACTCGGAAATACTCTGAAACACTGAAAAATACTGAGTTCCCGAGTGTTTCTGAGCCTTTCCGAGGCTTTCCGGGTTCAGCCGAGCTGTCCCCGAGTATTTCCGAGGCTCTCCGGCGCCCCACCACCTCTGGCCACATGCGGTATTGCATGTAATAGAAGTCAATGTGGAACAAATTATCTTCGTTTCCATTGACTTCTATGGGGAAACTCGCTTTGATATGCAAGTGCTTTGGATTACAAGCATTCTTCTGGAACGGATTATGCCCGTAATCCAAGGTTCCACTGTACCTTCTTTACATGCGTTCGATGGAGTTTTAACATGGCAGAAAAAATGAGGAAGTCTTCGAGGTAAACAATTACAAGGAACTCTAGAAAGATATCGTTTACCAGGTGTTGGAATGTAGCTGGGGCATTATACAATCCGAACGGCATGACAAAGTACTCAAAGTGTCTAAACCGAGTTCTAAATGCTGTTTTCCACTCGTCCGCCCTACCAGATTCGAACAAGGTTATAGGCTCCCCGCAGATCCAATTCGGTGAAGATCTGGGTAGTTCAGAACCTTTGAAACAGTTCAGGAATGAGAGGGAACGGATAACAGTCTTTTATGGTAATTTTTTTGATTTCCCGATAGTCTACACAAGGTCTTAGCGTGCCATCTTTTTTTTAACTAAATATATACCAGCCCCGGCAGGAGAAGAGGAAGTGTAGATTAACCCTTTTTCAGGAGTAGGAGAAAGAAGTAGGGGGGGGCGCCAAGGAGGAGACGCAAAGGGAAGCCACTAAAGCTGCCCACGGCCTGAATAGGGTAAGTATGGTGGGGGTGGGGGGGGGGAGGGTTTTGACCGGCCGAGCGACGGGGTGTATGGCGGCACTGACCTATCGACCGATCGAGGGATAGGTCAGGGTGGTTTGTTTGCCGCCCCCCCCCACCCCCCAAAAAAATAGAGCACCAGCCGCCACTGATTGTACCTGAGCTGACACTAAACAATATCCTTATTTTTCCATAATAATCCATACTTATCCACCACCTAATGGCCCTGTGATCTATTTTTCATGAAATTGTTTCTTACAGTGGTTTTGGCCTCCTTGTAACATCCTCCGTGAGCTCCCAGACCTCTGCTTTTTCCTCTCATTTCCATTTGTTTGAAACATGCAGTGCACATGAGTTGCGGTCATGTGCACTGCTCTTTGGGCACTACACATCCCATAGATCATAGCCCATCTTGAGAGCAAACAGGAGAGGATGGCTACATTCCTACATACAGTGGGACCATGGAGAATGAATCACATCAACCCAGAAGATATTTGGAGGAGGCAATAGAAGCAAAAACAAAAGGAATATGGAAATTTGGATTAGACAATAGAAGCAATAAGAGCAATAGAAGTTAGAGAGGGTGGCTATGCTCTTACTTACATTGGGACTATGGAGAACGAACAAAGCCACCCTCAGCAGCCAAAAGGAATTTGGAGGGGGCTGGGAGCAATAGAAGGGAGTTGAGACTATATGCTTGAATAGACTATATTTTTTAGGGCTCTTTATCATGAGTGGGGCTATAAAAACGGGCAGCTGAGACGCAGTTTTACCACCACGCCAGACGCCTACCTGAACTGTAAAAAACACAGCCTGGACAGGGCTGTCCATATGCTGTGCCCACGACGCTTTGCTTCAGCCATGGCATTTTCAACTCGCGCTGCAAAGTTTCGCCTGTCAAGCTTACCCATTGAGTTTAATGGGGCTGCACTGCAACCACGAGCCAAACGCTCGGCTCACAGTTGCGGCGTGGTCCCACAATGTAAAATTGCCATTCATTGCAATAAAAAAAATATATATAAGTAAAAAAACCCAAAAGATGGGCATTGCTATATGCCTGCTATATACTGCTATATCGCCCTGATATACTGATATACCGCTATATCGCCCTCTGAAAAGTGATCTACTGCAGATCTCTTTTTAGAGGGTGGTAAGCTTACTGCAAATGTGAAAGGGCTTCTTAACCAGAGTTTAGTGTCACTTTAAGATCCCATAGTGGAGGTAGCAGCCACAGACTCATAGTCTGTGAGGGTGTCCGGTCGTGGGTTTGCATATTATTTGCTTTCTTGTTGCAAGTAATTATTGGTTGGGTCCAGTATTCCCACCAGCTCCTCCTGATATCTTGATTTTGCGCTCTTCTTTAGAAAGATTTGATTTTGGATGACATGGCAGGTGGTTAGACGATATCCCAGATGCCCCCAAAAGTTGCAGGATAACAGCTGGGCTGCGCAGCTCACATGTCATTTATCCGGCATCCATGTAAACTGTGTGTGTCATCGGAAAGGCGCGCATGTAACACAACCATTAGTGTGACGCGTGTCTCTTCCACCCGTGGGATTACACCACTGACATCATTAGATCGCCCCCTTCTCACTTCATTCCCTACAGCTTGGCTTCCACTCCCTTACCGCAAAGATTATTTTTAACTTGAAAGTGATTGTGCCACAAAGAAGCAGAATGAGAGAATACTCATCAAGATTTTACATTTTACATGTTTGCTGCCATTGCAGAATAGCCAGCAGTGGAAAATCAGTTATGGTACATTTTGTTTGGATCTCAGAATCTGTCGTAGTATTCCTGTAGTTGGGAACTTTGGAGCCTGCAGATCAGGCTGCATCTAGACTGACTTCAACATTACACCATAGGATTCGTTTAGACTTAGTGGAAACATGTTACTTTAAAGTGGACTGAAACTAATAGGTGAAGTAATGCTATCTTATAGGGGGCACCTTCAGTTGTTCACTGTGCTTAAGCAGTACCCTAAAATATCTTGAAAAACCTTTTGGAAAATGGCAGAGCATTTCTTCTGGACCAGTATCTGAACCCATTACGTCTGCTGCATTCAGCAGTGGTTTTTCTTACTGAACCACCTGAGATGCTGGACAGCTCCCTGTCTGATCCTTTGGACAAGTTGTCTCTAAACTGTGGCCCCTGGGGGGGGGGTCGGCTGGATGCGGCCCTTTGCTTGCTTTTCTCCTGTGCTTGTGGCATTTTTTATCCCCCCCCCCACTGTCAGCAACAGTGGGGCATAGATAGTTCCTGCCACTGACACCAACAGTGGGGCACTCGTCCTCCCACTGACTCCAATGATGGGGCACCATTCCTCCCATTGGTACCAATGATGAGGCACTATTCCTCCCACAGACACCAATCATGGGGCACTATTCCTCCCACTGCCACCAACGATGGGGACTATTCCTCCCATTGCCACCAACGATGGGGCACTATTCCTTCCACAGACACCAATGATGGGGCTTTTTATTCCTCCCATTTACACCAATGACATGACACTATTCCTTACGCTGACACCAATGATAGGGCACCATTCCTCCCATTGGTACCAATGATAGGGCACTATACCTCCAATTGATACCAACAATGGGGCACTATTCCTCTGCCGAATATACCAATGATGGGGCATTGTTTACTCCTACTGACACCAGGACACTTTCTTCTCCCACTGGCCACAGTCCGGCCCCCTAAAGTTTGAAGGACAGAAAACAGGCTCCTTATTTATAAAGTTTGGAGACCCCTGCTTTGGATAATCCTGCATTGTACTTTGTTTCTGGTGAATCATGAGCTCCTTGCTCCTCCTATTAACTTCCTATATATAGCCACACCGTTGCACTTTCTGTTTGCTAGATTATTGTGCTCTTCTCCAGCTAATATCTTGCTCTTTCCTGTCCTGCTGCCATCCGTATCCTCACTACCACTCATTACTGACCTTGGCTTGTTCCTCGACTAAGCTTCTGCTAAATCCCAACCTGCAACCATTCATTACTGACATTTGGCTTGTTCCTCGACTACACTTTTGCTTGATCCCAACCTGGAACTACTTGTTACCGACCTTTGTCTTGTTTACTGACTACGCTTCTGCTTGATCCCTAGCTGATATATCTGCTACTGGACCCCGGCTTGCTTATCTCCTAATGGGGCAACCGTGAGGAGCTGGTACTAACACACAGCAAAACCCATCTCCACCATCAGGAGCTCTGGTGAATGCTGGTTAGTGCTTAGACCCCGCACCTCGGGTGAGTCTGTGTCATCTGCCAGGGTGACCTGCTTGTGTACTTATCCAGCTGGTCTGTGGGACCCTCTCTACTGCTATAGCTACTGGTCTCCAAGCCTGACCCCTGTCCGTGACACCTATTCTGTAGCTTCATTGCTGTATATCTCCAGTGTGAGATCATCTAAGGCACCTACTGCTTCTTCCTGTTAGCCCATCAGCCATCAGATCATCAGTCATCAGATGGGGAAGTAAACAGTAAGATAAACCTCCTGCACACATATGTGGTATCCTGAGCTCGATGTTTCTCACTTACCCACTTCTCTAAGTATGAAAAGAAATCGCCATGCTTTGCTGCCCTTACAGGACTGGGGATGCCCCAAAATCATAGTACTACAAAAACAAAAAAGAGAGGGCACACCGTTCTAGTGCATTACCTTAGTAAACCATTTACTGATAAAGACATAATGGATGTATACTTGCAAACCACTGTGAAGCACAAGCTTATCAAAATCATCCGAGACAATATTGCTCCTTGGCTTGGGAAGACGCCACCTGAAACTATTTTTCTTACTTGTTTCGAGGGGTATCCCCTCTTCATCAGAGCCCCTCTAATAAAGAGGGAATAGCCCTCGAAACAGGTAAGCTGAGTAGTTTCAGGTGGCATCTTCCCGAGCTAGGGAGCATGTGCAGTGGATTGAGAAATATTGTCTTTAATGATTTTGATGAAGGTGTGATTCACAGTTGTTTGTGAGTATACATCCACTACATTGACATCAGATGGGGAAGCTCTGACATGAGAAAGCAAAGCCCTGCTTTCACCAAGATGGTCACCACCACCACCACACAGAGACACAATGCAGAACAAGGCATGGAAGGTCAGTAATGAGGAAGATCAGCTACAGATTAACCACAGGCAATAGGGGACTAGTCCATTGCCCTCTGCCTGCCTATCATCTTGGTCACAGCATGGGCATATATATCTATACATATAGATATATATCTATATATATAGATATATATATATCTATATATATAGATATATATCTATATATGTATACACTATATTAGGTCCATAAAGACATGGATGAGCGAGTTTGGGGGTGGAGGAACTTGACTGGCCTGTACAGAGTCCTGACCTCAACCCAATAGAACACCTGTGGGATGAATCAGGGCGGAGACTGCGAACCAGGCCTTCTCATTCAACATCAGTGCCTGACCTCACAAGTGCGATTCTGGAAAAATGGTCAGACATTCCCGTAGACACACTGCTAAACCTTGTGGACAGCATTCCCCGAAGAGTTAAAGCTGTTATAGCTGCAAAAGGTGGACCAACTCAATATTGAACCCTACGGACTAAGAATGGGATGCCATTAAAGTTCATGTGCGTGTAAAGGTATGAAAAACAAAAAGATCGCCGCGCTATTAACAATATAAAATAAATATATAATGGTGATCAGTCCATAAAGTGTCCAAAACAAATGAAGAAATCCTTGAAGTCGTATCTCATGGGATAATTGATGACAAAAACACCCAAAGTGCACCTTCCACCGCGTAAAAGATGTGCCCTTACCTGATAACTAGACTCCACGTTATAGGAGCCTAGTAAAACATAGATTCACATATCATGGAGGATCCATCCATTGGATATAAACTAAAATGGTGTTGAAGCCAAACATGCTGGTTTTTCTCCCTTTCCTTCTCTCTCGTGGATGTGATATAAAAGAAGAGGAAGATTGCTACGTAGTGTAAAACCATAGGGGTTTATTGAAATTTTCCAACAAAAGTCCAACAAAACACGGATTAAAAGGTCCTGGGTTAAAAGAATCTGCAGATCACAAACAAACTAGCGTGGTTTATTGAGCATAGACTCCACCCTACTAGTTTCATCATACATGACGTCATCGGGGGTGTCAGCAACCCTGAGGAGTGGTGATGTCACTTCCCAGTCATTTGCAGCCAATTGCTAGGCCCTGGCACTGTCTCGGGTGAGAAGGTCACGTGCCCCTGCTTACCAGTTACAGAGCAAGGAGTGCAGGTAAGGTGAGTAGATGAGGCATGGGGGATGGGGATACCCTTTACAGAGACACCATCACCTTGCCCTGTAGGTCCCCTCCCTGTTTTTCACCTCAATGCATTCTATGCATTGAGGTGAAAAATCTCTTGTAGCGCACCAGCCCCCCCAACCCCCACCCCCCCCCTTTTTACTCAACTGAGCCCGTTCGCTCCCGCGCCGGAGACGCACACACCCTCTCTGGTCGGTGTCTCGGCTCTTGATTGCATAGATTGGCTCCATTGGCAGCCATTGGCTCCAGCTGCTGTCAATCAAATCAAATTACGTGGGCGCCGGGAAGGGGGGCGGTGGGCGGCGCCGAGTCCTGCTTTCTGTGTCTATGGATGCAGCAGCAGGACACAGGAGCATGCCCACACGGTTGACCCAGAGGAGAGCGCTTCTCTGACGGGTCACTCGATGCGGAGAGGAGCCAGAGAGCGCTGCAGAGGGACCCCAGAAGAGGAGGATCGGGGGCCACTCTGTGCAAAACCAACTGCACAGAGGAGGTAAATATGACATGTTTGTTATTTTAAAAGAAAAAAAAAGGGAACCTTTAGTGTCCCTATAAATTGCCCAACCTAATCTGGTGTACACATACCACTCCCTCTTCACCGCACATGAATACCTTCTACACTGCTTGTTTTTCCGCTGTGGGACTACTACCCCCAGCATGCTCCATAGACATGTACTGAGCCTTCTTTATATCGCCACCTTTCACACTTTTGTTACTTATTCTGATAACAGCACCTATTAAGTTCTATCAGCGATTCCTTGATGATGTATTTGTTAAAACTGGTTTAAAAAAAAAAAAATTGTAAAAATAGTCTTTCTGTATAAATCTCAGTCATATGAACTTGAGTTTCCAGCAGTTCCTGATACCGCAGTAATGCAGAGGCGGGAAGCAGGTGAGCTTGTCATACTTTCTAGCTGCGGGCTGAGCGAGCGCCCTGGGGCAGTATTGGTGCTGTGTCATGTGGGTGAGTCCTCTGAGAGTTTATAGTGTCAGTTTCACATAGCAAGATACACACCTGACTGACAAGAGCTTGTCTGAGCAGTAGACTCTCTGGAGGATATTTAAACGTGGTATCGTTTTAACTGCTGTAAGCTAACAAGCGATGAAATCTCTTTGGCAGATAGGCTTCTTTATTAACTAATTTTTCAGGACAGGCTCTCTTCATCAGGTCACAATCAGAAATGTAACTTGTCATTGGCTCTCTGAATTTATTGCTACCCTTCGCTGGGATCGATCATGTGTTTATATCAAGTAGATCCCCCCACTTAGCACCCGCTGCTTCAGAAAGTCTGCAGAAGTTCTAGGTGTGCGCAGCCAATGGGGCACTATTCCTCCCACTGATACCAAAGATAGGGTACTATTCCTCCCACTAATACCTAAGATAGGGTACTATTCCTCCCACTGATACCAAAGATAGGGTACTATTCCTCCCACTAATACCTAGGATAGGGTCCTATTCCTCCCACTAATACCAACAATGGGCCACTATTCCTCCCACTGATACCAACAATGGGCCACTATTCCTCCCACTGATACCAACAATGGGCCACTATTCCTGCCACTGACACCAGCAATGGGCCACTATTCCTCCCACTGACACCAACAATGGGGTACTATTCTTCCCACTGGCACCAATGATGGGGCATTGTTTACTCCCACTGATGTCAGGGTGTTTTGTAATCACACTGGCCCCATAAATCCTGAATGACAGTTAACTGGCCCTTTGATCAGAAAGTTTGGAGACCCCTCCACTATACTAAACCTTTTACACAAATCTTCTTTAATATCACAAATATTGTTTTAAAAACCAGTATAATGGAAGTGTAGTGATGAAAAAAAGTACTTTTGGCTTTAGCCCATTATTTTTGGCTTATTATTTAATTCTGGGGCGTGGCAGGGGGTGTGTCATTTGCCTACAGACTTTGTGCTAAAGGGTGTTCCTCTTTCCCATCTCAGAAAGTTAGCAGGTATAAATATGAAGTGAGCTACATGCTGGGGACTTTGTATTATTACAAATTATTATCCTATAATCCCTATATTTGACCCCAGACATACCACATGCTACTGTCCAGATATGTTTCACCCTATTCGTCCAGCGCCATGGAATGTTTGATTACCTTTGTAAATGACTGGTCTGTGATAGCTCAGAGACCAGTAACTGGCAGCTTTCATCTGTATTTAGCAATGCAAGATATGCCTATGAAGATCTATTTATATAACATAAAAAAAAATGTGCAGTTTAGTAATTGGTGGGTTTGTTTAGTTTTAGTGGCTACAGGTGGTAGAAACTCTCAAAAGAGAATGGCGGGCCTCTGGGAGTTTCTTATTCGTGCTCTTCTGGTTTTACCTACCCACCTGTGAGCAAGGTGCAGCTTGGTGTGTCAGTGAGCAGTGACCACACCGAGGCCGAGGTAAGCAGGAACAGTGTATTAGCTAATACGCTAGAGCAGAGCTTAATCAAAAAAATAGATACTGAAGCAACCCAAAGTCCACATAATATAATCCACAATTTCCAAGCAATGTGAATCAAAGCGAAATAATGAGTGTACTGTAATCCTTTTTGTAATAAAATCACCACTTGTCCAACGCCAGCAAACACCGAGGCTTACCAGATGGAATGTGACTCTCATATGAGAAGTCAGAATGTGCTTATGGAAGAATAAATGGCCCGCTATACATACTTCACAGATGGCACCAACATCAGCTCTCTATCCCCACAATAGTGATGGTAAAAGGCATGTGAATAAAAGGGCTCCAAATGTAAATCCAATGCATATATTTATTAAAAAATGGTTAAAAACACTCACATAGATGTAACTTGTAAAATGGCATTCAAAACTACAATTCCCAGAATCCTCGGCATAACGCGCATGCACAGTGAGGTCACGGCTCCACCCAACGTGTTTAGTCAGAAATTATGTACCCCATACTCATTCACATAGGGGGAGGCAGGGATCTGGGGGCCCCCACAACCACATCCCAAAGGTGGTGGGGAAGAAGCTCTTGTCCCCATTAACATGGAGACAAGGTGCTTTGACAAAGTGCTCACTCCCCCCCCCCCCCTTTGCTGGCCTGCCAGGCTGAGTGCTTGGATAAAGGTCTGGTATGGACTCTGGGGGGGACCCCACACCATTTTTTATTTTTTTAAATCCATACCAGACCCGAAGGGCCCGGTATGGATTGGGGGGGGCGCCCATGAAATTTTTTTTTACATTCAGCTGTCAGCGCGGAAGCCCATTGACAGCTGATGACTCATCCATTGTTAAGGACGCAGCAGCTGCCTTCCCAACCCTGCTCCTTAACAATAGCTATTCATACTTCACAGATGGCACCAACATCAGCTCTCTATCACCACAATAGTGATGGTAAAATGTGAATAAAAGTGCTCCAAATAGTGTAAATCCAATGCATATATTTATTAAAAACTGGTTAAAAACACTCACATAGATGTAACTTGTAAAATGGCATCCAAAACTACAATCCCCAGAATCCTCGGCATAATGCGCATGCGCAGTGACGGCACGGCTCCGCCCAACGTGTTTAGTCAGATATTATGTCATCAAGTGCACGGTGAACAGTGTATTACAGAAAGTTCCAACAAGGTACAACCAGGCCCGGCAGGTAGGCACAACTGGCAGCTTCTGCAACGAGGATCGGGAACGCAGCCTGGCCGGTCCAGAACCCAAACAGAAGGCTTCCTAAAGCAGAGGATAGGCGTAGTCCTTACTCCATCCCTACTCCTCCGGAACCTCCCTCTAACTCTCAACACACAGACTGGGAACCTGTCCCTACACTAACCACTGGCAAAATGTGCGCCAACCCAGGGAGCCAGTGCCTTAAATAAGCAATGCCCCTACTAAAGATAGTTGCGGGGATCAATCAGGGCACCAGCGTCCGATCAGACAGCAGGAAGTCGTAGAGTAACTAAGTTCCCCACAACCCTGCTTCCCCTTCTGCATCTCGCTGCTAAGCCTAGCGCCACCTACAGAAGGGAGTACAGACTGTACCTGCCTACATGCCCTACACTGACAAAGAGTCCCCAATTATGGTGGATAATAGCACAAAAACTTGAATTCTACTTACTGTATATTGGCAACTTTATCCTCTTAATTTTAAAGAAAGCAAAGATAGGACTGGATCTGTAGGTAAAATAAAGTAATATAAGAAGAGTAATTTCATGGCTTAGTCAATCCTTATTTATATTGTGCCCTTTTTGATGACTTCCATGTGCGGTTACCCTAGAGTCCGAAGTATTATCACTTCAGAATAAAAGGGTGTAATATAATACATGGATCACACAGACATGACTGAGACATGCCCAGAAGTCTACAGGAGAGTTCTGTAATGATTAACTAAGACCTGATAGCAGTGAACTCTACTCCACATGAAATTGGTAGCAGGGATCAGATAGTCAAAAACCGTTATGTGAAGACTTGGCGATCCATGTGATCGGTATCAGGGATAGATATAAAAAATGTGCTCCCTAGGCTACTTTTATTGTACAGACCCCTCTGGTCAGAGAATTTTGGGGTCACATAGTCCTGTACACCTCATATAAAAAAAATAAGTTGCATTCCCCTGATTCCAGCATTGGGCATCATGGCTGCTTTGTGTAGCCGGGTCCACAGGGGTGGCCAGGATATTTGGAGTTAGTTCGCCTTTTTATTTTTTGTGAACTTATCATAATGCTGAAATCTCCCTGCAGTAGTTTGTGTCTCAGCTCCCCCACAATGGTAAGCTTACCCCCCAGGTAGTTTGTGTCTCTGCCCCTCCCCACAATGGTGAGACTCCCCTTCAGAATGCATGAAGGTAAAAAAACTTGAGCCTTTAGAATCACTTTCAATAATGTCTTGTACTCCGCTCTGGCCTGTCAGTTGAAACCAACAAGGCCAACCAGAGGAAAACGTCCAGAAAC
Organism: Aquarana catesbeiana; assembly: GCF_042186555.1. NCBI lineage: Eukaryota > Metazoa > Chordata > Amphibia > Anura > Ranidae > Aquarana > Aquarana catesbeiana. Next base: position 17,460,321 of record NC_133335.1, read on the forward strand.
ATCTGCAACACCATTCCAGCCCCATCAACAGGGGCTCTAGAGACACTTGGGTAAGTCTATGTTCTTTGGTGAGAGCTTCATTCTATGAATTTGTCTTACCAGAATATATAATGTTTACAAAAGTTTGGTAAAAAACAGCCTTCTCAACTTTTTTTTTATCCCAGAGGAACTCTTGAAAAAAATTTTAAGGTCTCGGGGGAACCCCTGCTAAGACCAATTCATTGAGGGTCAGTGGGAAAAATGCCCCTTACATTAATGGCCAGTGTGCAGAATATTCCTCTTACAGTAGTAGTCAGAATGCCACCCCCATAGACAGTTAATAGAGATATGCCGAACACCCTCCTGTTCGGTTCGCACCAGAACTCCTGAACCAGCCACCAACCGCTGGACCCGAAAAAACAAAAACAAAAAAACACTCCACCTGCCGCCTACTGCAGGCCCCACCATTTGACAGTTCCTATATAGGTAAGGGGCGAAGCCATCTGGCGACTTCACCTGGTGGCACCGCCTCCTTGTGACGTCACTGACCCAGCATGCATCAGTCCTGATGTCACAAGGGGGCGGTGCCACCAGGTGATGTCACCAGGTGGCTCCACCCCTTACCTATATAAGAACTGTCAAATGGCTCAGCCTGCAATAGGCAGTTAGCCTTCATTGCGGGTGGAGCATTTTTTTGAGGTCTGCTGGTGGCATCGTCGTCGTCATTGACGATGAATCTACATCGGGGGACATTGTTTTTTTAGTTTTTTTAATAAAGGACTCGTCAAAAACCTGTGTACTGTTTTTATTTATTTTTTACACTTTTTTGGGTGAATGAGTGTCAGGGCTAGGCTCAGCCCTTCCTTCTCTGAGCTGGCCGCTCAGCTGTCGGCTAATTGCCAGCTTCCAGCTCTCTCCACAGTTACTCAGCTGTTGATGATATCCTGCTTGTCAGCCCTGCCTACTTAAGCCGTCCAGTCCAGAGGAGGTCAGCCTTCGCCTTGGTCAACATCACAGAAACGATCTCCTGCGATCCTGTTCAAGACTTGCTTTGCTGACATCCCTTCTGGCTCCAGATCCTGCTTGCTGTTCCACTACATTCATCCCTGACTTCTGGCTTGGCTGACTATCCCTTCCGGTTACTGAACTTTGGCTATGTTTTGACTACGTTTGTTCTTTTTACTTTTTTTATTAAACAAGTGTAATTTAACTGTACTTCTGTCTCGGCCTGATTTCGTGGTTTCTGACAATGAGTAGGGATACATTCTACTCCATACTCATTCACACAGGGGGAGGCCTTGATCTGGGGGGCCCCCTTGTTAAAGGGGGCTTCCAGATTACGATAAGACCCCCACAACTACATTCCAAAGGTTGTGGGAAAGAGGCTCTTGTCCCCATTAACATGGAGACAAGGTGCTTTGACAAAGTGCTCACTCGTCCCCCCCCCCCCCTTCCCCTTTGCTGGCCTGCCAGGCTGGGTGCTCGGATAAGGGTCTGGTATGGATTTGGGGGCGCCCATGTCATTTTTTTTTTTTTTCATTCAGCTGTCAGCGCGGAAGCCCATTGACAGCTGATAATTCCATTGTTAAGGACGCAGCAGCTGGCTTCCCAGCCCTGCTCCTTAACAATAGATATTCACTGTGCACTGATTGGGCAAAGCCTTGCCCAATCGGGGCTTAGAATGCAATGTGCAGTGAGCACTGCATTGTGGGGCGCTCGGTGGGCGAATATCCTGCTGAGTGCCCTGCAAATTCGGGTGTGAACCGAGCGGGCGAACATTGCAATGTTCTTTTGCCCGGCATGAACAGTTCGCCCATCTTTAACAATGAAAGAGATCTTTCGTGTCATACAACTGGCTGTCCCAAGTGGCATCGTCCCCCAGAACTATGCAGGCATTCACAACTGAGAGGTCACTCCACCATAGCTCAAAGAACTCCCAGCAACCCCTGAAGGAAATCAGGTTGAGAACAGCTTGGTGTGGAGGGTGGAAAGCAGCCTGGTTCTTGGGTGTCCCACCATGTATGCCCGCTGAACTTGTGCCTTCATCATGTAATTTTTCTCCTACTCCTGTCCGTGAACTGATAATGCAGTCTGCCCCTTTGCCGACTCATACTATGCCACACAAAGAATGCAGCGCTTATTTACTTTTATCCAGGCCAATTTCAGCTTGAATATATGAAAGTGCTGAGCAAATAAGACGTTGTGTCTCAAGTTCAAATCAAATATTGATAGACTTATTTTATGTGCTAGGAAGGTACTGGTTGCAAAGGAGGAAATATTGTATCTTGTAGTCTTACAACAGGCATTAAAAACCCAGGGAACTACAACACCCAGCATTCCTAATCACATGTGAGAAACCTCTTTGGTGTCCAAACTGCATACATAGTATAAATGCAGTGTTATTTATAAAATAACAAACCCTTTATGTGTAAATTATGTTCCTCTAGTGAACATAATCAAACAGAAAAAAAAGGAGAATTGGGGCACCATCATCCTAGAATGACTAATTGGGAAACCCTTTATACGAGGGACAAAAAAAAAAAACTTGTAGCCTTCGGCCACACCAGTGCGATTTGTCATGCGATTTGACAGTTCAAAATCACGAGACGTGCCGCGCCCTTTTTCCAGCAATGGAACCACTCAAATCTTTGCGACTTTGAAAAAGTTTCCTGCATTACTTTTCTGCAATTTCATTGTGACTAGCAATGACTTCTGTTAAATGAAGTTGGAAACTGCAGACCCAAATCGCACTAATCTGCGGCTTTAAAAACCGCAGTGAAGTAGCGCAAATTTCAAAGCCGCACTGGTGTGAACCAGGGCTTTAGGAGCCGAAGCACTCTTTTGCAATTTAAAAATAAAGAACTCTTTATAAAGACTCAATAAAGACTCTTTTGCAATGCAGAGCGGTGCAGTGACACATGCATTAATAATGCACTCCAATGCACCTATGGCTAGGCAATGCAGCTCATCTCAACCGCCATTAGTTAAGGTGCACTGCATTGGAAAAAATATTGCGTGATCATTTTTTGGTCCATTCTTGTGCGTTGGAGGCTGTGTTTACACTAGCTGCGGCCACAGCTCAAAGCAGGGGGTCCGGTGCGTCCCTGTTTTCCATTCCAGGTGCGAATCAGGTCCGAATTTTTGCCTCCGTTTCAGGCCTTAAACGGAGCCAAAGACGCACAGGACCCTATTCCAGTGCGGACCGGGGCTACTCCGGAGCTGTGTGAACCGGCTCCAATGAGAGTCGGTCACACTCTCCTGTCATGCTAATTGGATATGGGTAACACGCATCCAATTCGCATAAGTGTGAACCCAGCCTTAAAATGAATGGGATGCCTTAATGAATGAACAGATCTGAATGGGCACTTAATCCAACATTCTAAAAGTGGATGAACTAAAAAAAAAAAAGAGCATGCCTTCTTGTTATAGCAAAGTGACCCTGCAATTATGATGTAACATAGGGCTTGATTTGCTTAAACTGGAGAGCGCAAAATCTGGTGCGGCTCTGCATGGTAGACAGATTCTAACTTCAGCTTGTTCTATTAGGCTTTGACAATAAAACCTGGAAGCCTTTTGGCTACCATGCAGAGCTGCACCAAATTTTGCACTCTCCAGTTTTAGTAAATCAATCCCACAATGTCCCTAATTCTGCTCCAAATTCAGCCAAAACTATAGATTTGTGGGTAGGATTAGGGCCCATGTCAGCCTAAAGCTATCCAATGGCAAAAAAAAAAAACCTAACAGATCCCACACAAGTGAGGTGGATATCAACCCCCCCCCCCAACGCATCAATGTATACTGACAGAGGCACACACTGCTAATCCTCAAAAGTTTTCAAGCATGTCCCTTTAACAGAAGTCAAACAATCGACTTCTGTTAATGAGGGATGGCCACACACTGTGCATATTTTAGCCAGTCCCCGTTGAACCGGCCAAATTTCGACCTGTCTATGGCCAGCTTTACTGTCTGTAGCCTCGCTGAGATTTCCCCTCAGTTCCTGTTCGGTCTGATACCCATCACCTGAACAGGAAATGTGGGATAACTCATTAGTTCCACCATAAGGAGAGCTGGTCTCTTATTGTCAGGGTTACAATACCTTGCCCTGTGCTGTATTAAACCAAAGCAACATCACTGCAGTTGTGTGCATGTCACAATGGGGGGGTTTACTAAAACGGCTGGACACATAATCTGTTGTGAAGTAACCAATCAGCCTCTTGGTTTTGTTTATCAACGCTTAACTGAACAAGCTAAAGCTAGAAGCTGATTGGTTACTATGCACAGCTGCACCGGATTCTGTGCTCTTGCAGTTTTAGTAAATCTCCCCGAATGTAGTTCATGCATACTCCCCCCATCATTAATACAAGCAAGAGCACATTCCCCCAACACCTGTCTCCCATGGGGCAAACTGGCCATTATATCCAATATATACTAGGGACCAGTGGTGGCCGGTGTGTTATTTTGGGGGGGGGGCGGCAAACAACCCCCATCCCCGTTGGTCGGTGGCATCTCAGTCAGCACCCCCCCACCCCACTGCACCTACCCAAGCAAGCCCCGGCAGGCTCCTGTGCGGCTCCCCCCTTCTTCTCCTAGGCGTCCAATGGGATCGCCTGTCCTTTCAGCCAATTGGGTGACGGGTATCAGACCTGCTTTCCAATTGGCCAAGAGGAGGATCAGCATTGCAACAGCGAATATTTATTCGCTGTTGCAACACACCTGGGTGGGCTCCGGACGCAGTGCTCTGCGCCCCCCGAGCCCACCCTATTTTGAAGCCTATTAGACCCTCTGGCTCTAATCAGTGCTTCAAAAAAAAACACACCACCGCCATAGGAATTCATGCGCCTGGCATCCTGAAACGGGCCGGGCGCATGGATAGGGAGGGCGGCGGGGCATGGATGGGGGGGGGGGGCGCCCAATGCACCCACAATGGACAGGCTGCCCCTGCTTGGGACCTACCGGTATTGTAACCCTCCCTATTTGTACATAAATTGATCCTATACAGATCAGGACCCTCCTTTCAGTTACATTGTGACCTCTTATTCAGTAACATTGGAGAGTAAGGCCTCATGCACACTGGACGTTATAAAAACACCAGTAGAGTTAGCTGTAGAATGAGTTTTTCAGCATTTTTTAGCTGTATCATTTTTAGCTTTTTTTTTTGGCAAAACTATACTCCCACAAAAGCTTATGGCTCAAAAACGCTGATAAGCGCAGAATAGATGCGTTTTTATCAGGGTTAGAGTGTTCTTACAGCTGAAAAACTCCTCTTAAGACCCACTAGTTCTGGATTTTTTTTCCCCAGCCAGAAAACGCCCCTGCCAAAAAACGCTAACAGCAGCCTATGTGTGCATGGACACATAGGATAACATGCTGGGGAGTTTACTGGCTGCAGAAAAAAATGTCTGAAGCCAAAAACAGCAGCTGTAAAAACGTCCAGTGTGCATAAGGCCTAAAAACTTGCAAGCACTAAATACATCCAGAAAAATAATAGTAATAATAATAATAAACTCAACACCAAGCTTTTGTTTTATCAAGAAAACATTTTTTTTTATTACAACTTTTTTGTTTTCATGCTTCCATGACAAATATATAAATCCCAAAATATAAAGTTTCATATGGAAATAGATCATCTTGTACAATCTCTTATGAATAGAAAAAACATTTGATATCTTTAACAGATTACACAGTCCACAGCCGAATTACAGAAGATTGCATCAGGTGTTAAAAAGGAAAACAACATCTGCATATCGGCCATGCTTTTAAACTATTGCATCACTGTGGGAATAAAAAAAATTATTACTCGCCCCTCTTTTTTTTTTTTTTTTTAAATAACACTATTAAAAAGCTGCAAGTCTGGAATTAATAGAAAAAAAAAAACTTGTCCTAAAAAACTTGGCTCTAAAACACTGCTAGGAGACGGTGGGGTGTAAATCTCCGCTGCACAACAAATCCCCTGACTGTTGGGGAACTACAACTGCAAAGTCTCCTTTTTGGTTCCTTGCGTCAAAAGGCTTTGTGGCGTGCGGCGGAGATTTCTGCAGCCTTAACGCAGCTGGGAGGTAGACGTTATCATATGTGCCATCTTTTTTTTTTATTTTGGGCTGATTTAGTAAAGCTGTGAAAAAGTGAAGGTGATGATGTGTGGAAAAGCAAAGGCCACCCAGCTGTCACCTTTTTTTGTTGGTCGGGCTGTGGACGCTGATTGGCAGAGGTTGCTGCACTTTGCTCTGTAGCCAGAGCCGCAATGTCGCAATGATGTGCTTGTCGCTTGTGCAATGTCACCGTCGTACAACCTGTATGGACCCACGGGATGTCATTCTTGCGCAACTTCCCCCCTTATCAATAAAGCAATCCCACCAACTGTCTCTCATGGGGCAATTGGCCCTAATATATATATATATACATAGATAGATAGATAGATAGATAGATAGATAGATAGATAGATAGATAGATAGATAGATAGATAGATAGATAGATAATATAATATATCTATCTTCCAGACATGCATTTAAAGGGTCAGCCCGCTTAGAATGAATATTTCAGCTTTTGGTAGGTAGATAGAGTTAAACTACCTAATCATTTCATCATTTCTCCGGTGTGGAGGATATGGTGCCACAACCATTATTAAGGTAACCCACTTTTCCTGCAGGGCTTTATTTTATATTATAGAAAATGCAATAGAACAAGTCCCCTAAAGTGACTGGGAACACCCGAAAAAGGTGGTGGGGGGGGCACAAATCTTAACACTGGAGCTCTCCAGAGTTATAATAAACCAGTGACAGAAGAAAATCAACCTACAACTGAAATATAACTTCTGAGTAGTCTAACCTTTTTAAATGCACAATTTAAAAAAATTAAATAATAAAAAAAAAAAAGCAGAAATTTCAGTCCCTTTTTTAACAAAAAAAAAAAAAAAAAGTGCTCACTTACATCCTAAATGCTCATTACAGTTGTGCAATTAATCAGCTGGATTTTGCAGTCTATAAATGCCGGTTAGAGGGTGGGATCGGTTTGGGCCAATTATACGGTGCGTACCTTATGTCATTATGTGCAAGTTGTTAGAAAAGTACGGGAAAGCATAGGTAATGCTTGATTAAGTCAACCTGTAAACAGTTTACATTATATAGAAAAAACATCTGGGGGTCAAGTGCTATAAATACTTTAATTATAAATATATTAATAAAATGTCATCTCATAGAAATCTCTGGTAGGTGCAAGGAAGTAAAAATATCTAGATATTAAGGCTCGTTTAAGAGGACGGCGGTGGTAACCGCTGCTTTTGGCTGGTTTACGCACAGGTTTGTGCGCACCTCTGCATACGTTTTTAGGGGCTGCATATACTGTATTTGCTGGAAGGCAGGAAATTATTTTCCTTCTTGTGTATCATTTTTGTAAAAAAAAAAAAAAATGGGAATTTCGCCTTAATCAAAAGTGCCAAGTACACAAGATTCCATCATTCTGCCCAAACAGGAAACCTGATCATCTTCAGATCATCTGCACATATTTAACTTGGCAAACGTTCACAATGACGAGGCAATCTTTGCAAGGCCACAGGCCAACTAAACAAGTTTTTGGTAAATGCACTAAGACTCCTCGCTGAGGAAAAAAAAAAACTCGGAACAGCAAAAACAAGAACATTTTAGTAGTATCTCTACTTTTTCCTCTGTATAGTCCAGGGGTGTCAGGAGACAGGCAGGTATTGCTGTGAATGGCTGCTGCAGAACCTCTTGGCCTCAGTGATTCCTGTATGTAAACAAGATGCTGAATCCAAGACGTTCTGCAGCAGGTACATTGCACACCCACCCCCTTTCACCTAATGGACTTGTTTACTTAGAGATAAGCCTTTCTCCAGGTGGAAAAGAACTAAAAGACATGCTGGGACTTCTAGTTCATCTCCACCTGGAGGGCAGCCAGCTGCTCAAACACAGTAAAATATTCCACATTTTTGGGCTGCATTGCTATAGTACCGGCGGTCTCGCTGTCCATATGTGCAGCATCACACATCTGCTGAGTATCTCCTGCATCACACATGTTCATCTATTCAGTCTCATATAACAGGGTGTAAGAAAGGCTGAGACCCCTCAGTGCAGGAACAGGGTGCCAGTGAGGTGCCCTACTCTCGGGTCTCCTGAGCAATAATCACTCTTCTCCTTTGGATTACATGACCCCCTCTGGATGGCTGATAAGGGGCACTGGTGCTGTAGACTCGCTTTCTCTCAAGGTAGTTGTCAGCACAGACTTCCTCTGGACTCAATGCCAAGGAAAACAGAGGCGCCAGTCTCTTCAAAGCATAGAAACCAGTCATATAACCCTTCAAGTTGCAAGTCCCTCCATCCCAGCTAGTCTGGCTAGCCCCTGGGCACCACCCTTAGACCTAATAGTAATGTCATGACGGGGCACCAAGCAGGTTTCACGTTCCACAGGTGGCATTGGTGGGCATAGGTGCTGGGCTTTGATATGAGACTCCTGCATTGGTTGGCATTGCTCCAGGGTGCTGATCTCTTCATATCCCTTCTGGTGACTGAAGTGTGAAGCTAATATCGCTTTGAACAGTTAGCATTGTACCAAGGGTGTCAGTCTCTTTATACCCCCTCTGGTTCTGGAAGGAGGTTGGCATAACTCCAGAGATCCCAGCCTCTTCATACCTGCTCTGGTGGTAGGTAGATGGCAGTCTCTTAGAGGGTTTGCATTATACCAGTCTCTTTATATGCCCCCAGTGATGTCCCCCCACCCCCTTTTAGAAGGATGATGCCAGTCTGTCCTCCCTATGTTATTAGGTGGGTGGTGCCAGTCTCTTACCTCCTGGTATTAGGAGGATGATGCCAGTCTCTTGCCCCCCTGTTATTAGGAGGGTGATGCCAGTCTCTTGCCCCCCTGTTATTAGGAGGGTGATGCCAGTCTCTTGCCCCCCTGTTATTAGGAGGGTGATGCCAGTCTCTTGCCCCCCTGTTATTAGAAAGGGGATGCCAGTCTGTTTCCCCCCTGGTATTGGTAGGAGGAATCCAGTCTGTTGCCCCCCTCTTGAGTTAGGAAGGGTTGACATTGTAGCAGGGGTGCCAGTCTGTGTGACCCCAGGGGTGCCATGCTACGCTCCTCCAGGGGCCCCTAGCACCTCCCCGTGGCCTCCGGGGGCAGCTGTTTAAAGAGGTTGCGGAGGGTGGTAAGTTCCCGGCTCAGCTGTTCCACCCTCTTCTGGAGCCTCTCGTTCTCGGCGCTGAGCTCCAGGACCTTGTGCTGGGTCTCCATGTTGCGGATCTTGGCTTTGTCCCGGCTCTTGCGGACCGCGATGTTGTTCCGCTCCCGGCGGACCTTGTACTCATCGCTATGCTTGTCCATATTCTTCTTGTGCTTGGCGCTGTTGCCGCTCGACTTGGGCGCCGCCGGGCTGGGGGTGCCGGGGGGGCTGCAGGAAGAGGCGCTGCTCAGGTTGCCGCTGCTGCCGGACGGCACGGCGTGGAAGGGCAGGAAGGGTCTGATGGTCGGGGACTCCTCCATCTTGTGGTAGATCAGGGTCGGCGGCTTGTAGTGTGGGGCCCCCAGGTCGCACAGGAACTCCCCGCACTCTGGCTCCAAGTAAGGGCTGAAGTCAATGGCCCGTTCGTGCTCGCCGATGTTGCCCGTCTCCGGCCGGGGCCCCCGGCGCTGAGCTTTGGGCCCCAGATACTCGGTGGCACCCGGCGGCTCGTAGTAGAAGTTAGCGGCTTCCATGGTTCTAGCAGAGGCACATCCTGACTGCTCCCAGGTCATCAACCGATTCATGGAGGAGGAGAGGCTGAACTCGATCTGCCGGAACACTCATGGGAACACGTATAAATACCCGCTGTGACGTCACTGTGTGTTCAATAGTCTCCCTGGAAACCGGAGACGTCATCTGAACACGCACTGCCTCAACTGTCAGCCAGAGGGCTCCGCTCTTCGTTTGTAGTCTTGTCTTCTCCCTAGACCTAGTACGTCAACTTCTTCTCATACCGCATAGAAGACCAATGAAGAATCTAAAAGAGACTACTACTTTATTATTATTATTATTATTATTATTATTATTATTATTATTATTATTATTACATCAACTTCGTCTCATACCGCATAGAAGACCAATAAAGGGTCTACAAGAGATCTCCTACATTATTATTACACCATCTTCTTCTCATACCCCATAGAAGACCAATAAGTAATCTACAGGAGATCTTCTACATTATAATTATTTCATCATCTTCTTCTCATACCCCACAGAATACAGAGAAAAGATTTACAGGAGATCTCCTACATTATTATTACATCTTCTTCTTCTCATATCCCATAGAAGACCAGTAAATAATCTACAGGAGATCTTCTACATTATAATTATTTCATCATCTTCTTCTCATACCCCATAGAAGACCAATAAATAATCTCCAGGTGATATCCTACATTATTATTATTATTATTATATCAACTTCTTCTCATACCCCAGACCAATAAAGAATCTACAGGATATCTCCTATATTATTATTATTACATCATCTTCTTTTCATACCCCATAGAAGACCAATAAAGGGTCTACAGGAGATCTTCTAAATTATTATTATTACATCATCTTCTGCTCACACCCCATAGAAGACCAATAAAGGATCCACAGAAGATCTCCTACATTATTATCATTATTACATCATCTTCTTCTTATACCCCATAGAAGATCAATAAATAATCTACCGGAAATCTACGTTATTATTATTTCATCATCTTCTTCTCATACCCCATAGAAGACTAATAAAGGATCCGCAGGAGTTTTCCTACGTTATTATTATTATTACATCATCTTCTTTGCATACCCCAAAGAATGCCAATAAAGGATCTACAGGAGATCGTCCTACATCATCTTCTTCTCCTACCGCATAGAAGACCAATAAAGGATCTACAGGAGATCTCCTACATTATTATTCTTACTTCACCCTCTTCTCATACCCCATAGAATACAGAGAAAGGATCTACAGGAGATCTCCTACATTATTATTATTACATAATCTTCTTCTCATACCTCATAGAAGACCAATAAAGGATCTACAGGAAATCGCCCTACATCTTCTTCTCATACCACATAGAAGACCAATAAAGGATCCACAAGAGATCTCCTACATTATTATTATTACATCATCTTCTTCTCATACCTCAATAAAGGTATGAGAAGAACACCAATAGAGAATTTACAGGAGATCACCTATAAAAGATCTACAGGAGATCTCATTACATCATCTTTTTTTCATACCTCATTGAACACCATTACAGAATCTACAGGAGATCTCCGATAAAGGATCTACAGGAGATATCGTACATCATCTTCTTCTCATACACCATAGAAGATCAATAAAGAATCTACATTATTATTATTACATCATCTCCCCCCCCCCCCCAAAAGAAAGTTCTCCTCCTAGCACAAATCCCCTCTCCCTTTTACAAGATTTCTTCTGCTAGCACAAACCCTGATGGGTATTACTTCCTCTGTTGTTCCCTGTTGTCCCCTGCAAAGTAAAAGCATAATGGGCTAGTATCCATCTTCGTCCCTCTTTCTTCCGGGGCCGCGGATTCCGGCTCTGTGACTGGCCGGAGCCGCTTGATGTCACTTCCACACAAGCGTGCGGGAGCCGCCAGTCACAGCACTCGCTCGGGAAGAAATGTCACGGAGGGTCATTTCTTCACAGTGCATGTGCCGATGACATCATCGGCACACAACACAGTAAATATCTCCTAAACGACGCACCTATAGGTACAACTTGCACATTGAGGTTTACAACCACTTTAACAGGGGTTCCCTGAAACCTAAGGATCCTTGCACACTAGGCAGCACAAAAAATGCCAGAACTGCTGGCAGGAAAAAAAAAGCAGCAAATAAAACACTCCTATGGAGCGAATCGTACACGTGTTGCCCCCACAGCGAGCAGCTTGCTATGGGGGCACCCGAGCCAAACCGCTGCTCCATGTGTCCATTCAGACACGGAGAAGGGGTTCTGCCTCGCCCCCTCTCTCTCCTCATTGGTTCAATTACTTTGATTGACAGCAGCGGGAGCCAATGACACCGCGCTGCGGTCTCAGCCAATGAGGAGAGAAAGTCCTGGGCAGCAGAGACACTCCTTCTACATCGCTGGATCGAGAAGGACTCAGGTAAGTATAAGAGCCCTTTCACACTCACAGCATCCGGGCATCAGCGGTAAAGCGACGCTATTTTTAGCGGCGCTTTACCGTTGTTTTAGCGGCGCTTTTCGCCCCCTAGCGGGGTGCTTTTAATCCCCCGCTGGCGGCCGAAAAAGGGCCGGCGCTTCGGTGGCACTGCCCGTTGATTTCAATGGGCAGGGGCGCTTTAGGAGCGGTGTATACATAGCTCCTAAAGCGCCTCAAAGAAGCTGCTTGCAGGACTTTTTTTTAACGTCCTGCCAGCGCACTGCTCCAGTGTGAAAGCCCTCAGGCTTTCACATTGGAGTGAGAGGAGAGGCACTTTCCAGGCGCTTTGCAGGCGCTATTTTTAGCGCTATAGCGCCTGTAAAGCACCTCAGTGTGAAAGGGGTCTTAGGGGGGCTGCTGCACACAGAAGGTTTTTTTTATCTTAATGCATTAAGATAAAAATCCTTCTGACTTTAGAACCACTTTAAAAATGCTTGACGCTTCTAAACGCCGCGTATAGACGCACCAAGCATTTTTACTGTCCAAAAGCTCCTCTCAAAAACACACTTTTGATGAGTTTTTTTTTCAGCCTATAAACACCCAAATGTGCATGGACACATAGATGAACCACTTCAGCCCCAGAAGAATTTACCTCCTGCCTGACCAGAGCACTTTTTGCAATACGGCACTGCGGCGCTTTACCTGAAAATTGCGCGGTCGTGCGACGTTGCACCCAAACAAAATTGACGGGTTTTTTTCCCCACAAATAGAGCTTTCTTTTGGTGGTTATATAGTTACATAGTAGGTGAGGTTGAAAAAAGACATAAGTCCATCAAGTCCTATGAACCTGTGGTGGTATTTGATCACCTCGGCGGTTTTTATTATTTGCGCTATAAACAAAAAAGAGCAACAATTTTGAAAAAAAGCAATATTTTTTACTTTTTGCTATAATAAATATCCCCAAAAAATATATAAAAAAACTAATTTCTTTCTCAGTTTAGGCCGATATGTATTCTTCGACATATTTTTGGTAAAAAAAATCGCAATAAGCATATATATTGATTGGTTTGCGCAAAAGTTATAGCGTTTACAAAATAGGGAATAGATTTATGTCATTTTTATTATATATTTTTTTTTATTAGTAATGGCGGCGATCTGCGATTTTTATCATTACTGCGACATTGCGGCGGACACATCGGACATTTTTGACACTATTTTGGGACCATTGTCATTTATACAGCGATCAGTGCTATAAAAATGCACGGATTACCAGGTAAATGACACTGGCAGGGAAGGGGTTAAACACTAGGGGGCGATCAAGGGGTTAAGTGTGTCCTAGGGAGTGATTCTAAGTGTGGGGGGGATGGGCTCACTACAACATGACAGAGATCACTGCTGCCAATGACAGGGAGCAGTAGCTCCCTGTCAGGTTGCTAGGCAGAACAGGGAAATGCCTTGTTTACATAGACATCTCCCCGTTCTGCCGCCCCGTGTCATGATCGCGGGTCCCCGGCGGACATCGAGGGGCATCGAGGGCATGCTCACGGAGTATGCGGCGGGCACGCACGCGCGCCCACTAAGCCGTATCTTAAAGAGGACGTACAGGTACGCCCATTTGCGCAGCCGTGCCATTGTGCTGACGTACATCGCTGTGCGCTGGTCGACAAGCAGTTAACATAGAGTTGCTTCTACAAGCCGAAAGAAAAGACACCGAATGCCTGTATAAGCAGCATTGTTTATGCCCAGTGTGCATGAGGCCTGAAAGGGTTACTCCGTGTTTAGAAAGGCTAATCTACTCTATCAAAACTGTAAAAAAAAGTCTTAGCTTTAGATACAATTCAAATGTTAAAGAAAAAAAATATAACTTTGTTTTTGCAACAAAGACATTATTTGAGCTCTGACACACACTTGCAAAATTTGCTCTAGTCAAGTTCAGATGAATAAAAAAACGATTGCAAAAAAGACAAAAAACTTTTTTTTTGAGCTTAGGCTGTCTCATTAGGCTGCATTCACACCTGGTGGTTTTGAATCGCAGGTAGAATCTCACGATTTAAAAATGCTCTGCTAAAAAGACAAATCGCACAATGCGAATTTCAGATGCCATGGACCGGAAGGTTTTGCCCTCTTAATGACCAGGCCATTTTTTGCGATAATGCACTGTGTCACTTTAACTGACAATTGCGCGGTCATGCGACGCTGTACCCAAACAAAATTGACGTCCTTTTTTTGCATGCGCCAGTGATGTCACTGGTGACTTCACAAGTAAATATCTCCTAAACGTTTAGGAGATATTTACTGTATTTATAGGTAAGCCTTAGTATAGGCTTACCTATTGGTAAAAATCAACCAAGGGAGTTTACTCCCACTTTAATGGCACCTAAAAATGCAGTGCGGTTCTGCCGCAGTTGTCGTGCGATAGATCGTGCTGCAATCGCAGAAAATCGCATCGCACCAAGCTTCGCGTGCTACAGTTACTAAAATTAATTGCGTCTAAAATTCGCATTGTGCGATTTGTCATTTTAGCAGAGCGAACCGCCGTGATTCTGCCCACGATTCAAAGCGTCCTGGTGTGAATTCAGCTAAGGGCAGTATTGTGTTGCAGAAATGCACGTTGCATGCATCACTGACATGCTTTGCGTATTACTTGCCTTACTGACGTGTTATGCAGTGCAGTGCTAGAAATGATGCACGCATCAATCTTTTGGTGTATTTTGGTGCCTTAGCAGCCCATTCGTTTTGAACGCCACACACGTTAGCACATGGCATAATGTGCATCTACACACTGCGATAGTAGGAATGGGCCTTAAGAGATCAGCTACTTATTTGCAAACAGCAAGAGCTTCTGCGGTCCCTAATCAAGCTTAAAGTGGTTCAAAAGGCAGAAGGTTTTTCTATCTTAATGGATTCTGTCCATTAAGATAAAAAAACCTTCTGTGTTCAGCAGCCCCCCTCAGTCCCCCTAATACTTACCTGAGCCCCATCTTGATCCAGTGATGTTGCAGGAGAGTCTCGGTTGGCCATTGGTTCCCGCTGCTGTCAATCAAAGTCAGTGAGCCAATGAGGAGAGAGAGGGGCGGAGCTGAGCCACGGCTCCGTGTCTGAATGGACACGGAGCAGCGGCTTGGCTTGGGTGCCCCCATAGCAAGGTGGTTGCTGTGGGGGGCACTCGGCAGGAGGGAGGGGCCAGGAGCACCGGTAAGGGACCTGAGAAGAGGAGGATCTGGGCTGCTCTGTGCAAAACCATTACACAGAGCAGGTAAGTATAACATGTTTATTATTTTTAACTAAAAAAAAAAAACATTTAATATCACTTTAAGTCAGTCAGTTTGGGGAGAAAAAATTATTTCAGGTTGTCATAGACAAGGTGCGACTTTCTAATTTCCCTAATTGCAATCACAATATGGAGAAGTGAAACCATATCTATGTGTTTGGCCAGGCAGTGACGTTTAGTTTGGTAAAGCTCTGTGTATCATAAACAATTATTGTTTAATCAGATCCTAGTTTATAACTGTTTTTCATCGATTGTAACATCTCAGTTGCAGCCACTTTCTGTGTGCATGCACTACAATGATGGCTGCATAGTCTTTTTCAGGGTAGGTTTCCCTCTCTGCCAATCCCTTCACTGGTATCTGATTGCCCATTGAATAAAATTGAAAATACTAACAACAACATACAAAACCATTTATAACTCTGCCCCAAGCTACACCACCAATCTTGTCTCCAAATATCACCCAAACGGTCCTCTCCGCTCCTCCCAAGATTTCCTGCCGTAGCCTCTAGCTCTCTTGTCTACTACTACTGTCTGCCTAATGCCCTGCACTAATCTGCAATGCCCTGCAATACTCTGCAATACCCCCACAATACTCTGCAATGCCCCACAATACTCTGCAATGCCCCACAATACTCTGCAATGCCCCACAATACTCTGCAATGCCCCCACAATAATCTGCAATACCCCCACAATACTCTGCAATACCCCCACAATACTCTGCAATACCCCCACAATACTCTGCAATGCCCCCACAATAATCTGCAATACCCCCACAATACTCTGCAATACCCCACAATACTCTGCAATACCCCCACAATGCTCTGCAATACCCCACAATACTCTGCCATACCCTGCAGTACTCTGCAATACCCCGCAATACTTTGCAATACCCTGCAGCACTCTGCAATACCCCGCAATACTCTGCAATACCCCGCAGTACACTGCAATACCCCGCAATACCCTGCAATACCCCGCAATACTCTGCAATACCCCGCAGTACTCTGCAATACCCCGCAATACCCTGCAATACCCCGCAGTACTCTGAAATACCCCGCAATACTCTGCAATACCCCGCAATACTCTGCCATACCCAGCCATACTCTGCAATACTCGGTGATACCCAGCCATACCCAGTCATACTCGGCAATACCCTGCAATACCCTGCCATACTCTGCAATACCCCCCATACTCTGCAATACCCCGCCATACTTTGCAATACCCCGCCATACCCTGCAATACTCAACCATACCCAGCCATACCCTGCCATGCTCAGCCATACTCGGCTGTACTCGGCCTCTATATGTGGCCAGGCTGTGGAAGTCTCACACATGTGGTATCGCCGTACTCAGGAGGAGTAGGAGAATCTATTTTGGGGTGTCATTTTTGGTATGTACATGCTATGTGTTAGAAATATTGTATAAATAGACAACTTTGTGTTAAAAAAAAATGCTTTTTAACCACTTCCCGCCCGCCGGCTGTCATACAACGTCCCTGACTTTGTGCGGGGATATCTGAATGATGCCTGCAGCTACAGGCATCATTCAGATATCAGCTTTTTCAGCCGGCGATTCCCTACACCATAAGAACAATCATAGCGGCTGTTCCACTGCTTGATCATTCTTACGGGAGGCGAGAGGGGACCCCCCCCTCTCGCCGCCCTCAGGTGCTTCTACCGACTCACCGCTACGATCGAAGCCAGGATCTTTTTTTTTTTTTTTATTGCAGGCTTCCCAGCCTAGAGGTGAGATGTGGGGTCTTATTGACCCCATATCTCACTGTAAAGAGGACCTGTCATGCCATATTCCTATTACAAGGGATGTTTACATTCCTTGTAATAGGAATAAAAGTGGTCAAAATTTTTTTTTTTTTGGAAAAAAGCATCAAACTAAAATAAATAAAGTAAAATGAACAATAAAAAAAAAAAAAAAAATTTAAAGCGCCCCTGTCCCTGTGTGCTCGCATGCAGAAGCGAACGCATATGTAAGTCCCGCCCACATATGAAAACGGTGTTCAAACCACACATGTGAGGTATCGCTGTGATTGGTTGAGCGAGAGCAATGATTTTGGCCCTAGACCTCCTCTGTAACTCAAAACATGTAACCAGTAAAAAATTTTAAAGCGTCGCCTATGGGGATTTTTGAGTAGCAAAGTTTGGTGCCATTCCACAAGCGCGTGCAATTTTGAAAGGTGACATGTTGGGTATCTATTTACTCGGCGTAACTTCATCTTTCACATTATGCAAAAACATTGGGCTAACTTTACTGTTTTGTTTTTTTTTAAAGCACAAAACTGTTTTTTTTTTCAAAAAAAAAAACGTGTTAAAAAAATTGCTGCGCAAATACCGTGCGAGATAAAAAGTTGCAATGACCACCATTGTATTCTCTAGGGTCTTTGCTAAAAAAACATATATAATGTTTTGGGGTTCTATGTAATTTTCTAGCTAATAAATGATGATTTTTACATGTAGGAGAGAAATGTCAGAATTGGCCTGGGTGCTCCAGAACGCCTGAAGGTGCTCCCCTGCATGTTAGGCCTCTGTATGTGGCCACGCTGTGTAAAGTCTCACACATGTGGTATCGCCGTACTCGAGAGTAATAGCAGAATGTGTTTTGGGGTGTAATTTGTGGTATGCATATGCGGTGTGTGAGAAATAACCTGTTAATATGACAATTTTGTGAAACAAAAAAAAAAACTTGATATTGCAAAGAATTGTGGGAAAAAATGACAACTTCAAAAAACTCACCATGCATCTTTCTAAACACCTTGGAATGTCTTCTTTCCAAAAAGGGGTCATTTGGGGGGTATTTGTACTTTTCTGGCATATTAGGGTCTCAAGAAATTAGATAGGCCGTCAGTAATTCAGGTGTGATCAATTTTCAGAGATTGTCACCACAGCGTGTGGACTCTATAACTTTCACAAAGACCAAATAATATACACCGATTTGGGTTATTTTTACCAAAGATATGTGGCAGTATAAATTTTGGCCAAAATATATGAAGAAAAATTACTAATTTGCAAAATTTTATAACAGAAATGAAGAAAAATGCATTTTTTTACAGATTTTTCGGTCTTTTTTTTTTTTTATAGCGCAAAAAATAAAGAACCCAGCGGTGATTAAATACCACCAAAAGAAAGTTCTATTTGTGTGAAAAAAAGGACAAAAATTTCATATAGATACAGTGTTGCATGACTGAGTAATTGTCATTCAAAATATGAGAGCACCAAAAGCTGAAAATTGGTCTGGTTAGGAAGGGGGTTTAAGTGCCCAGTGGTCAAGTGGTTAATGCATAGAATGCACTAGGCTCCATTCACATATTTGCGAATCAAATGCATTTTGAACCGCATCTGATTCGCATAACATGTGAACCGGCAGCCTTTTCAAGGCAGCCAGTTCACACATGTGCAGGGCAGCCGCGGTGCGTTTTTAAAAAGAGTCCTGTGCGTTTTTCAGTCCAGTTTAGGTGTGTATTCAGGTAAAAACACCTGATCCAATGAACAGAGCCGCACCGGACTCCCCGCGCTGATACTGTGGTAGCATACATGTGAACCCAGCCTGTAGAACCACTCTAAATCTTATGAGATTTTAGCGGTTGGGTTTACATTTATTTTTATAGTTATTTTATGCAAATAAGGGGAATTGTGTTGTCATGTGCTTAGAATAAAGATCACGATTCTCGCTGCGTCATCTTTCACATTTTACAAAAAAAATTGGGCTAACTTTATCGTTTTGTTCTTTTTTATTCACTGAAGTGTATTTTTTCCCAAAAAATTGCATCTGAAAGACTGCTGCGCAAATATAGTGTGACATAAAATATTGCAATAATCACCATTTTATTCCCTAGGGTCTCTGCTAAAAAATATGTATATATATAATGTTTGGGGGTTCCAAGTAATTTTCTAGCAAAAAATACTGATTTTAACTTTGTAAGAAACAAGTGTCAGAAAAAGGTTCAGAGCCGGTTCACACCGGGACGACTTGTCAGACGACTTAGCCGCCTGACAAGTCGCGTTCCGTTCTGTACAATGGAACCGTACTACTTTGGGGGCGACTTGAGGCGACTTGCATTGGCTTCTATATAGAAGTCGTTTTGCAAGTCGCCGCTGCTGTCGTGTGCAGGTTCCCTGAGGCAGTCGTGCTGCAAGTCGTGCTGCCTCAGTGTGAACCGGCTCTTAGTCTTTAAGTGGTTAAACTGACCTCATCTACAGACCAAGTTCATTCTTTCAATCCAAGAAAGAAAAGTTACAATGTTTATAGTTATCTACCACCGCTGACAATGTTGTGAAAAACTTGGCAGGCTGCCCAGGTTTTTTTCTTTTGATAGCTGAGTGAGCAGAGAACTCTCTGCACTAGTTACATGAATGAATCGGGAAATTCTGCATAGAGATCGTGAGGGGGGTTGAATCGAGAT
This sequence comes from Aquarana catesbeiana, assembly GCF_042186555.1. NCBI lineage: Eukaryota > Metazoa > Chordata > Amphibia > Anura > Ranidae > Aquarana > Aquarana catesbeiana. The sequence goes on from NC_133335.1 coordinate 17,480,110, forward strand.
CACGATTTTTAAATGATTAATCGTGCAGCTCTAGTGGGTACAGCTGTCTACTCATTCTAACCATTGGACGTTGCCCAAATGCTGCAAGTGCTGATATCTGGCAGACATCAGCAATAGTTCCTGTGTATAATTAATTCATAGTCACCCACAATCTGGTCTACATGATGAAGGAACACCCATTTTTCTAACCGGAAAGAGAGCCGCGCGCCACTATTTTTAGAGCTCATTCAGACTTCGCCCTTTTCAGGCTCTTGGCAGGCGATTCTGACCTCTGTCAAGCGCCCTGCAGGCACTGGACTCATACTGTTTGATCAAGCTGCATGGCTCAGATCAAACTTTACTTATGTGAGGGGGGCTGATCACTATCTGCAGTGCGTAGACCACAGCGTTATATTGTTTTCAAGGTCCAGGGCTGAGCACGTCCATAATGACCTACACCTGAGGACTGCAGTTTTTGTGTCACTGGACAGCCATGGTCCTATAACAGCCAAGAGCCAATCAGTTTAATTCCTGGTCATGCGATTACTGGAACAGCTGAGCACGCTATTAACCACTTGACTTCCGGCAGGGCCATCTTAATAGCATCATGGGCCCCTGGGCAAAGTAATGCTCTGGGGCCCCCACACGGAGACAGCACAGGTAAACAGACATCAAGCAGGTAGGAGGCAGACAAGCGGAGCTTCCCCTTTTGGATGGAGCTCCTCATTAACTACATGAACAATCATTCTGTACAGCAAAGAAACAGTGAGAAAATACTACATACATAAAGTAACAAAGCTGTCCTGTGCATATAATATATCTGCTAGAATGATGCCTCCCCAGCACTCCGACCCCTCTACACCCCAGATATCCCCTCAGCACTCTGACCCCTCTACACCCCAGATATCCCCTCAGCACTCTGACCCCTCTACACCCCAGATATCCTGTCAGCACTCTGACCCCTCTACACCCCAGATATCCCCCCAGCACTCTGACCCCTCTCCATCCCAGATATCCCCCCAGCACTCTGACCCCTCTCCATCCCAGATATCCCCCCAGCACTCTGACCCCTCTCCACCCCAGATATCCCCCCAGCACTCTGACCCCTCTACATCCCAGATATCCCCCCAGCACTCCGACCCTTCTACACCCCAGATATCCCCCCAGCACCCTGACCCCTCTACCCCCCAGATATCCCCCCAGCACTCTGACCCCTCTACATCCCAGATATCCCCCCAGCACTCCGACCCCTCTACACCCCAGATATCCCCCCGGCACTCTGACTCCTCTACACCCCAGATATCCCCCCAGCACCCTGAATCCTCTACATCCCAGATATCCCCCTAGCACTCTGACCCCTCTACACCCCAGATATCCCCCCGGCACTCTGACCCCTCTACATCCCAGATATCCCCCCCCAGCACTCTGACCCCTCTACATCCCAGATATCCCCCAGCACTCTGACCCCTCTACACCTTAGATAATCCCCCAGCACTCTGACCACTCTACATCCCCAATATCCCCCAGCACTCTGACCCCTCTACACCTTAGATATTCCTGCAGCACTCTGACCCCTCTACACCTTAGATATCCCACCAGCACTCTTACCCCTCTACACCCTAGATATTCCCCCAGCACTCTGACCCCTCTACACCCTAGATATTCTCCCCAGCACTGTTACCATATACCATAAGATACCCCTTGTATTGTGACCCCACTACATCCCTGATACCCCCTACACTGTGGCCTCTCTACATCCCTGATACCTCTAGCACTATAGCCACCCAAGCTACCCCAAGAATTGCTACCCCCTATACACCCCAGATAACCCCTCAGCATTGTTTTCCCCCATACAACATTGATATCCTCCAGCACCATCATTCCATCCAGTGGTGCTCAAACAAACTGAAAAATTCTGAAAAAAAACCCCATCAATTGCAGCCTCACTGTGCCCATCAAACACAGCCACTGTACCAAACGCAGCCACTGTGCCATCAAACGCTGCCACTGCGCCCATCAGACGCTGCCACTGTGCCCATCAAACGCTGCCACTGTGCCCATCAAACACAGCTACTGTGCCCATCAAACGCAGCCACTGTGCCCATCAAACACAGCCACTTTGCCCATCAAACGCAGCCACTTTGCCCATCAAACGCTGCCACTGTGCCCCAAATGCTGCCACTGTGCCCCAAATGTTGCCACTGTGCCCCAAGTGCTGCCACTGTGCCCCAAATGTTGCCACTGTGCCCCAAATGTTGCCACTGTGCCCCAAGTGCTGCCACTGTGCCCCCCACCCTCCCGCCGTCTGCACCAACTAACTAGCTAACTGACACGTTTGACACTTTGTGGGAACCAGTGACACTAATACAGTGATCAGTGCTAAAAATATGCACTGTGACTGTACTAATGACACTGGCTAGGAAGGGGTTAAACAACTAGGGTGATCAAAGGGTTAAATGTACTGTGTGTGTTGCTTTCACTAAGGGATGTGATGGATTTTATTCCCTGCTTTGCGGGGAAAGACAATCTTTTACTTCCCTGCTGACAGGACAGGGCTCTGCCTTGTTTACATGTCCTGTGTGTCTTCCCGAAGATCGGCGGTTGCCGGTGGTCATTCATTGGCTGGCACCCACTGGTCGGCATCTGCTGTGTTTAATCGCAGCACAGTCGGGTCACCGGCGGCGCTTGCGCTTGCCCCCCCTACCCGAAACTGACACTATATATGTAAGTTATGGGTTTGGCAAGCAGTTAAAGCTGAAATTCAGGCACAAAAACGTTTATATAAATATATTTCTCAATAGCTACAATTCATTTTCATTCTCTTTGTGAGCACCAAATGCTTTTACAAACCCAGACATTACCTTGTAAAAGTAGCAATGACATCATCACTGGGCTGTACATAGCCTGTACAGAGCGCAGAGCTGTGGGAGGGGCCCAGCAGGCTCAACCCACTTTAGACTGCCTGTAGAAAACTACAAGAGGGGGGCGGAGACAAGACCAGTCACCGGAGAGAGAGCAGCAGTCAGCAGTTTTTATTGCAGCAAGTCTCACACTGGATTACTACACAGATCTGGAAGAAATACACAAAGTTAACTGAGATTATAATACAATAACATATGTCTCTTGTATTAATTCTGGACAATATTTGTTTATCCCAGCGTTTAGATTTAAATATACATTTCATGAATAAAACTCTACCCAGTCTCTATCGCTGCTCTCCCTCCTGTGATCAGGTTTGTCTTGTATAATGTGCTTGCTCCATGTTTATACCAACAAATAATAATAAAGCTTGGCACCCATTAGTGGAGATTTACTAAAACTGGTGCGCACAGAATCTGGTGCAGCTGTGCATAGTTACCAATCAGCTTCCGACTTCAGCTTGTTCAATTAAGCTTTGACAATAAAAGCTGGAAGCTGATTGGTTACCATGCACAGCTGCACCAGATTTTGTGTGCTCCAGTTTTAGTGAATTTCCCCCATTATGTGTTATAAATACAAATTGAGGCCAACAAAGGAGTTTTCATTTGAAATCTTTATTGATATGGGGTTTACAGAAAAAGTGGGATGGAAAAGCAGGTGTAAATGAACCATGAATATCCATACAAACTACTGTACGTGTAGATAGAATAATAATAGGTTGGCAGAGTAATAGAAATGTAACATATATATATTGAAAAAAGACAAAACCACTTGCCTGCCTACCGGGCACTTTCCTCTTCCTGCCCAGACCAATTTTCAGCTTTTAGCGCTGTCACATTTTGAATGACAATTGCGCGGTCATGCAAAGATGTAACCATATGAAATTGCTATCATTTTTTTCACACAAATAGAGCTTTCTTTTGGTAGTATTTAATCACCACTGGGTTTTTTGTTTTTTGATAAAGAAATGAAAAAAGACAGAACATTTTGAAAAAAAAAAAACCTTCTTTTAATTTTTCTCCTTCACTGATGTGTGCTGATGAGGCTGCATGGATGGGCAAACCAATCTATTAACCTTCTGTGAGGAGGTGAGCTGCCATCTAGATAAAGGAAGGCCCGTAGACATGGTGTATCTGGATTTTGCAAAAGCATTTGACACAGTTCCCCCATAATTGTTTACTGTATAAAATAAGGTCCGTTGGCATGGACCATAGGGGGAGTACATGGCTTGAAAACTGGCTACAAGGGCGAGTTCAGAGGGTGGTGATAAATGGGGAGTACTCAGAATGGTCAGGGGTGGGTAGTGGGGTCCCCCAGGGTTCTGTGCTGGGACCAATCCTGTTTAATTTGTTCATAAACGACCTGGAGGATGGGGTAAACAGTTTAATCTCTATATTTGCAGACGATACTAAGCTAAGTAGGGCAACAACTTCTCCGCAGGATGTGGAAACCTTGGAAAAAGATCGGAACAAATTAATGGGATGGGCAACTACATGGCAAATGAGTTTTAATGTAGAAAAATGTAAAATAATGCATTTAGGTGGCAAAAATCTGAATGCAATCTATACACTGGGGGGAGAACCTCTGGGGGAATCTAGAATGGAAAAGGACCTGGGGGTCCTAGTAGATAGACTCAGCAATGGCATGCAATTTGCGTCCAAAGCAAACAGAATATTGGCATTAAAAAGGGGATCAACTCCAAAACAATAATTTTCCCGTTCTACAAGACTCTGGTCTGGCCACACCTGGAGTATGCTGTCGAGTTCTGGGCACCAGTCCTCAGGAAGGATGTACTGGAAATGGAGCGAGTACAAAGAAGGGCAACAAAGCTAATAAAGGGTCTGGAGGATCTTAGTTATGAGGAAAGGTTTTGAGCACTGAACTTATTCTCTCTGGAGAAGAGACACTTGAGAGGGGATATTATTTCAATTCATAAATACCGTACTGGTGACCCCACAATAGGGATAAAACTTTTTCGCGGAAGGGAGTTTAACAAGACACGTGGCCATGTCATTAAAATTAGAAGAAAAGAGGTTTAACCTTAAACAACGTAGAGGGTTCTTTACTGTAAGAGCAGCAAGGATGTGGAATTCCCTTCCACAGGCGGTGGTCTCAGCGGGGAGCATCGATAGTTTAAAAAACTCTTAGATAAGCATCTGAACGACCACAACATACAGGGATATACAATGTAATACTGACATATAATCACACACATAGGTTGGACTTGATGGACTTGTGTCTTTTTTCAACCTCACCTACTATGTAACTATGATGGTCACTGATAGGCACCGATGAGGTGGCACTGATGGGCACCAATAGGCTGCACTGATGTGCACTGATGAGGCAGCACTGATGAGGCTGCACTGATGTGCACTGATATGCTGCACTGATGTGCGCTAATGAGGCAGCACCAATGGACACTAAGAGGCAGCACTGATGGGCATTGATAGGTAGCACTGATGGGCACAGTTGGGGTTGCACTGATCGTCAGGACACTGATGATCAGTGCCCTGATTATCAGTGTAGATGTCCCCTGTCACACTTGCCGGTTACTGACTCTCCTCTCCTTATGCTATGACAGTGCGTGAGGAAAGCAATGTTGATAACCATCAAGCGTGTTTACATTGTGATCAGCTGTGATTGGACACAGCTGATCACATGGTAAAGGGCCGCTGTAATTGACCTGATTACCCTGATCTGTGATCAGCCGTGTCCAAAGGCTATCACAGAGCACACCACAGGGGGCACGCAGGGAGTGTGGTTCTGGCAGAACATCCACGGATGCCCTCGTAGAACTGGTCGACCGTGCTGTAGCCATTTTTTGGCAATAGTGCGGTCGAGAAGAGGATAAAGCAACATTACACCTTCAGATTTTTAAGCACTTTCAGCAGCTAATTTAATCGCTTGCTGAGTATGCAGCTTCTTTATCTTTTAGGGCCAGGTCACACTGCGCATTCCTGTCCAGTGCGTTTTGACAGTCCATTCATTTGAAAAAGCACCAGACCACGCACAAAGTAATGCTTGCACTACTTTTAAAAATGCACCCCGCCAAGCTGATGCGATTTAGTGCCTTCAAACACACTGCATTCATAATCTGCATTTGGGGCGCAGTTACCAATTCATTGGCACCCAAGTGCAGCATGTTTAAACGCAGTTGGGTAGACACACATGGAATACACCTTTCCTGCACCACAATCTGATGTGAACTGGCACATGCCTATGATCCCATGTTAGCTGGTGCTATAATCACATCTCCTTCCTTTGAGGAACAGAAGTTCAGGGAAGCAGCACTGAGAAAGCAGGAGCCAGCAGCATTGTAAACTGCAAGTGCTGCGGTAAGAATTTCAGCATATAGTTTAGTGGGGAATGTTTATTTTATCGTGCTAAAAAAAACACTGAGGGGTTTTGTACTACTCTAACCACCTTCCGTCCACCATATAGACAATTGACGGCTCTCTCATTCTGGGAAGTCATATGACATCGCTCAAGTCTCATCACACTCATGCGCCCACGGGCGGGCTGTCTCTGTCCCTGGGACACGGCCCAAACCCCATCTCGATGACGCGGCTCTTTACCCATGTGATCAGCTGTGACCAATCACAGCTGATCACATGTAAACATGGACGTGCTGGTAATCGGCTCTCCTCGCCTCACACTGACAGAGTATGAGGAGAGGAGAGCCGATCAGCGGCATCTCCACACAGGGGAGACTGTACAGGTAATCAGGGCACTGATTATTAGTGCAGCCCCAACAATGCCCAGCAGTGCTGCCTTCGGTGCCCAGCAGTGCTGACTATCAGCGCCCAGAAGTGATGCCAATCTGTGCCCAGAATTAGTGCCAATCTGTACCCAGAAGTGATGCCAATCTGTACCCAGAAGTGATGCCAATCTATGCCCATTAGAGATGCCAACCTGTTCTTCATTTTAGTGCCCATCAGTGCCTGCTCACCAGTGCCGCCCATCAATGCCCATCAGTGCCGCCTATCAGTGCCATCTATCATTGCTCATAAGTGCCACCTATCAGTGCCCACCAGTGCCACCTAGCAATGCTCATTAGTGCCGCATATCAGTGCCTCCTAATTAGTGCCACCTCATGAGTGCCGCCTCATCAGTGCCCATCAGTGCCGCCTCATCAGTGCCCATCAGTGCAGCCTCATCAGTGGAGAAGAAAAATTACTTATTTACAACATTTTCTGACAGAAACTAAGAAAACCTTTTTTTTTTTTTCAAAATTTTCATTTGCTTAGCAAAAAAAAAAAAAACAGGTGTGATTAAATACCACGAAAAGAAAGCTCTATTTGTGTGGAAGAAAAGATAAAAATTTCATATGGGTAAAGTGTTACACGACTGCGCAATTGTCATTCAAAGTGCAAGAGCGCCGAAAGCTGAAAATTGGCCTGAGCAGGAAGGGGGTGAAAGTGCCCGGTATTGAAGTGGTTAATCTCTCTGGTCTGTCTGTTTGTAACGTTTTAACATTTATGTTGTCATGTTATTAAACAACCGTCCCCATACACACAATCATCAAAAAGGGGGCACTCATCTAGGCTGACCTTGGCTTGTTTATTGACATTTCCTTCACCATGTTTCTTTTTTCTCATGGCTGCAGGTTTCATCAGTACTTACATGGAAGACTGTAACACAGATGTGATCTTTCCAGAGCTAAAGGTAGGTCTTATTGTTGATTTTGGATGGGATTGCATTGTGTGTAAGTGCTAGCTGATATCCAGGAAACATAAATGAGGAGCTTGGTCAGAGAACGGTGCAGTTCCTATCACTTTTTCAGGTGGTGCATCTGAAAACTAAAACCAGGAGCAGATAAATAGTTTTCCACATTTGCATATTTACTATTGCATTTATGCCTACGGCTTTCCTTTATGTGCTGGAGATTTGGGAATTGTATGGAAATATTTATACTGAATGCAGGAGCAGACTTATCACAATTCTCCAGAAAACCTGTACAGTCAGTACACCTACTAGCAAACGTATGAAGCATAGGACACGCCCCCTGCCACACCCCTTTAAAGGAGAATTAACCCAAAAAAAAGGTTAATCAAATCCACGAGAGCTTTTTTTTACCACTATTATTCCTTTATATTGGCTTTAAAAATTTACAAAAGCAGCTATTTAGAATTTGGATGAAAGGTTTAGCACTGGGAAACACTTTTTGAAAGATAAAAAGTGTATTTTATATACAACTATGAGGATCAGACCCAAATGAGGAGGAAAGAGGGACAGAGGGACATTGCTCCAAATCAGGGACAGTCCCTCTAAATCAGGGACAGTTGGGAGCTATGAGTACCGGGTCATCCAGCGCCCAGGGCAAGGATGCAGAATCCCCCCCCTCCCCCATTATTAATACATGCCGTAGAATGGGTGCACCACCCTGCGTCCATTTTTTGCCCTCTATGCTTCACTGCGCCCAGGGCAACTGTCCCTCCTGCCCACATCTTGTCCCGACCCTGTGTACAGTCTTACCATTAATACATTATGCATCATGAGGAGGTCATTTTATACTGAAACTTCCACCTCCCTTCATTTATCAGGGAGATGTTCTGCGGTCTGAGCCCAGGTTCACACTAGTGTGAACACAGACATCACATGTGATTCACACCCGCACTGCAGTGCCGATCGCATGCGATGACTGTGCAATGCGAGTTCAGCCATACAGTTGTATGGCTGAACTCGCAATGAATTAGCACAAAAATAGTGCAGGGACTTTTTGTTGCTCCTCATTGGATTCCTGTGCGAGTTCACAGTTTGCACTGCGATCTGTGAACCGTTCTTGGGGTGTCATTAACAATGTATTGACACCCGCAGCGGTTCGCAGAAGGCAGTGTGAACTGCCTGCGTGAGAGATGCGATGCGGGAACCGGCGCTGTAATCGCGCTGGTTCCCAAATCGCACATATGTGAACCTAGGCTGAGAACAATAGTTACACATAACTGATAACACTCAGCACAAGCAGAGAGCACAGGGAGGTATCAGATCGCATGACTTCTGATAGGATTTTTTTTTATTTCCATAAGATTCTTATTAGAGAATTAGGGCTCATGCACACTGGATGTTTTTACAGCTACTGTTAGGGGCGTCTGACGGGTTTTTTTTTTTTTTTTTTTACTGCCTCTAAACGCCCCTCCATTTCAGCCTACATGTCCACGCACACATAAACTTTCAGAAGTGTTTAGGGGCAGTAGAAAAAAACGACAGCCTGTCCGTCCAGGAGCAGAAGCTGTTGAGCTGTAAAAATGCAAGACGCCAAAAAAAACGCAGCTAAACGCTGTAACAAGCTTTTAGCCGCGTTTAGCCGCTTTTGGCGTTTTTAGGCATTTTTACATTATAGGGAGTGTTTTTACTGTAAAAACGCCCAAAAACACTAACGCCAAAAGACGTGCGTCAATGCTAGTCAAAAATGCAGCTAAAAGCGCGTTTTTACAGCTGCTTTTTCCTGGCAGCGGCAACGTTTTTTAAACATCCTGAGTGCATGAGCCCTTAGTACAAAAATGAAAAATACAAGCTTAACAGAGAAACAAAACAAAACCCCTTCTGAATACCTTCATAGGTAGAAAAGTCCTCAAGACTGTCAATGGGCCGTCACCAGCCAACCAAGTCCAGGCGTTATAGAGAGGTCCAAACCGTTACATGTACTTAGTAATAACAGTACATAACCAAAATTAGCCAACATAATACAAAGTAATAACAGAGACCACCTCAGGATCATGAATAGGATAAGCGGTTGATGATAAGTTGCTGGCGCGCTCACTGGGCAATTTTATGGGCAATTTTATGGGCAGTTTTACACCCCCCATCCCGACTGTCCACCTAAATTCTACCATTACAGCGGCACAGGGCTGTACACATGCCATGGATGCTGCAATTTTAACTGGACTAGCAGAGTTTGACAGGTGGCAAAATGGGAGTGCTTGGCTTGCACTTGCAGTGCGTTTTTTTAAAATACCAAATTGTCTCCTGAATGCCTGGTAGCCACTGCTATACCACCCTCTGAAAAGCAAGCCGCCACTAATAGCCTTTCAGAGGGTAGTAGTAGACACTTCTGCCCATGTAAAAGAGTCCCAAGAACAAATACTGTATAAAAAAAATGCTTTCAGTGGTGGCCCATCCATAAGGGGCACTGCACCCCCCCCTAATCCATGCTCCCAGCCCCTAATCTACATGCAGGGTGCCGGACGCATGGATTCCAATGGGGTTTTTTTTTTTAAGCACATGATTAGAGCCTGAGGCTCTAATTGGCTTAAAAAAAGGGTGGGCTCAGGGCTGCCCTGAACCCACCGAGTTGTGTAACAATAGCGAATTAATATTCACTATTGTCTTCCTGTTTCTTCTCCCGGCCAATCAGGAAGCGGGTCCTACGACCCGATTGGCCCGGGAGACTTAGAGCAGACCAGGGAGATGAGGATGGCTATGAGCAGAGCAAGAACAATGGGGGCAAGCTCGGCAGCAAGAAGCCCAAGGAGCAGAGGTCCCCGAGGCTGAGCATCAACGCCCGAGAGAGGAGAAGGATGCGCAACAAACGGTGCCTTGGACGGCCTTCGGTCCGTCTCCCCCTATGCCCACAGCCCATCCATCTGGTAACGATCCAAGATTGCCACCTGCCTGTTCGGCCGGGAGAAGAAGCCCTCCTTACGGTAAGGCCTCTGATCGCCGCCGTCAGGGGGGGTGGTGGGTGGTAGCGACGGTGCAAGTGAGGGGGAGGAGGTTTGTTTGCTGCAACCCCCTACCCCACTAAATATTGAGCACCAGCCACCACTGCTTTCAATAGTACATTATTGAGGTTCTTTACAGAGGTGCCTTGACACAGCAGTGTGACCTCAAATGCATTTTCTGATGTATGAAACAAAAATCTCTTTTTGCCTAAAATTTTTTTATTATTATTTATGTCTTTGTGTTGAGCTGGCTCGATTTTTGGAAATATTTGTATTTTCCATCACTGAGTTCTCCCAGGAATAGTTCCCAACTCCACCCTTCTTTGAGTTTTCAATATGTCTGCCAACTTTGAGGTGTTTACGGGCCTCTGGTTCATGCCATGCAATGAAAATTAGAGACAGATATACATACGCTAATAGGGAATGTGCGTCAAAATATGATAAGGTATGGCACACATGGCTAGTTGAACCAGAAATGGCTTAACTGAGACTTAGCAACGATCTGAGATGTTATGGGGGGGGGGGATTGTTGCTGATTGGAACAAGGGGAAGGTCTTTTTTTGGCTCATCTAAGGTCGTGAGCCGAGAATAGGGAGAACGCACCACCTAGATGTTTAATGATGCGATGTACAACATATACCTGCAGAAATGTAAAAGTATAAGCTGGAACTGTTATATGGATGTATCATAGAACTTGAGTCATATGTGTATTGTTTCTATTGAAAATGCAATAAAAATATTTTAAAAAACTCCATGAATTCTTTATAATCCTTTGTAACTTGTTAATTGTAACGTGTGAGGCACAGGACGATGTAGACACTTTCTTTGGAAGTTGCTTTTGATTTTCTGATAGGTTGTACTTTTGCAATTCAGGTAAGAAGAGATTTTGAAACATTGTTACTGTGAATTATTAGTCAAACACAGAAAACCACAAACACTGGAGGCCGTTTCTTCTTTTTTTTATTTTTTATTTTTTTCATGAAATTTTTTATTGCAAATGAATAGCCATACAAAAAAAGGCAAACATTAGTCATAATCAAACTACAGTCTGAGCTTCATTTATATTTATGTCAAAGCTGGGATTTCCAAAACAAAGAAAAAAAAGAAGAGAGGAAAAAAAAAAAAAAGACCAAAAAAGTCCAGTACGAACTTAACTATGATAAACAGGTTTACAGTATTGTAGGGGCCTACATGGGTAACAAGTGGCCCAGCTGCCTATATAAAGAAAGAAGCACCTTCCTGATTGATAGCACTTGGTAGCTGAGCCTGGGCGATTGTTTCGCCCCCAGCGAGCAGGCTGTCATTGGAAGTGCAAGCCTAGGTGACTGGATTCCAAATTTTAATTCAAATTAAGAGGATAGGTAGGAGAGAGTTGAAAAAGGAAGGAAGAGCAGAAGTAGGACGAGAGTCAGGGGGAAGAGAGAAGGAAAGAAGGAACAAAAAAAAAGGGGGAGGAAGCATGGGCATTTGAGCAGGGGAGATGGGCATTGGGTGAGAGGGAGAGGGGAGAAGGGGACAAGCAAATGGGAATGGGGAATAGGAGCAGGTAGAAGATACAAAATGTGCGGGCATTTGCTTACGTTAGCTGACGCATATATATTTGGAATTCTAGAGACTCCTTGTGGTCAATCCAGCAATATACCTAGTCTTTGTGAATTTGGACATCTTATCCTGGGAAATATGGATAAGCTCTTCCATTTCTTCTGTGTGAATAATCCTGTGGAACCATTCACGAATCGATGGAACAGTTGCCGAATGCCAATGGCGTGGAATACACAGCTTTGCAGCGTTCACCATGCACATCGCCAGCAATTCATTATATACTCGTTTTGATCAGGAGGAAGGAATTGTGTCGGGGTGTAATCCAAGCTATAGGAGGTTACTTTGCAAATGATATTGTGTACTTTTTTCCAAATCGGATGGGACAAGATCAGCACACGTGGAGCATGGTGCCGACTTCCACTCCACATCTCCAACAGAGATTGGAAACAGTGGGATAAAATTTGTGGAGTCTAGATGGAGTTCTGTACCACCGACAAAAGAATTTTGTATCCTTAACGTTAGTGAGTACCTCCTCTGGTTGAAGCCAAGGTAGGAGATGCAAGGGTAAAGAAGTTTGGGAACTTTCAAGAGCCCCCACAGCTTTGATGGACTCATGAACATTCCAGTCAACTATCCTGTCAAGAGACAGGCCATATAGTGACCCTGAAGGTCCAGGAAACCTAATCCTCTTTTGTGTTTTGGAGCATTTAGACGTGCATATTTAATTCTGGGGGGCTTCTTGCCCCCAAATGAATTGTGTACATTCCTTCTTGTATAAAGAAAAAAATGTTGGAGGGACCCGAATAGGAACAGTTTGCAAGATACAGAGGATACGTTTTCTTAAATTGCCATTTTGAGTGAGCCCTTGTAGATAAGGGTGTATGTAGTCTCCCACTCTGTCTCTGAGAGTGTCAAATTCAGCTCCCAGGCCTGATAGAATGGGGTAACAGAAATGGGAATCGAGTCCAAAAGTGCCCTGTAGAAAAATAAGATCATATGTCGTTGTGCTTGAGAACGACTACAGGTTAACTCCATCGGGTTTAAAGGTCTCCCCCAGAGTGTGGAGTCGATCTGTGAAGTGAGAAAATGTCTAATTTGAAGGTATGACCAGAAAGGTATCGTATGTGGATTTATCAAAGCATTGATAGCTTCTTGTGATAGCAATTTCCCCTTGTGGAAAAAATGCTGGGCCTGGACATCGCGGTTTGGCCAACCTAATCGTAAAAAGGAATGTGACATACCTGGGGGGAAGGCAGGGATGAAGCGAAGGGGTGTAAGTGGACCCCTCCTCGGCCCTCCATGTAGGTGCTTACACCAACGATGATATGCTTGGATTGGGGGCCCAATGAGTGGGTGCGACTTAACGTTAGTGAGTACCTCCTCTGGTTGAAGCCAAGGTAGGAGATGCAAGGGTAAAGAAGTTTGGGAACTTTCAAGAGCCCCCACAGCTTTGATGGACTCATGAACATTCCAGTCAACTATCCTGTCAAGAGACAGGCCGTATAGTGACCCTGAAGGTCCAGGAAACCTAATCCTCTTTTGTGTTTTGGAGCATTTAGACGTGCATATTTAATTCTGGGGGGCTTCCTGCCCCAAATGAATTGTGTACATTCCTTCCTGTATAAAGAAAAAAATGTTGGAGGGACCCGAATAGGAACAGTTTGCAAAATATAGAGGATACGGGGGAGGAGCGTAATTTTAATTAAAGCAGTCCTACCGAACCACAATAAATGTAAAGACTGTCACAATCGCATCTCTTTACATATGCCCTCTAGTACATTTAAATGGTTTTTGCGGTAGAGATCAGAGAATTTAGAGGGGATTTTAATGCCTAGATAAGTTAAGGCTTCTTGGCTCCACTGAAAAGGAAACTTGGCCTGGCATTGCTCGACTTCATCATTAGAGAGGGAGAGATTTAAAGCTTGGGATTTGGAATAGTTGATCTTTAGTTTGGACAAATTTTTAAAAGATTCCAGTTTCTTAAGTAGATTTGGGAGGGAAATATGCGGCTGGGATAAAAATAACAAAAGATAATCGGCAAAGGCCACTACTTTATAGGACAAGCCATGAACCGATATCCCATGAATATCTGGGTTCGACCGCAATTTGTTTAGGAATGGCTCAAGTGAGAGAACGAAAAGCAGAGCGGACAAGGGGCATCCCTGCCTCGCCCCATTGGACAAACGGAAGGTGTCTGATAGGTGGCCATTAACCTGGACCCTGTCTTGAGGGATTGAATATAAAGCCTGTATGCTGCCAAATATCCTTGGCAACAACCCAATTGCTCTTAAGAGTTGCTTCTAGGTAATCCCAAGCCACTCACTCGAACACCTTCTCTGCGTCCAATGACAAGAAAAAGCCCCTTTTATTCTGCGAGGTGAGCCAGCAGTGAATATTCAAAGCCTTAATGGTATTATCACGTGCCTCTCGCACTGGAATGAAACATACCTGATACAAAGATACAAGAGATGACAGAAGAGGGAGCAGGCAGTTGGCCAGAATTTTGACATACAACGTCACGTCAACATTGAGGAGAGAAATGGGGCAGAAATTGGTCACCTGAGAGCTGTCTTTGCCCTCCTTCCGAATCACAGTAATATGTGCCTCCAAAACAGAGGAAGCGCAAAGGGAAGAGGAGGCAAGTGAACGAAAAGCCGATAGAAATCTTGGCTTTAGTATATCCAAGAATGTGCGATAATACTGGAGTGTAAGACCATCCGAACCGGGGCTTTTCCCTGATTTCCTTCACCGCTCTTTCTAGCTCATCACCCAAAATAGGTGCCTCAAGTTCCAAGGCCTGCAAATTCGAAATCGGGGAGGACCTGAAACGACGCTTCCGTGTTTACAGAAAGAAGACTGGCTTTGTTCTAGTCCTTCTGTAGCCGGCGGAAGTGCCGGATCGGAAGAGCCGGGTTGGGTCTGGAAGGAGAGTTTTACTTACTGAACTGTGTCTGGAGGAAGCTGGAAAGAGGCATCTGTCCTGGGGTCTTGTAAATAAAGACCCTGATTGACCCCCTTTGACTAGAATTCCTAGAATTCCACTGGTCACCTTTTGCTGCATAGTTGTGCAGGGTAACCAGATACCTCATGGTCCCCAGCTGTGAGGCCTTAGACTGTTCTGAACCCACCTCATGGTTCCCAGCTGTGAGTCCATAGACTGTTCTGAAGCCACTTCATGGTCTCCAGCTGTGAGGCCTTAGACTGTTTTGAATCCACTTCATGGTCCCCAGCTATGAGGCCTTAGATTGTTCTGAATCCACCTCATGGTCCCCAGCTGTGAATGTTCAAACTGTGCTATCTGTAGAAGGAGGAGTGTCCTCTGACTAATGTCTCTGAATGTTTTGGAGTATCCCATTGCCCAATCCCTCTCCTATTACAAGTTCTGCAAGCAATAAATCACATAAAGACAAACCCCATAGATCAGCCTTTTTTAAACCTTTTTACCCCAAAGAAACCCATGCAATAATTTTCAGGCCTCAAGAAGCCCCTTCTAAGAGTAGTCCATTGGTGGTCATAGGGAAAATGTTCTTTCCATTAGCGGTGGTCAGTGGAAAGAATGTGCCTTACATTGGGGGTCAGAATGTCACCCTTATAATGATGGCTCTGGCTCTGCCAGACCTGCAGCTATGCAGACATCATTACATGGGAGGTCAGCCCACTGCAGCTCAAGGAACCCCTAGACATCTCCGGAAGAACCCTAGTGTTTCACAGAACCCTGGTTGAGAATGACAACTCTAGACTGTTTATTGGAACTGGAATGAATGGATTGTTGCTTGGGAGACTGGGGGCCTCTGTACTGTTTGAGAAATAACTAGCACATTGTATGTATAGTTGCCCCCACGCTGAAAGTTGTCTGCTCTCTGAAACTCTGAAATCTGCCGACCAGTGAAAGTTCTAAGCTTATTAGGTAGAAGTGGAAGAGTTTACTTGGTAAAAATAGCGAACTACTTTAATAGGGAACATAGTTAAATGTAACATATATGTTCAATGTTTTTCTTCCAGTGCTCTGTGTCAGAACTTCGTGTATGTTTTCCTACCAGGGATTTACTATGTTACAAGTTTGACAAATGTTCTTTTCACAGAAGTCTAATCACAATCCTCCAACTATGAGCCACACATAGACACTTTCCGCATGCTGAAATAACGTTATATGTAATTTAATTTTATTGCTTTACAATCACACAATAAATTGTAAGGCCTCCCGTTACCCCTTCATCTGGGTCTTTGTTTCAAATATGATAACACTGTATATTTTATAGCTCGGTCTGAGGTCTCTTATGTAATCTATCTGGTATTTCTTCAGACATTACACACTTTTCCAGTGAACGTGTTATGCTGAGGTGAAAACGATTTTACAATTAACAGGAACAAATGTCCCAACTTCAGGTAAAAACCTCTCAACTGCTTTCTGCACTGTTTGTGTTCTGAATAAGTCTAGTTGTGACAGAACGGGTTTTTTTGCGCAGCCAAAGTTTGGCCAACATTAACAGGTCCACTTATACACATTTAATACAAAGGGGTGAACAAAGGCTGCATGATTCCAGATTAAAGTGGTTGTAAACCTCTGAAATAAAAAATGAACAAAGTATGTCCCACTATAGTGTGTACTTGCCTTGAATCAAAGTACTTTGTATAATTTCTGTCTGCTCTCTCCTTCCTCTACTATCTGCCTGCATCACTTCTGACAGTTTACGCTGACACCACACAATCCTGAGACCCCCCCAACAGGTGATTTACAGCCTCAGCTGTGCATGCTTCTCTATGAGTGTCAGGACCCTTGTTTGAAACGACGAATGCTGCTGTGTCCGGCGATATCTCTTCCTGCTGTAGCTTACTGGGATCCTGGATAGCTCCCTGGACAATTCCTTGAATCATCTTGCCTTGAACTTCCATGAACTTCCTGATTTAAGCTATGTCTCTACATTTCCTGTTTGCCAGATTATTGTGCTCTCTCTTGCTCTTGCCACTCCTGCCATCCGTATCTCCACTACCACTTGTTACTGACATTTGGCCTTCCTCGACTACACTTCTGCTTGATTCCAACCTGCAACCACTTGTTACCAACCTTTGGCTTGTTTACCGTCTATGCTTTTGCTTATCCCTACCTGCTATATGTGCTTCTGGACCCAGGCTTGCTCACCTCCTGGTGGGGTGATCCTGAGGACTGTGACCTGGTAGTAACACGTAGAAAAACCCATCATCAGGTTATCTGGTGAACACAGGCTAGTACCAGGAGCGTAATCTACCAGGAAGCAAACAAGGCGTTTGCCTTGGGTGGCATTTTTCAGGGGGGCAGCACCACCCTCAGGCAGAAGCGCAAAGTTGGCTCTTTAATTAGGCCCCTCAGCTGCCTAATTTACCTAATTAACCACTTCCCATCCAGCAATGTACCTGTCATAAACCATGAAATCAGACCGAGACAGAAGTACAGTTAAATCACACTTGTTTAATAATATAAGTAAAAAGAACAAAAGTAGTCAAAACATAGCCAAGGTTCAGTAACCAGAACGGACAGTCAGCCAGGCCAGAAGTCAGGGATCCAAGTAGTGGAACAGCAAGCAGGATAAGGAGCCAGAAGGGATGTCAGCAAAGCCAGTCTTTAAACAGGCACACAGGAGATAGTTTCTTGTGATGTGACCAAGGCGAAGGCAGAGCTCCTCTGGACTGGACGGCTTAAGTAGGCAGGACTGATGAGCAGGATCAACAACAGCTGGGTAACTGTGGAGAGAGATGGGAGCTGGCAATTAGCTGACAGCTGAGTGGCCAGCTCAGAGAAGGAAGGGCTATGCCCAGCCCTGACAGTACCCAAACGTCGCTGGACTTTCGGTGATTGTACCAGCAGGTGCAGGCCTCACCTTAGTGTAATTTTTTTAGAGCCAGCAGTCGGCTCTCTTGTAATAGCAATCGGAGCGGCTTACTAGCCGCTCAATTGCTATTACAAGCAGGGCCGGACTGGCCTACCGGGATACCGGGAAGTTTCCCGGTAGGCTGTCTGCACCTAGTACCCCTGGGGCCACTTTTGGCTCTGAGCTTGGCTGGCTGACTGTGTCAGCAAAATACAGAGCAGCGGCGGCCGCCGCCGCACTACACAATGGCTGTGTGTGCCGCCTCCTCCGATCCGGTGCACCGGCCACAGAACTAAAGAGTGATATGCTTTTCTGTGTGCCTGAGGGGAGGAGCAGGAGAACGCCGTGCTGCTCAATTTTCCCTTTGTGACTGGTCCCGTGTGGCGCCAGCACCGCCCACTAATCTGCACGAGGAGAATAGGAGAAGTGAACGGCCCGTGCAGCTGCAGCACAGGAATTAAGGTACAAAAAAAAAAAAAAATCTCTCTCATGTTTTGTTGAAGTGCCAGATTATCATGGAAAAGCTGTATACCATCAAACGCAGCCACTGTACCCATAAATTGCCACCACTGTGCCCATCAAACGCAGCCACTGTGCCCATTAAATGCAGCCACTGTGCCCATAAATTGCCGCCACTGTGCCCATCAAACGCTGCAATTGTACCCATCAAACACAGCCACTGTGCCATCAAACGCAGCCACTGTACCCATAAATTGCCACCACTGTGCCAAACGCAGCCACTGTACCCATAAATTGCCGCCACTGTGCCCATTAAACGCAGCCACTGTGCCAATAAATTACCGCCACTGTGCCATCAAATGCAGCCACTGTACCCATCAATTGCAGCCACTGTGCCCATTAAACGCAGCCACTGTGCCATCAAGCGCAGCCACTGTACCCATAAATTGTCACCACTGTGCCCATCAAACACAGCCACTGTGCCATTAAACGCAGCCACTGTACCCATCAATTGCAGCCAAATGTGCTTTAAAATGCATGGTTTTCCATTTTATGAACAAGAAAATAATGACGTTATGCTGTTGGGCTGGTATAATAATGCTATGGGGCTGGTATGACATTTTTTCCAGGGCTGGTGTTCATTCCCAGTCCGGCCCTGATTACAAGCAGTGGGAGGGGGCGTTTCCCCTGCCTTCCGTGGATCTTAGTGTTTTATTTTAATGCTTTTAAGGGCATAGGAGGGATTTGAGGTCTTACAGATCCCAGATCTCTCCATAAAGAGTACCTGTCACATGCCTATTGCGGTCACAAAGATGTTTACATTCCTTGTGACAGTAATAAAAGGAACATTGTGAAAATAAAATAAATTAAGAATTAAAAAAAAATGTATGTGCCCCCGACCTCTCGTTCTTGCGGGTAAAGGCGAACGCCTCTGTAAATCTAAAGTGGTAAGGCTTTTAAAGCGTCACCTATCAATAGAAAAATGTACGTGGTTTGTCACTAATGCACGTGTGTGCGCAATTTTAGGCTGGGTTCACACTGATGCCGGATGCGGCTCGCAGCAGGGGTCCGGTGCGGCCCTGTTCTCCGTTTTAGGGGCGAATCAGGGCCGAATTTTTGCCTGAATTCGGCCTGAAACAAAGCCAAAGACGCACAGGACTCCTGTGCAAGCCGCTCTGCAGCCGCCACAGAAATATGTGAACCAGTTCCATAGAGAGCCGGTCACAATCTCCTGTCATGTGAATTGGTTGCGGGGAAATTTGCACTAGTGTGACCCTAGCCTCAAAGTATCATATGGTTGGTATCTATTTAGTCAACGTAACATCATCTTTTATATTTTACAAAAAAAAACTGGGTTATGTTTAGTGGGTTTTTTTTTTTAGCATTAACATTTTTGCATAACATTTTAAAAAGTGTATTTTTCCCCCCCAAAAATGTGTTTGAATAACTGCTTCGTAAATACCGTGTGACATAAAAAATGACTTCAGTTTCTTCATCGGACCCTGAGACGAGAACGGTATACCACGGTTGGGGTTGGACAAATTTGAATGGGGGGGGGGGGCATAAACCAAAATACACCACTGGTTAGTACTTAGACTCCACACCTCAGTTGAGCCCATGTCATCCGCCAGGGTGACCGGCTTGTGTACTTATCCCAGCTGGTTGATGGAAGTCTCTCTACTGTTATAGCTACTAGTGTCCGAACCTGACTCCAGGCCATGACAATGAGAATGTGTAGAGGGGAGGGTGTGTCGATTCCCTCCACTCAGGTCTCAGATTGCACTCACCTTTGTGCTCTATGCTGTGCTCTATACTGTTGCTGTGTGTGACATCAAATCCCCAGATACTGCCTTGTAACGACACTATGTGCTTTATTTACCAAAGCTGGAGCGTGCAAAACCAGGCTCACCAATCAGCTTCCAGGTTTTATTGCTAAAGCTTAATTGAACTATGCAGAAGTGAGCCTGATTTTGCAAATCTCCAGCTTTAGTAAATAAACCCCTATATGTCTTCTATTTTCTATTGTGAAAAAAATACAGATTTATGAGATTTGCCAATAATTGCATTTAGTTTTTATGTATATTTTACACAGCGCCCCCACCTTTTTTAGAATTGGGGTTGTAGACAGGTTAACCTGAATTTAAGACCCTGGGGCATTTTTTAGGTGCTTTTGGGCTAAAAATACACCTCCCCTGCAGCCCCAGTGTGAGAGCCCGGGTGCTTTCACACTGGGGCGCTGTGCTTGCAGGATGTTAGAAAAAGTCCTGCAAGCAGCATCTTTAAGGCGGTGCGGGATTGCTGTATACACCGCTCCTCCACTGCCCCTGCCATTGAAATCAATCGGCATCGCTGCCAAAGCGCCTGCAAAGCGCTTCGGCAGCGCCACTTTGGGGGCGCTTTTAACCCTTTTATTCGGCCGCTAGCGGGGGTTAAAAGCACCCCGCTAGTGGCCCAAAAGTGCCGCTATAACAGCGGCGGTTTACCACTAACGCCCCCCCTCCCCTGCCCCAGTTTGAAAGTAGCCTAAAGGAATTTACATTTTACATATGATGTGCACCCCTGAAGGATTTCTGAAATAAAATCAGCCACATTGAGAATTTTTTGTATTCAATTAGTCAAGACTGACAGACGTCAATTAGAAAGATGAGAACTGTAAGACCCCTTTCACAATGAGCCACAGGCAGCGTTAGCGGTAAAGCGCAGCTAGTTTTAGCAGCACTTTACCGTAGTTTTAGCGGCGCTAAAGGGTTAAATGCTCCATTAGCGCTGTTTGCCGAAGTGATTTGCAGACGCTACGGCGGCGGTGCCCATTCATTTCAATGGGCAGGGGCATAATCATAATCATATATCCAAAACAACATGTTCAAGAGAACCAGTCATGACTTAGCTCATGCAACATTATGATTTTTCACAATTAAACTTTTATCGCTGTATGGGCTTACCTATTAAAAGATTTAAATTTGTCCCCTTCTCAGAATGACACAGAGGTCAATGTGTCTTTTCACACATTCACACAGCCAGGGCCGTTGATAAGGCACTATAGCCAGCCCTCTGGTACTGGGCAGAGGCCCCATCAGTTCAAAAGAGGGGCTCGGGCACCTGCTGAGCATGAGATCTGGCTGTACTGTCTTGTTGCAGACACTGATCCTCTTCTGCCTCACCTTGCAGCACTGCCAGCTTCTCCTCTTCTTTCTCTTTCTGTCTGCACTGCATGGGTATTGGTTCCAGCACATGCGCCCCTTCCATTTGCTGTCCGGGCCCTTTCCCACGCAGCGCTGCCAGCTTCCCTCCTCTCCTCTTCTGCTGGCATCTGCTGTGGGCACACAGGGGGAATGTTTCAGGATGGAGTGTGGTGAAAGGCCAGTAAAAATGTAATTTACTGGCCCCTTCCATTTCTCGATCAGCACCAATCACTCCTATGTTCATTCTTTACTGAAACATAGTAAACTGTCTTTACTATGTTTCAGTTTGTGAATGCGCAGGAAGCTTCGGAGTGCTTGCTATTCATTCATCTGTGCAGCTGAGGCGACAGAGAAAGGGACTGATAAATCTATTTCCTCAGTCACTTTCGGCCAGGGTTAGGGGGCCCAGTCAGGTAGGCTGTATGGGGCCCTGTGATTTCTAACAGCAGCCCTGCGCACAGCTCCTGAGTGTACCTAACCATATCAAATCACACAGCCCTTTAGAAGGTTATAAACAATTCATGCACTCCTAATATACAGTATGTCTTTTTTGCAATTTAGCCTCAGAGTGCATCTTATCTTAACACACTTGAACAGAAAGGGGTTGATTTACTAAAACTGGAGAGTGCAAACTCTGGTGCAGCTGTGCATAGAAACCAATCAGCTGCCAGTTTTTTGGTGAAAGATTAAATTGAACAAGCTGAAGTTAGAAGCTGATTGGCTACCATGCACAGCTGTGCCAGATTGTGCGCTCTTCAGTTTTGGTAAATCAAGCCTATAGTGTTTATGTTACCTACAGAGACATACAGATTCAATTATTAAACACTCTTGCGTGATCTTAATCCCATCATGTAAATGCAAAAAAAAAAAAAAAACACATGTACTATATTACCAAAATTCTGGAAGAATGGTCAAACATTCCCATAGACGCACTCCTAAACCTTGTGGACGGCCTTCCAAGAAGAGTTGAAGCTGTTATAGCTGCAAAGGGCGGGGCCAACTCAATATTGAACCCTATAGACTAATGCCCTGTACACACGATCAGAAAATCGTATGGAAAATACCGCTTTCGAATCGATCGTACGATAATCGGATTGTTAGTACAGAGCTTTTGCGAGCCGATCATGAGAGTTCATCCGATATTATTCTATCGGACATGCACAAAAAAAAAAAAATTGTATGATGCCAAATCGTACGATTTTCGTTCAATCAGTACAGTTATCATTCGAAAATGCAATACAAATGCATTACAACACATGACATCACTTCCTAATTTTTTTTCTATCGTACGGGAATTTTCGTGACTTCAGTAAACTCTCATCAGTTTCGATCTGAGATTAGCATGAAAAAAAAAACAAAAACGGTCATTTGTCCGATAACCTCATCGTGTGTACTGGGCATAAGACTGGGATACCATTAAAGTTCATGTGCGTGTAAAGCAGTGGTTCTCAATTCCAGTCCTCGGGACCCACCAACAGGCCAGTTTTTAAGTATTACCTTGGGGAGATGCAGCCTAGAATACTGCAATCACTGAGCAGCAAATGATATCACCTGTGATGTATTTTAGATATCTTGCAAACCTGGCCTGTTAGTGGGCCCTGAGGACAGGAGTTGAGAACCACTGGTGTAAATGAATGGTGTCCCAATACTTTTGATACTATAGTGTGTGCAGCATTTTGTTTCTTAATCTGCACTGCCATCTTGTGGACAATTTGGAAAATCGCAAACACATTTTTTTTTAGCCCAGCCCCCCCCCCCCCCCCCCCTATTAATTTATGTTTGTTGTTTCTCTCTCGCCAACATGCAATGACTAATGCCTCTAAACTAATTAAAATTTGAATTGCTGCCTAGGAAAAGATTTCACTCTGGGGTGACAAACGACTTCATTTTCAATACACTAATTGCAATGAAGGCCATTTTGACACTTTTTTTAAAGACACACATTCAACACAAAGTACAGTTGATAAAATTTAATAAAGTATGAAATGGAGTAAATATTGCCCCATGATTTATTAATTTCTGTCTAGAGAAAACTGTCCTTAAAGGGAACTCAGGGGGAGATTTACTAAAACTAGTGCACACAGAACCTGGTACAGGTGTGCATAGTAACCAATCAGCTTTCAGATTTTCTTGTCAGAGCTTAATTGAACAAGCTGAAGTTAGAAGCTGATTGGGTACTAGGCACCGTTGCACCAGATTCTGGTGTGCAACCTTGCCTAGTACCCAAGTAGTGCTCCAGTTTTAGTAAATCAACCCCCCTTAGTGCTATCCTCAGGCTCAGTGATGAGCATCTATAAACATCAAAATTGCTTCTTATTACTGGCAGTGGATGTACAATGGTTTATTGTGCAGTCTGTAACAGAACCAAGTGGCAATCATTTGTTTAACATCTTGTGTGTGCACCACTTCAGACTCTTAGCTGAATCATAGAACAGCAGCAGTAGTTTTCACAATAAGACTTCTGGCATTTAGAACAAGTTAGGAAACTGAAACTTTCCTAAGACATGTTAAACAAATAAAAAAGAACCCTCTAGATTAAAGCACAATGTTATATCTGCAACAGTATAAACACACAAAAAACTGTGTGCAGCAACCTATATTCTGGACACAAGGAAATATAAAAATAATCAATCAAAAGGTGTACATAACTGATATCTTTTTAGTGATCAATACAAAGTTATATCTGTACAAAAAAAAAATGTATTCATATTAAACCTTAAAAAGCATTCCCCATCACATAAATGGTGAAATAACAATCACATAATAAATTTGTTCATAACAAAAAGGTCCAAATGTGCAATTTTAAAAAATGATGAGAATCCACGTGTAAGAATCCCAAACCAGCTCACAGACAAGTGTGCCAGTTCCCTCACCAAACGGTAATGATTGCCAAATGATAAAAGATCAACAGCGCAGAAATCAGCCCAATGGGTGGGGGCGCCACTCAGGGAACCACCTCCTCCACAGTCCTTCACCGGGGATCCAAAAGCAGCACCTCAGTGTAATAATGTGAAGGGGAAAGAACAAAGGACCATAGAGTAGTATGCTAAAACCACATTTATTAAAAGCAGATATACTCACAAAAGTTACAGAGTAAAACACAGGCAAAACACCCCACACCTGGGATCAACCGCAGATCAGCGGACATCTTCAGGGGTTGTCTTTATCCCCTGAAGACGTCTGTTGCAGCAGATGAAATGAGTGTAGGAGAGGCCAGTGGCTTATGATGTTGTAAACCTGCTGTTGATCCCTGGTGTGTAACATTTGTCAGTATATCTGCTCTTAATAAATGTGGTCTTAGCATACTACTCTATGGTCCTTTGTTCTTTCTCCTGCCCATTATTACTCTGAGGTGCTGCCTTTGGATAACCAGTGAAGGACCATGGAGGTGGTGGAGTCTGTGGTTCCCTGAGTGGTGACCCCCCCAGTTAGATCATTTCTGCGCTGTTGATCTCTTATCATTTGGAGATCATTACTGTTTAGTAAGGGAACTGGCACACTTGTCTGTGAGGTGATAAAATTCTCAAAAATTTCTGCACTAAAAGTAATGATAAAAACAAACATACATGAAATGATCATAAATATCCCTATAAATAAATAAAGTCCAAATAGATGTGCACAAAATAGATGTGTGACAAAACAGTCCCAAATGGTGCAAATCTCAATAATTCAAAACAATGGATGCGACAGTATTGATTATAGTTGAAGACACTAACACTACACTTGCTCCACCACCTTACCAAAGCAAATGGACTCTTTGGGGTAAAAAGAGTCAAATGCGTTCATGTGTCAAATTGCTCTCCTGTTCAGGGTTAGAAGCCTCCACTGGATTCCACTGCAACCTCATCAATATGACATCCATGGACATACATTATGGAATCATAAGGAAGAAAAAACTCCAAGAAATTCACATAGTGTAAAACCACATAAAAGTTTTTATAAAAATTAATTACTAATTACTCACAAAGGCTAAGATAAGACAAGCGTTCATCAGTGAAAAAGCCGGTCTCAGGAATCAAACCAACAACTCCCTGATTCTGGGATGTGTGGTGACGTCACAAGTGATTGCTCCAACGTACGCGTTTTGTCACAACTTACGTCATCGGGGGGGCGCAGAAATGGATGCCATATTCATGAGGTTGCAGCGGAATCCAGTGCAGTTTTCATCATGACTTTTAACGCGCCACTTTGAGAATTTTATGGTTTTATACCAGTTGTATTGATGTTTGTGCCAGCAGCTCTGTAAGCTCTTACAGCGTGATTTCATTGTTTACACTGTCTGTGAGGTGGTTTGGGATTCTTACAATGGATTCTTTTTCATCATTTTCAATATTCCACATTTGGACTTTTATATAATTTTTCTTCAAAGTTTACCCCTTTTTATTATGCACAGATCTATTATGTGATTGTTATTTCACCATTAAAGTGATGCACATTGTTTATTAAGGTTTAATAAGAGTGAATTTTATTTTTTCACACATATAACATAACTTTTATATACTTATGTATTGATCACTACAGAGATATTGGTTCTGTGCACCTTTTAGATTACTTTAATCTGTAACGATTCAACAATCTGTAACAAGCAATCCAATGACTGCACTATTTCTTTCCGCTATTTCTTTCAGAAGATACTAAGAAACCAAAGTAAGAGGAGAGTGGACTGGATTGTGCATGTAGGGGTTTTAATACAAAAATATAAAAACAGCAAATGATTTTTATACTAAAGATAAAGGAAGCCAGCCTCGGCTGCAGTGAGTGGATAAGCAGATTGCTGGCTACCTAGTTTGCTTAAGCCCAGTTCACACAGGCGACCTGCAAACGACTTCCGAGGCGACTTGCAAAACGACTTCTGCATAGAAGTCTATGCAAGTCGCCCCCAAAGTAGTACAGGAACCTTTTTCTAAGTTGGAGCGACTTGCGTCGCTCCTATTAGAACGGTTCCGTAGCACAGAACGGGAGGCGACTTGTCAGGCGACTAGGTCGCCTGACAAGTCGCCCCTGTGTGAACCGAGCCTTCAGCTGCAGTAAATCTCAGTCCAACAGTACTAGATCTCAGTAAGTATCCAGCCTCAACCTGGGGAGACAACCTCACACCTGGATTAGGTTAATGAAGAGGAAACTGCCAGAATGAAAGTGTATCTACAGACAAAATGTTATTATTTTCACTTTTTTATTAGATAGAGAAGCCTTAGAACCTCTGTCAGGTTTTTGTTGGCGTCTTTGTCCAAGGAATAGGGGGAAATATTACAATGTGGACAGTCATTCTGGTGACAACTGTCTTCCAAGAGAGCTCCCAGCTTGTTGTAATTTGAAAGAGGATCTAAAGGAAAAACTCACAAGGGGGAGGGGGTTCTATAATTTCCTACCTTTTTGGCTTTTTTTTTTAACAAGAAAAACGTTTTTGGCTTTAGTAGTACTTTAAAGTATAACTAAAAAAATTTTTCCAGTTTTGGACAGAGTGGAGAGGGATTAAGACACCTATTAGATTTGTATTGCTGTCTGTGCCCCCCGTTAGGGAGATTTAAAAAAATGAATTACTAATTACTCACAAAGACTAAGATATGACAAGAGTTCATCAGTGAAAAAGCTGGACCCAGAAATCATATCAACAACTTCCTGATTCTGGGATGTGTGGTGACATCACAAGTGATGGCTCCAACGTACGCGTTTCGTCACAACTGAACAGGAATAAGGGGAAATATCACAATGTGGACAGTCGTTCTGGTGAGAGGGATTAAAACACCTGTTAGATTTGTATTGCTGTCTGTGCCCCCCATTAAGATTCACCCTCTCTACTTGTCCTGTTTACCATTATCATTGAAAATGAAAGTAAAAGAAAATCCCAAATTTTGGGCTGTCCCCAGAAAAGTTATAGAGGGGAAATTTTCCAATGGGGACACTCGTTCTGGTGACCTTGGGGTCCCCAAGAAATTCCTTGCAGGGATTTCCTCTCACTTCCTGTTTGGCTATGGGACAGGAAGTGAAGGGAAATCAACGCAATGGGACACAGATGGTGAAAAAAAAAATCTAACAGAGGTTATAAACCTCCCTTACTCTATTCAAAATGAAAAAGTTTTGCTTAAAGGTTTACTTTTAAAAAAACACTTGCTGTAATAGGGGCGAAAAAATCCGGAAGGGGACACTGATTCTGGTGACCTGGTGGGGGCAATGGATTCTCTTAATTTGCAGTGATTTCTTCTCACTTCCTGCTTGGCTATGGGACAGGAAGTGAAGGGAAATCTCCCCAATGGGATACAGATGTTAAAAAAAAAATCTGACAGGGGTTATAACCCTCCCTTACTCTATCCAAAATGGAAAAACAAGTTTTGCCTATAGTTCTCCAGTGAAGGGATGGAAATCTGAAATGCATCCGCAGTAAATACTTACCATTAGGTTGGGTTACTGTGAAACTGCAGCTTTGTTTAGCAGTGAGAGCTCCATGGGTTGCGTATACCCATTTATCCACATGCAATCTATGCAATGTTGGCATCATCTTCAGGGGCTATGTGATATCCAGTGCACTCTTCTCCTGGTTCTGGTACCTCTTATTATCATTCTGCAGTACTACCTTTATGCCATGTCAAAAACATCTTCCCCAAAACCAAGCAGGCCTGCTGCCTGAAAAACTCCCTGAACCCAACAGCAGACACCAAGAATAACCAATCCAAAACACAATACAGTTCCCCTGTAAACGTTCCCTGGTGGCCTCACGCTGTCATCAGGTGAAGGGACCATGGAAGAAGAATTTTTTCATCACAACTTCAATAACGTTTGAATCGTTTTTAATGACTCAACACCAAAACAAACAGGCCTGATCCTGGAAGGCCAGAAACATCAGAAAGGTGTCATGTGACCAGTGTCGGGCAATCACAAAAAGCCTTTCATACAATCTGGTGGCAGAGACTCTGTTGTGATCTCCACAGTTTCCTGGGTGGATTTAGTTCTGGAGGAATGTACCACGAGATGGACAGAGGAAGCTGATACGGCATTAGCTGGTTGAGTCTTGCCCTCAGTGAGGCCGGCCTGGTGGCTCATGTCCATCTGACCCAAACTGCAGCATTGTCTGTAATTACCAAAGCACTCAATCGTTTCATCGCAGCAGCGGCTCTCCATGAAGGGGCTCCTGACATCCTGGTGTATACATGGCGCTTGCTTCACGGGGGTTCGGCAGATGCCACAGACCATGGTGCACACGGCCTGAAACACGGACAGGTCTTTGGTTACGACATTCAAAAAGTTTGGCTTCAGTAGCAGATACACTACGGGGTTGTAGAGGGTAGAAGACTTGGCGAACACAGCAGCGAGGGCAAATGCTATCGCCGGGACCCGCCTGTCATCACCAAAGGTCGCCCACATTGCCACAATAGCGTAAGGAGTCCATGCGAGGAGAAAGCCGATACAGACTGCCACACTGAGCTGAAAAATACAAAAAGAGATTACTTATCCTGATTACAAAGTTGTTGTTTTTTTCTAATTTTATACATTTTTATTGAAAACTGTGGCATATACTAGAAGTATACTTGCGTTTTTCTTTTTTTGCACCATGTTTTGTATTTGATTCTTTTTGTAAAAATTTTGTAAAACGCTAATAAAGACGAAATGCAAAAAAAAAAAAAAAAATGGCATATATACAATTTCATAATCACAATGCTGCAGCAGCAGAGCAGCGGTATATACTGTATATTAGCAATATTTGCTACCAAGAATAGAAAATCCTATCCATTAAAAATATAAAACAGTGACAGAGAAACACAATAGGAACATTCACCAATGACAGGCTCAAGAGTCTACTCGATCGGCAATACCGATTACCATGTTATATTATATTTGTGGATGCAAGGAATGGTCCACCCAAACCTACAATTAAAAATTATGTTTGGTAAGCAGATATTATCTGTGGATCAACAATTCATTTTCCTAGGCAAACCAATTGGCTCTGTGGACTGGTAAAGGGTCCTCTAGACACCTTACTGGTCCACATGTGTGCCATTTATGAGAGCCACTCCTCAAAGAAGACTCCCTTATCCAATGGACCTCCAGTCTGTGAATGCTTGGGATCCCTCTTTTTATAGAAGCAGGGGGCCCAGGAGATGAGAGCACGAGACTTCCATCATCTTGTGATGTAACACCCCCTGTATGGAAGTAGTACTATACTGTACGTTTAACAAGAGGATATAATGGGGGAGATTTACTAAAACTGGCACACATAGAATCTGGTGCAGCTGTGCATGATAGCCAATCAGCTTCTAAATTCAGTTTGTTCAATTAACCACTTCAGCCCCGGAAGGATTTGCCCCCTTCCTGACCAGAGCACTTTTTGCGATTCGGCACTGCGTCGCTTTAACTGACAATTGCGCGGCCGTGCGACGTTGTACTCAAACAAAATTGACGTCCTTTTTTTCACACAAATAGAGCTTTCTTTTGGTGGTATTTGATCACCTCTGCGGTTTTTATATTTTGTGCTATAAACAAAAAAAAGCGACAATTTTGAAAAAAAAAGCAATATTTTTTACTTTTTGCTATAATAAATATATAAAAAAATGATTTTTTTCCCCTCAGTTTAGGGCGATATGAATTCTTCTACATAAGCAAGCATATCAATAAGTCCAAAGTGTCCAGAGGGATGCCTCCTGGATGTATAGACAATTGCAGATTGAAAGTCCAGCCGACCAGCGGTAGGAAGCACTGTGTCTCTGATCCAGGAAGGAGAGCCGTGCAAACAGAAGTGACATCAGAATGGTACGGGACATATTTGGGGGCATGCCCAGTCGCTCCTTCTTCAAGAGCGACTGGGCAGGGTAACGACTGGGCATCCCCCGAAACACATCCCGCCCACCCTGATGTCCCTTCCGGTTGCCAGAGTTCCACGCTCTCCTTCCTGGATCAGAGACACAGTGCTTCCCACCTCTGGTCGGCTAATAATAATACCCTGTATTTAGGCATTCATCTCTCAATGAAGTGAAGAGGGTTACCTGTCCAAGAGTTCCCCCCCCCCTATAATGTTAGAAATGGCCCATGAGAGGGGGGAAGGTGAATATGATAGGTGTACCTTATACTTTGGCCTTGTTAAATTCCCCTTAGTAAATGCTATCTGGAGGTTGCCCCATAATGTTTGTGTCTAATCTGCTTGCCATGTATCTTAGAAAAAATAGTAATGTTTATTGTTTTTTCCTCAACAGTTTCCTTCAATGCCACAGGAATGGCAGACTGTGGCCTCCCACTTTGCCCAGCGGTGGGACTTTCCTAACTGCGGAGGGGCAATTGATGGGAAACACGTCCACATCGTCCCACCACCCAACAATCACTATACTATAATAGTATAGTGATGTTGGCGGTGGTGTCGGCTAATTACGAGTTCTTGTATGTGGACGTGGGGAAGAATGGCCAGATGTCCGATGGTGGAGTGATCGCCCAGACGGAGTTCTACAGGCGTCTCCAGAATGGCAGCTTGGACTTGCCACCTCCAGAGGACAATGTTGAAGGTCTCCCATTTGTGTTCGTTGCTGATGAAGCATTTGCGCTGGGGGACCATCTGATGCGGCCATTCCCGATGAGGACCCTCACCCCGGAACAGAGGGTTTTTAATTACCGGCTGGCCAGAGCCCGAAGAGTGGTGGAGAAAACATTTGGAATCCTGGCCAGCCGGTTCCGATTATTTCTGACACCCATCCATATGGCGGAGTATAAACTGAACCATATAATACTTGCCTGCTGTGTTCTCCATAATTTTTTAAGAAAACATTCAGCCAACTATGCTGGCTCAGTTGGGCCTGAGGCCGGAATCCCTAATCCATCAACACTGACGGCGCTTGAAAGTGGCCGTCCTGGCTTGCCCTCCCTGAATGCCCGTGATGTCCGGTTACGCTACCTGGAGTTCTTTGTGGGTAGGGGGGCTATCAATATGCCAGACAATCTGTGACACCTTTTTCAAATAAAAAACAACCAAAAGAAATTCTTTGTGGACATTTACTGCTTGTGTTTGTTTTAGCTGACCCTGACAGAAATGTGTTGAGTGCAGAAAATGTCGTGATTGGGTAACCTTATAAAAAACAGTGTTGGCTGGTACTTCCTAAATGCCAAAACACATTTCACTACAAGTGCACTTGCAACTGCACTGAACCTGCACTTGTAGTGCAAAGTGTATTTGCCCTTAGGAAATAACCCCCATTTTTGCATAAAACAGCAATTACATCACCCCAAAAGTGTTGTAGTGTTGAGACAATAATCCACACATTCTTGAGTAAGGCACTTTTTTATACCTGCACAATCACATGTGCATTTCCCAAAGGTTTTTAAAACAAACCAACATGTTTGTTGTATAACAATGTTTGCAGTAGCTTTCTCAAAAATCGAAATATCCATTTCAGATAAAACAGGCCTGTGTAAAACCAACAAGAAAGCCAAAAAACTTGAACTTACAAAGTTCACATATGGTAAAACCTGAAGGCTATATCAGACATGAGTATTTAGGAACTGTGTTTGATATAGCGTTCAGATGGGGGGAAATCACCCCTGGAAAAGCCAAATTTGGAAGATGCACACCAATTACGAATGTCAACATGTGCTATCTGCCATCAGGGGGGATCAAGGGACGTGTTTTGGGGGAGCAAGCCCTTCCTCAATGCGACTTTATAATTGAGGAAGGGGTTGCACCCCCAAAACGCGTCCATTGATCTCCCGTGATGGCAGATAGCACATGTTGGCACACTGTGTGCATCCTCCAAATTTGGCTTTTCTAAACATTGTAAACATTTTCGTAAGATAAAACAGGTGATTTTGTGGGGTTTAAATTCGCCCCAAAACATCAATGATGTTATTATTTTTTTTAATAACATCACTGATTTGTTGCTGGATGTTTTGCAATTGGAGATTACACCCCATGATCTCCCCGATGAGTATCTGGGCACTTTCAGATGTAAAGCGTTCTGGATCACGATCACCTAAAAAGAGATAAAGAACAAAAAAAAGGTCTCAAAAATCTGCCAAAATCCATCTCTTTTACCTGAGCCTGTGGTCGCAGACACTCACCTGTTGTGGTGCCAATCTCCACCACATCTTCTTCTTCCTCCTGCTCAGCTTCTTGGGTTGGTATTTCCCCTTCTTCCAGAGGGGGGGGGGGTCTCTGGTCTCCTGGGATGAGGGGTGTCCTCCGAGTGTTTTCTCCCCTATGTAAAACTAAAATGGTATACTTAGCACATAGATATTTGATGGCAGAACTAGAAATAGGAAACATTGCTTGGAAGTGGGGTACAATTGTCTATTTTAGCCGAGTTCCAAGATGTATCTTTTTTAGTGTCCTTTGTCAAGCTGCAATACTTTACCTGTTTGGTACAAGCTTCACAGATGGAGACCCCCCTATTGTATACACTGGAGCACCTGTGTGGCCCCCCTAATAAAAATGGTGTTCTTGTGTTCCACACTAGTGCTCCAGTGTCCAGATGTGAAAACAGCTGCTCAGTGTCCTCTCCTTACACACAATCTAGTTTGCATTTCATTCTAGTAACAAATCCATCTACACAAACAAATATTTGGCATCCAAGTAGGCCCCAAAAAATGTGGGAAAATGCATACGGCCAAAACAATGGTGTTCTAGAGGCCGAAAGAAAAATGTTTGATACGAACGAATAATGGGCCCATGAACATTAAAGTTGACCTTTTTAAACGTTACAATTAATAAAAGCATATGGAGCAGAACGAACGGAATAAAGACAGAAAGAATAGGAACACAGCACAACTACTTACTTTTTTGCAGCACTCTCCGGATCTTTCGGTACTGCTCTGGCTCTCTCAACTTCAGGTCCGACCACCGCTTCCTGAGCTGATCTTTTGATCTTCGTACCCCGAAATTCCTATCAAGACTCCTGACCACTTTCGCCATGATCTTGGCCTTTCGGATGTTGGGGTTGGGGTAAGGCCCATATTTTCCGTCATAGTCGGACTTCTTCATGATGTCGACCATCTCCAACATCTCCCCAAACGACATATTTGTGGCCTTAAAATGTCTCCTTCTGGATTGGGACGTGCCTGGATCCGGGCTTTCCTCCTCCTCCTCCTCGTTGCTAGAATTAGCACGCACCTGCTGTAACTCCGCCATGTGCTCTTCACCCACTGCGCCGAACGGAAAGGGGCGGGGAATACACTAGAAAGAATGTCAGGGGCGGGCGGAGTTACACGCATGCGCAGTGTGTATAAAGCGTAACACGCGTGCGTGTTACGTACGATCTGTGAGCGGAGGAAGGAGCATTGGACGCGCCGATCGTAAGAACGAAGGTAAGAGACAAACTTGTGCCTATACTGCTTCTAGATTGAGGCCTATATTGTAACAAGATTAGGAGAGTTTTGTCTGACATTAGGCTTTGTCTTGTGTTGTGTCTTGCAGTGAACATGGATATCTTAATGAAAGATAATGACTTCATGTCAGTATTCATAGATATGCTAAGGGAGCTGCCCTGTCTGTGGGAGATTAACCACCCCCATTTCAAGAACCAAGCAAAGAGGAAGGCAGCACTGGAGCAATTGTGTGAAATTGTGAAGCAGGTGATCCCCACGGCAGACATCACTTATTTAAATTTTCATTGGTGGCCTGAGGAGCACATATCTAAGGGAGCGCAAGAAAGTCCTGGATTCACAGAGATCCGGAGCAGCAGATGACATCTATGTCCCCAGGATGTTGTACTACGACAGGCTGCATTTTCTGGCAGGCCAGACTGAACCCAGGCCATCCCTCTCCAGTCTTCCTTCCACGCTTCCTTCCCCCCCGGCTGAGGCTTCTGACGCCCAACCTGGGCCTTCCAGGCCGCATGTGGAGGAGCGCAGATTGAGCCAGGTATAGCATTCCTCTAAATATTTCTGCTTGTCCAATCAATGATGTTAACTAGATGTTAGTTGCGAGTACTAATTTAGGATTGTGATTGATGAAGCAAAAACTAAAACCATGTCCCTTTTTCATACACAGGGAAGTCTCAGCCAGGAGGTGGCCGGGCCGAGCCGGCTGGCTGATATCAAGGTCCCTCCACCCCCCCTGAAAAGAGAAAGTGGCAGTAGGACGAGTACCCTAGAGGAGGTGGCTATAGCATTCTTTTGGAGGGCTATAGAGGTCCTGGGAGCACCCCACACCATGCAGGAGAACATTGCTGCCTTCATAGCATATAAAATGCAGAGGATGGAGGAGGGCCAAAAAGTCTTGTGTGAGGCCCTCATATCGGAGGCTCTGCAGAAAGGTATGAGGGGCCAAATTACACCTCACACACATCTTTGGGATGGTCCTCCTCCTCCTCCTGCAGGTCCTCCTCCTCCTCCTCCCTCTCCTCCAGGTCCTCCCAGTCCTCCTCCAGGTCCTCCCAGTCCTCCTCCTCCTGCAGGTCCTCCTCCTCCTCCTCCTCCAGGTCCTACTCCTCCTCCTGCAACATCTCCAACTGCACAGCCACAGCCCGGAATGAAGCGTGAAAGGAAGACCAGAAAGTGAGGACCCTGGATCCAGTCTGGTCGGCCAAAAAATGCAGCCTCTTGTGGTACCACAGCCTGGGGACACAGATGTCATCTGCTGCTATCCGAGTCTCTGTGAATCCCGGACCAGACTGCACTCCCTTACATATGGACTCCTCAGGCCACCAATTTTGATGTTGAAGAATTGATGTCTGCCGTGAGGGTCCCAGGCTTCGCTAATTTCTCATGTTGATCCAGTGTTGCCTTCCTCTTTGTTTGGTTCTGATCCCTTAATAAAGGATTTTTGTTTTGAATTATACTCTCCTATGTGTTTTACTTCAAAAATGACAGTTGGTTTGTGAGGATTCAGGTACATTTCAAATATACAATGTGAAATGAACAAGGGACACCAACACCAAACAATCTCCTGGAGATTAAATAAGAAAAGATATCAATGGTGTTGGGGTAACTTGACACACAAAACACAGACAAAAATATTCGGGAGTAAAAATAAAAATAACATTGAACAAAGATCAGCCTTGGAAAAAATCCAAACATTAAAGAAAAAAAAAGGCTTAAAATCCAAAATAAAAAAAAATTAAAAAATATAAAACTGTCAGATGTGACAACTAATAACAATATATTCAGGGAATCCCACTAAAAAAACACAAATAAAAGTTTGTGAGAAGTGTGTGTGAATATGAGCAGCAAAACAACTTAATTCTTCTCACATTATAAAGAAGAAGAGAGTGCGCTGTATTAAACCATTTTTAACATTGCAGCGTGACGAAAATGCTGTATCCATTGCGAACGCTAAGTTTACCAGAACGAGCTGTCCCATGTCGGAATTTCTTCTGAGCATGCGTGGCACTTTGTGCGTCGGAACAGGCAACACACGGTCGGAATTGACGCGATCGGATTTTGTTGTCGGAAAATTTTATCTCCTGCTCTCCAACTTTGTGTGTCGGAAAATCCGATGGAAAATGTCCGATGGAGCCCACACACGGTCGGAATTTCCGACAACACGTTCCGATCGGACAATGTCCATCGGAAAATCCGACCGTGTGTACGGGGCATAAGAAGCGCCTTCTTCTCTGCGTCGCCAAAATTTGACTTGTATCCTAGTGCAGACTGGGAAAATCAGTGAGCCAATCACACAAGCAGGAAATTATTTATCTGGAGGGATGGGGGGGGAGAATCTCTGTATACATTCTGTGTACAGAACACCTCCAGGTGGCCATATTGCACTTTACAAAAAAATTACAGAGCTGCAGATTGAAAAGGAAAGGTCATTTTAAATAACATTCAATTACAATATGACTTGTGTAGCAATTGTATGTTCTTTCTTTTTTTTTTGAGGCCATTTATTTGCGATACGGCACTGCGTTATTTTAACCACTTCCCTACCGCCTCACGCAGATATACTGCGGCAGAAAGGCACGTACAGGCAGATTAACGTACCTGAGAGGCAGCCTGCGGGCGGCGCGCGCGCCCGCCGGAAGCTCCGTGACCGTGTTCGCAGGTCCCACGGACTCGATGTCCGCAAGGATTCACGCGATCGTCTCACGGTGAGGAAGATCGTCTCACGGTGAGGGGAGATGCTAATGTAAACAAGCATCTCCCTGTTCTGCCTAATAACACTGTCACTGATCAGCGCTCCCTGTAATCGGGAGCGGCGATCAGTGTCGTGTCACACACAGCCCCTCCCCCCCACAGTTAGAATCACTCCCTAGGACACACTTAACCCCTACAGCGCCACCTAGTGGTTAACCCCTTCAGTGACAGTCACATTTACACAGTAATCAATGCATTTTTAATCACACTGATCGCTGTATAAATGTGAATGGTCCCAAAATCGCGCCAAAACTGTCCGACGTGTCCGCCATAATGTCGCAGTCACGATAAAAGTCACTGATCGCCGCCATTACTGGTAAAAAAAAAAAATTATCAATAAAAATGCCATAAAACTATCCCCTATTTTGTAGACGCTATAACTTTTGCGCAAACCAATCACTAAACGCTTATTGCGATTTTTTTTTACCAAAAATATGTAGAAGAATACGTATCGGCCTAAACTGAGGGAAAAAAAATGTTTTTTATATATTTTTTAGGGATATTTATTATAGCAAAAAGTAAAAAAACTATATTTTTTTCACAATTGTCGCTATTCTTTGTTTATAGCCCAAAAAATAAAAACCGCAGAGGTGATCAAATACCACCAAAAGAAAGCTCTATTTGTGGGAAAAAAAGAACGTCAATTTTGTTTGGGAGCCATGTCGCACGTCCGTGCAATTGTCAGTTAAAGCGACGCAGTGCCGAATCGCAAAAAGTGCTCTGGTCTTTGGCCAGCCAAATGGTCCGGGGCTTAAGTGGTTAACTGACAATTGCGTGGTCATGCAACACAGTGCCCAACTAAAATTTATGTCATTTTTTTTACCAAAAATAGTGCTTTCTTTTGGGAGTATTTGATTACAACTGTGTCTTTTATTTTTTGCGCTACAAACAAAAAAAGACCGACAATGTAAAAAAACAAAAAAAAAACAATATTTTTTACTTTCTGCCCCAAACATATCCAATAAAGAAAGATATTTAAAAAAAAAATTCCTCATAAACGTTGGCCAAAATGTATTCTGCTACATGTCTTTGACAAAATATAAAATCCCAATAAGCGTATATTGATTGGTTTGCGTGAAAGTTATAGCATCTACAGACTATGGGATATATATCCAGTTGTGCTGTAAGTGTAAAAATTACTTGCTAAGTTATTGCTAGACTTGCCGGGCTTCACAAGTTTGTTGCACAATTACAGCAAGTCCGCATTGCATGACCCCAGATCAACTTTTTTTTGGCCAACTGCAAGTCTGCTGCAAGTTCTGGTTCAGTTATGTTGTGCAATAGTCATCCCAACACAGGGGTCACTGTGGCTGAATTTTCATGCTGTAGACTTGCTGAGCTCTTGCTGTAGACTCGCCGCTGCAACTTTGCTCTCGTTAGAGAGACTTGCCACGCAAATTTGCTACACATTGGAAAAGTGTCAACTAGAACTCGTGCTTCAGGTGCTCTGCAAGTGTACAACTTGCCAGTGAAAATGTGCAGCAAGTTAACAGACTTACAATCAGTGGCAGCTGGTGTTTTTTTCTTTTGGGGGAGCGGCAAACAGCCCCCCCACCCTTCCGGGAGGACAGCCGGGACATCAAAGCCCCTCACCCCATCTAGGAAGCGGATGGGCAGCGTGTTCGGTGGCTTTCTTCCTCCTGCTGTGGATCATGGAGCCTTCCGCCTTGCATCCCCCTCCTCCTAGGCGTCCAATAGGATCACCTGACCTTTCAGCCAATCGGGACACGGGTACCAGACCCGCACTTCTTGATTGGCGGAGAGGTGATTCAGTGTTGGAAAAGCGAATATTAATTTGCTTTTCTAACACACCTGGGTGGGCTCCGAGCGTAATGCTCTGCTCTCCAAGTCCCCCCTATTTTGAAGCCTATTAGAGCCTATGGCTTCAATCAGGTGCTTCAAACCCCCCCCCCCCCGCCGCTGTAACTTATGTGCCCGGCATTCTGAAAGGGGCTGGACGCATGAATAGGGGGTGGCCATGGATATCCATTAACCATATAGAGGGTGGCGTGGATAGAGGGGGCAGCGCCCGTGTGACCTTAATCGATGGGCCGCCCCTGCTTACAATTGAACACTGCCACAAATTTGTGGCAAGTTATCCTTGCTATCTGGTTACTGGAATTTTTATTTATATATATTTTTACAATAAAACCTTGGTTTGAGAGTAACTTGGTTTGAGAGTGTTTTGCAAGACAAGCAAAATGTTTTAATGCATTTTTACTCGATATACAAGCAATGTCTTGATATACAAGTAGCGTCATGTCACAACTGAGTATAAAAGAGAAGAGAGGCGCCTCTAAGTGTAGCAATATGGTTACATTTATTGAAGCTACAACATTTAGCAGCATATTGCTACACTTAGAGGCGCCTCTCTTCTCTTTTATACTCTGTAGCTCCTGTTGGATTTTGCTTCTAATCTCCTTGTGGAGGCTTCCATTTGTGGATGGATATTTTATGGTTACACAACCTGGTCACATTGCTATAATCTTTTTATATGGACTAAAACTGAAGAACTTATGAATAAATGGCTGTGCAACGAATCATTTGAGTTTCCATTATTTCTTATGGAGAAATTCGCTTTGATATACAAGTGCTTTGGATTACAAGCATGCTTCTGGAACTAATTATGCTCGCAATCCAAAGTTTTTCTGTATATTACTAATGGCAGTGATTCTGAAACTTCTAATGGGACTGAGATAGCGCGTCGGACAATCTGACACTAACTGGGGGGGGGGCTGACTGACTGCCACTGACATCTCCAGTGACACTAATATAGAGATCAGTGCTAATACCTTTACACTGTCACTGTACTAATGACACTGGCTTGGAAGGGGTTAAATGTGAGCCTAACTATGTGTACAGTGTGCTGCTTTTACTAATAGATCCCTAAGTTTCTCATCCTTGCTTTGCAGGGATGAGAAACAGAGAGATCGTTTTTTTCTATAGAGAGCTATCTGTTGATTGTCAACGCAGAGCTCTGGGCGGTGATTGGATACAGCCGATCAGCGGGTCCCAGGCGTAAATCATTGGCCAGGACTTGCCGACAGGCTCCAGCTGTGAACAATCGGGTGTCCCTGTGGGAGGGCGTCCTAAACCCAGAAGCAGGCATCAACCTACGGGTATGCCTGTATGGGCCGCCTATCCGCAGTACATTGCGGAGGGTCTGCAAGTGGTTAAAACAAAACCTCTTGCTTCCAGTTGTGTCTGTGGAGCAGAAAGTGATGGGAAATCAATGCTCCATTATAGGACAGGTAAGGCCATAACGGGGAAGTCCATAGAAGATATAAATCTCTCCAAACCATCGCTCGGTATTATAACAAACGTATGGGTGATGGAAAACTGCTGGAACACACAGAGATCCGAGCCGTCAATTTCAGGTGGATGTGCAACTTTAAATAGGAGGAAGAACATTAAAATAAAATGTAATTTGTGGAAACACAACAGACACAGCCGACTGCTCACTGCAAACAAATTAAATTAAATTGTTTTGTTGTGGCGGCGAAAATTGCAAAACTCAGATAGTTTGTCTTTTCGAATTATCTTTTGCTGAAATGCTGTAAATTTAATGAGAGGGCCGTATCACACCAAACAGTTGTACAAAGGCAGTTCCCGCTATTGAATCCCCAGCGTGGATTTCATAAATAGACATGAAAGGGTCCTTTTTTTTTTTTATTCCGCTACGAATGCGTCGGATAGGAAAGAAGAAACAGATAAACCACTTAGCACGTGTAAAGCCGCCAATTTATTTTTTCTAGAATACAACGCTGATATGGGGGGCGGAGTACCATGGTATGAACTCTGCATTTTGATTAGTGTAGTAAACTACAGAAAGGGAAATCAATTTTAGCGCAATGCACCGGAACGAGGCCCGGATAATTACTACCAGCAGTCTGCACACTGTTACAGGATTATAATAGAGCAGGGGTCTCCAAACTTTCTAAACAAAGGGCCATTTTACTGTCCTTCAGACTTTAGGGGGCCGGACTGTGGCTATTGGGAGTAGAAAATTACTCAGCATCAGTGGGACTAAATAATGCCCCATCAATGGTGTCATTGGGAGGAATTGTGCCCCATCATTGGTGTCACTGGGCTCCATTGTTGGTGTCACTGGGAGGAATTGTGCCCCGTCATTGGGCCCCATTGTTGGTGTCACTGGGACGAATTGTGCCCCATCATTGGTGCCATTGGGCTCCATTGTTGGTGTCACTGGGAGGAATTGTGCCCCGGCATTGGGCCCCATTGTTGGTGTCACTGGGAGGAATTGTGCCCCATCATTGGTGTCATTGGGCGGAATTGTGCCCCATCATTGGTGTCATTGGGCCCCATTGTTGGTGTCACTGGGAGGAATTGTGCCCCATCATTGGTGTCATTGGGCGGAATTGTGCCCCATCATTGGTGTCATTGGGCTCCATTGTTGGTGTCACTGGGAGGAATTGTGCCCCATCATTGGTGTCATGGGGCTCCATTGTTGGTGTCACTGGGAGGAATTGTGCCCCACATTAATGCGGAGGTAACTTCTGGACATTTAAGACTAATGTATCTCACTGTCAGGACCCAAGTCTGAACTTGCAACCTCTGCTGTATCTGGCTATGTCTCTTCATGCTGAGCCACCTGGACAGCTCCCTGGACAGTCCCTCAGATAATCTTGCATTGTCCCTCATTTCTTGTGAACCTTGAACTCTTTGTTCCTCCCATGAAATTCCTATTTAAGCCATGCCTTTGCACTTCCTGTTTACCAGATTATTGTGCTCTCTCCAGGCCAATAGCTCGCCCTTGTCACTCCTGCTGCTGTTCGTATATATTCACTACCATTCATTACTGACCCTTGGCACATTCCTCGACTACTCTTCTGTCTGATCCCCTCCAGATGCTACTCGGTACTGACCCTTGGCTTGTACATTGACTATGCTTCTCCTTGTTCCTAATCTGCTTTATCCACTACCTACCTCCTGCTTGCTCTCTACCTGCTGGGGCAATCCTGAGCACCACAACCTGGCGAAGCCCATCCCCCCACCATCAGGAGCTCTGGTGAAGACCAATCATGTGCAAGCAAAAATGGCGATTTTTTTTTATTTTCCTTACATATAATTGGGTAGTCTTTGCAAAGTGCATCTTTACCTCATTTACTAAGCTCTGGAGCAACTGCACTTTGAAAAGCGCACAGTCCTTTTGACTTTAGTAAATCAACCCCATTGCCCTAAATTTATGAAGAAATTTGATTTTGTTTTATTTTTTTATTGGATATGTTTTATAGCAGAAAGTAAAAAATATTGTTTTTTTTTTCTCAAAATTGTCGGCCTATTTTTGTTTACAGCGCAAAAAATAAAAAATGCAGAGGTGATCAAATACCATCAAAAGAAAGCTCTATTTGTGTGGGGAAAAAAATGACATCAAATTTATTTGGCTACAGCGTTGTACGACCGCGCAACTGTCAGTTAAAGAAACGCAGTGCCGGATCGAAAAAAAATGGCTTGGTCATGAAGAAGGGGGGAGTAAATCTTCCAGAGGTCACGTGGATAATCTGTGACATTTTACATGCCCAGCTGCAGCCTTCACTTAATCCATTGGGGTTGTTTTACTAAAGGCAAATAGACTGTGCACTTTCCAAAGTGCAGTTGCTCCAGAGCTTAGTAACTGAGGTAAGGCTTCACTTTGCCAAGAGTACCCAATCACGTGTAAGGAAAATAAAAAAAACATAAATTTTGCTTGCACATGATTGGATGATGGAAGTGGGCAGGGGTTCTGCTCATTTACTAAGCTCTGGAGCAACTGCAAAGTGCACAGTCTATTTGCCTTTAGTAAACCAACCCCATTATGTCTACGTCTGTTTCTACTCCCCTGGGATGAAATCATCGTAACTTGAAGAGCTTTGCAGAATTATTTTACATGTATATAAAGTAAATAACACCCCAGGTCATAGGCGTCACTAGCAGGTAGATATTGAGGCTGGAGCCCCGAATCTGGTGCCCATAGCCCCGAGTCTAGTTTTGCCACCTGTCATCTTGAGTGTGGTAAGATAGCTGGAGAGGAGAGTGTGTGCTCTTCTCCCTCCAGCCTGCAGGGGGTGGCAGAGAGCCAACACAGCTCAGTGTGTCAAAGTGGGACTGCAGGGAAGTGATGCGTGGTCAATAACTGATTATTGAGGATCAGTGAGTGATCGTAATTCTTCTCCAAGCATTGTTGTAGAAGCCCCTTGTGTTTCTGGTGCTCCCTGTACTTTGACTCTCACCACCTTCGGATTCGGATTCTGTATGACTCTCATCCTCTCCTCTCATTACTGTTGCTCTGGACCCTGAGCCCTCCGTGCCTGACTTCTAAAAGCTGTCTCTTTTCATGCAAAGTGAACAGTCAGCCCCCCCCCCCCCCCAATCATCTTTTACAAGGGTGTAAACACTGAAGTAACAGAGGTGTCAGATGGCAGGCAGAAAAG
Source organism: Aquarana catesbeiana (assembly GCF_042186555.1). NCBI lineage: Eukaryota > Metazoa > Chordata > Amphibia > Anura > Ranidae > Aquarana > Aquarana catesbeiana. The sequence goes on from NC_133335.1 coordinate 17,523,171, forward strand.
GTGCACTCTGTATTGTCTGTGTTTATAGCAGGGGTAGATATGGTGAAATAGCTGAATGCAGAATTTACTAATGTGTGGTATATCTGCAAAATGAAATCACACTCCACCATGATTGGCAATAGACTAGGGAATAACTAGGTGCTGTGTTCTGCCCACATCCTAATCCTCTGGTCACCCTGTAGAGTGCTGTGTTCTGCCCACATCCTAATCCTCTGGTCTCCTTGTAGAGTGTTGTGTTCTGCCCACATCCTAATCCTCTGGTCTCCTTGTAGAGTGCTGTGTTCTGCCCACATCCTAATCCTCTGGTCTCCCTGCTGGGTGCTGTGTTCTGCCCACATCCTAATCCTCTGGTCTCTCAACGGGTGCTGTGTTCTGCCCACATCCTAATCCTCTGGTCTCTCAGCAGAGTGCTGTGTTCTGCCCACATCCTAATCCTCTGGTCTCCATGTAGAATGCCGTGTTCTGCCCACATCCTAATCCTCTGGTCTCCTTGTAGAGTGCTGTGTTCTGCCCACATCCTAATCCTTTGGTCTCCTTGTAGAGTGCTGTGTTCTGCCCACATCCTAATCCTCTGGTCTCCTTGTAGAGTGCTGTGTTCTGCCCACATCCTAATCCTCTGGTCTCCTTGTAGAGTGCTGTGTTCTGCCCACACCCTAATCCTCTGGTCTCCCTGCTGGGTGCTGTGTTCTGCCCACATCCTAATCCTCTGGTCTCTCAGCAGAGTGCTGTGTTCTGCCCACATCCTAATCCTCTGGTCTCCATGTAGAATGCTGTGTTCTGCCCACATCCTAATCCTCTGGTCTCCTTGTAGAGTGCTATGTTCTGCCCACATCCTAATCCTCTGGTCTCCTTGTAGAGTGCTGTGTTCTGCCCGCATCTTAATCCTCTGGTCTCCCAGCTGGGTGCTGTGTTCTGCCCACATCCTAATCCTCTGGTCTCTCAACAGAGTGCTGTGTTCTGCCCACATCCTAATCCTCTGGTCTCCCTGTAGAGTGTTGTGTTCTGCCCACATCCTAATTCTCTGGTCTCCCTGTAGAGTGCTGTGTTCTGCCCACATCCTAATCCTCTGGTCTCCCTGCTGGGTGCTGTGTTCTGCCCACATCCTAATCCTCTGGTCTCTCTGCAGAGTGCTGTGTTCTGCCCACATCCTAATCCTCTGGTCTCCCTGCTGGGTGCTGTGTCCTGCCCACATCCTAATCCTCTGGTCTCTCAGCAGAGTGCTGTGTTCTGCCCACATCCTAATCCTCTGGTCTCTCAGCGGGTGCTGTGTTCTGCCCACATCCTAATCCTCTGGTCTCTCAGCAGAGTGCTGTGTTCTGCCCACATCCTAATCCTCTGGTCTCCCTGCTGGGTGCTGTGTTCTGCCCACATTCTAATCCTCTGGTCTCTCAGCAAAGTGCTGTGTTCTGTCCACATCCTAATCCTCTGGTCTCCTTGTAGAGTGCCGTGTTCTGCCCACATCCTAATCCTCTGGTCTCCCTGCTGGGTGCTGTGTTCTGCCCACATCCTAATCCTCTGATCTCCCGATAGAGTGTTGTGTTCTGCCCACATCCTAATCCTCTGGTCTCCATGTAGAATGCTGTTTTCTGCCCACATCCTAATCCTCTGGTCTCCTTGTAGAGTGTTGTGTTCTGCCCACATCCTAATCCTTTGGTCTCCTTGTAGAGTGCTGTGTTCTGCCCGCATCTTAATCCTCTGGTCTCCCAGCTGGGTGCTGTGTTCTGCCCACATCCTAATCCTCTGGTCTCCCAGCTGGGTGCTGTGTTCTGCCCACATCCTAATCCTCTGGTCTCTCAACAGAGTGCTGTGTTCTGCCCACATCCTAATCCTCTGGTCTCCCTGTAGAGTGCTGTGTTCTGCCCACATCCTAATTCTCTGGTCTCCCTGTAGAGTGCTGTGTTCTGCCCACATCCTAATCCTCTGGTCTCCCTGCTGGGTGCTGTGTTCTGCCCACATCCTAATCCTCTGGTCTCCCTGCTGGGTGCTGTGTTCTGCCCACATCCTAATCCTCTGGTCTCTCTGCAGAGTGCTGTGTTCTGCCCACATCCTAATCCTCTGGTCTCTCTGCAGAGTGCTGTGTTCTGCCCACATCCTAATCCTCTGGTCTCTCAGCAGAGTGCTGTGTTCTGCCCACATCCTAAACCTCTGGTCTCTCAGCGGGTGCTGTGTTCTGCCCACATCCTAATCCTCTGGTCTCTCAGCAGAGTGCTGTGTTCTGCCCACATCCTAATCCTCTGGTCTCCCTGCTGGGTGCTGTGTTCTGCCCACATTCTAATCCTCTGGTCTCTCAGCAAAGTGCTGTGTTCTGTCCACATCCTAATCCTCTGGTCTCCTTGTAGAGTGCTGTGTTCTGCCCACATCCTAATCCTCTGGTCTCTCAGCAGAGTGCTGTGTTCTGCCCACATCCTAATCCTCTGATCTCCCGGTAGAGTGCTGTGTTCTGCCCACATCCTAATCCTCTGGTCTCCATGTAGAATGCTGTTTTCTGCCCACATCCTAATCCTCTGGTCTCCTTGTAAAGTGTTGTGTTCTGCCCACATCCTAATCCTTTGGTCTCCTTGTAGAGTGCTGTGTTCTGCCCACATCCTAATCCTCTGGTCTCCTTGTAGAGTGCTGTGTTCTGCCCACATCCTAATCCTCTGGTCTCCCTGTAGAGTGCTGTGTTCTGCCCACATCCTAATCCTCTAGTCTCCTTGTAGAGTGCTGTGTTCTGCCCACATCTTAATCCTCTGGTCTCCCTCCCTGCTGGGTGCTGTGTTCTGCCCACATCCTAATCCTCTGGTCTCTCAACAGAGTGCTGTGTTCTGCCCACATCCTAATCCTCTGGTCACCCTGTAGAGTGCTGTGTTCTGCCAACATCCTAATCCTCTGTTCTCCCTGCTGGATGCTGTGTTCTGCCAACATCCTAATCCTCTGGTCTCCCTGCTGGGTGCTGTGTTCTGCCAACATCCTAATCCTCTGGTGTCCCTGCTGGCTATAATCTCCCGGTAGTGCTGTGTTCTGCCCACATCCTAAACCTCTGGTCTCCCTGAAGAATGCTGTGTTCTGCCCACATCCTAATCCCCTGGTCTCCCTGCTGGGTGCCGTGTTCTGCCCACATCCTAATCCTCTGGTCTCCCTGCAGAGTGCTGTGTTCTGCCACATCCTAATCCTCTGGTCTCCCTGCTGGGTGCTGTGTTCTGCCCACATCCTAATCCTCTGGTCTCCCTGCTGGGTGCTGTGTTCTGCCCACATCCTAATCCTCTGGTCTCCCTGCTGGGTGCTCTGTTCTGCCCACATCCTAGTCTGCTGGTCTCCCTGCAGAGTGCTGTGCTCTACCCATCAAGGAGACCAGAGGACTAGGATGTGGGCAGAACACAGCACCCAGCAAGGACACCTGAGGACTAGTATGAAGGGACACCTGGGGGCACCTGATGTAATGAGGGGGGCTCGGGGGACCCAATCAATTAATAATAACAAACCATGGAATCCACACTCAGATATGTAACAATATTATATATATACACACACACCACACATGTTTATTATATACTGTACATGTGTATGCCCGCCCAAGTGTATGACTTTCTTTACTTTGCTGCTATGGGTTCTAGCCCCAGATCTTTTGTAGACCTAGCAACGCCCTTGCCCCAGATGTTTGTGTCCCAGGGAATCTCACCTTTATGATGAGGCTGTGGACGTTGCTCCCTTTGTTCTGTGGTGACAGGTGCTGTTTCACGGCTCTCCTCGCCCCTTTCACAGTGAGCAGGATGAGGGTGTAGGAGATGAGGATCAGTGTGCAGGGTAGGATATAGCATAAGACGAACAGGGACACCACATAGGACATGGCTCGGTGCTCCCGGTTGGAGGCCTTCCAGTCTATACAGCAGGCGGTACCGTAGGGCTCCGGCCCGTAACTCCCCCACTCTGCCAATGGGGCCGTGGCGAATACAAATGCATACACCCAGACGCAGAGCAGCAAAACCCGTGAGTGGGTAGAAGAAAATTTATTTCCTGCAAAACAGTTATAGGTCAGCCATAAACAGAAACTCCACAATTTAGACTCAGTTACGCTTTCTTAAGCCTGGTCTGAATGGGACATTGGTGAACACTGACTATATGGAGGAATTGAAGCATAGTAGACATGTGCAATTAGTTTCGTTCCAATTTCATTTTTTAATGAATTTTGACAAATCCATTAATTCCAAAACTTCAGAATTTCCAAATTTTTCAATTTCCGAAATTTCGAATTTCTGAATTTCAAATTTCTGAATTTCGTTTTTCCGAATTTCGAATTTCCGAATTTTCAAATTTCCGAAAATTCTAAGTTTCGGAAATTCAGAATTTTGGAAATTCCAAATTTCTGAAATTGGAAAATTCAAAATTTCAGAAATTCTAAATTAGAAAATTCAAAAATTTGCTCATCTGAAAATCCAAAAATAAGAATGAAAATCTGAAAATTCGAAAACCTGAAAATCTGAAATAATAACTAATAATAAATATTAAATTATAGGTATTGGAATTTCCTTTCAAATTTGGCTGTTAGTGAACGTAACGAATACGAATTTATCCGAAGTTGCGAATTATCTGAAATAACGAGTGCCGTATCTAAACAAATGGAACGTAACAATCTAATAATAATAAATAACAATAATAATAATAATAAAACCTTTTTATTTTTATTATTTATTATTAATTTGTTCCATTCCATTTGTTTAGATGCAGCATTCGTTATTTCGGATAATTCGTAGCTTCAGATAAATTTGTATTCGTTACGTTCACAAACAGCCAAATTTGAAAGGAAATTCCAAGACCTATAATTTAATAGTTAGTTATTATTAGTTAGTTATTTGGAATTTTACTGATTTTCTTTCTTTTTTTCAGATTTTCGAATTTTTGAATATCAGAATTTTCGAATTCCGAAAATTCGGAAATTGGAAAATTGAAATTTTGGAAATTCAGAAAAAATCGGATATTTGAAAATTCGGAAATTCGAAAATTCGAAATTTCGGAAATTTGAAAATCCACATTTTCGAATTTCCGAAAAAAAAGCAAAAAAAAAGAATGAAAACTAAAACGAACACATTTTTTGTCAGTGCACATGTCTAAAGCTGACCTTATCTGATATGAAAAGCCTGGGTCCACTGAACCTAACACATACAAGCATTAAACCTACCAAAGTGGATGTAAAAGGAAGATGGGGTTATGAAAAGTACTGCTTTACATGCCTTAATAAGTACAGTCCAGGCAGAAGGAAAAGGATATCAAACTTTGCAAGAAAAATTACAAGATAGCAGGATAATCTGCATTGTCCATTCAGCTAAAATGTGTAGAATCATTTCCTCTACTATGGGGTTGATTTACTAAAGGCAAATAGAAATAGACTGCACTTTGCATTTGCAATCACTCCAGAGCTTAGTAAATTAAAGTGATACTAAAGTCAATTTTTTTGCATTTCAAAATAACAAACATGTCATACTTACCTTGCTCTGTGTAATGGTTTTGTACAGAGCAGCCCAGATCCTCCTCTTCTCGGGTCCCTCTTCAGTGCTGCTGGTCCCTGATGCCTCCTGCCCCCCAGGAGGCATCACCCGAGCCAAGCTGCAGCTCTGTGTGTCCATTCAGACACGGCTAGGCCCCGCCCCCTCTCTCTCCTCTCAGCCAGTGAGCCAATGAGGAGACAGCAGGGGGGTGGGGCCTAACCACGGCTCTGTATGTCTTATGATGGAACAAGCAGGCACCAGTGCCCCCAGAGCAAGCGGCTTGCTATTGGGGGGCACTGGCTGAAGTGGAGGGGCCAGGAGCGCCGGCGGGGGGGACCTGAAAAGAGGAGGGTCAGGGCTGCTCTGTGCAAAAGCATTACAGAGCAGGTAAGTATAACATGTTTGATATTTAAAAAAAAAAAAATGAACCTTTAGGGCTTCATGTACACGGGACATTTTTACAACCTCTCCTGAACGATTTAACTTGACAGATAGTAACCCACGTTTAAAACATCCGTTTTGCCGCATTTACATGCCGTGTTTAGCAGCGTTTTGCCGCGTTTGCTTTTAGAAGTGTTTTTATATATATATATATAAATATATTTTTTTTTTTTCAAATAGCCAAAACTGAAAAACACCTGTAAACGAAACGTGGCTAAACACGAGTTACCGCGTTTACAAGCTGTTACAGGCATTTGGCGTTTCAAATGCCTCTGAACATCTGTCCTGAATGCATTATTTTGCATTCCAAAAAATACCTCTAAACCCAACTGCCTAGAAACCACTATAAACGACCCTGTGTACATGTACTGATAAGATAACATAGAGGAGAGTTCAGGGGCAGCTGAAAAAAAACGCCCAACTGCTCCTAAACGTCCGTTTACCAGCAGCAGTGTACATGAGGCCTAAATGTCTCTTTAACAAACTGCCGACCGCTGCACGCCGATATACGTCGGCACAATGGCAGCGGTGGGCAAATGGGCGTACCCGTACATCCCCTTTAATTGGCGTGCCCGCCGCATACAGCGTGACCGTGCCCGCGGGATCCGCGGACTCGATGTCCGCCAGCGTCCCGGCGATCGTGTCACGGAGCCGCAGAACGGGGAGATGTCTATGTAAACAAGGCATTTCCCCATTCTGGATTGTGTCATGACAGAGATCACCGCTCCCTATCATCGGGAGCAGTAATCGCTGTCATGTGAGTTGAAGCCCATCCCCCCCTACAGTTAGAATCACTCCCTAAGACACACCTAACCCCTTGATCTTCCCCTAGTGTTTAACCCCTTCCCTGCCAGTGTCATTTACACAGTAATCAGTGCATTTTTTTAGCACTGATCGCTGTATAAATGTGAATGGTCCCAAAATAGTGTCAAAGGTGTCCGATGTGTCCACCATAATGTCGCAGTCATTATAAAAATTGCAGATCGCCGCCATTACTAATAATAAAAAAAAATAATAATAAAAATGCTATAAAACTATCCCCTATTTTGTAGACGCTATAACTTTTTCGCAAAGCAATCAATATATGCTTATTGCGGTTTTTGTTACCACAAATATGTAGAAGAATACACATCGGCCTAAACTGAGGAAAAAAATGTTTTTTTTTATATTTTTGGGGGATATTTATTATAGCAAAAAGTGAAAAAATTGTTTTTTTTTTTCAAAATTGTTGCTCTTTTTTGTTTATAGCGCAAAAAATAAAAACCGCAGGAGGTGATCAAATACCACAAAGAGAAAGCTCTATTTGTGGGGAAAAAAGGACGTCAATTTTGTTTGGGTGCAACGCCGCACGACCGTGCAATTGTCAAATAAAGCGGCTCAGTGCCGAATTGCAAAAAGTGCTCTAGTCAGGAAGGGGGTAAAATCTTTCGGGGCTGAAGCGGTTAAAGGCAGATTTTTTTTTTTAAATAACAAACTTACCTGCTCTGTGCAGTTGGTTTGGCACAGAGCAGCCCCGTCTCCTCTTCTCGGGTCCCCCACCGATGCTCCTGGCCCCTCCGTCTTGCCAAATGCCTCATAGCAAGCAGCTAGCTACGGGCACCTGAACAGGCTCACTCCCGAGCCGCTGCTCTGTGTGTCCATTCACACACACAGCGCTGCTCAGCCCTCCCCCCACTCGCTCCTCATTGGGTCTCTGGCTGTGATTGACAGTAGTGGGAGCCAATGGCTCCTGCTGCTGTCTAAGCCAATGAGGAGGAAGAGACCTGGGAGAGCCGAGCCTCTCGTGCACAGCGCTGGATTGAGAGGGGGCTCAGGTAAGCATTGGGGGGGGAGGGAGCTGTTGCACACACAAGGTTTTTTACCTCCATGCATAGAATGCATGAAGGTAAAAACCTTGGGGGTTGTTTACTAAAGGCAAATGCACTTGCACTACAAGTGCACTTTCAAGTGCAGTCACTGTAGATCCGAGACGGACATGCAAGGAAAATAGAAAACAGCATTTTTGCTTGTACATGATTGGATGATAAAATCAGCAGAGCTTCCCCTCATTTCAGATCTACCCCTCAGATTTACAGCGACTGCACTTCCAAGTGCACTTGTAGTGCAAAGTGGATTTGCCTTTCGTAAATAACCCCCTTGAGTCTTTACAACCCCTTTATATGAATCTTCACCTTGCAAAGAATACCCAATCACATACAAGGGGAAAAAAAACAAAAAAAAACTGCATTTTTTTCTGGCACATGATTGGATGATGGAAGTCAGCAGAGTTTCCCCTTATTTACTAAGCTCTGAAGCAGCTGACCTTTGTCTTTAGTAAATCAGCCCCAGTGTGTTGGTGTAAAGGAGTCTGACTCCGATCATCATAAGTTCTGGACTGCAGCTAGGCATGAAGCAACCTGCAATCTTCTGTTTTTTTTTTTTTTTATATATTGAGGGGACTGTTGGGTAAGTTCCAGTTTCTTGTACCTACTAAACAAAAACATGCTGAACTGATATGACAGCCCAGACTTTCCTGACCTGCGGACAATTTGAGGTCAAGAATCAATACCCTGGCTGCTCGCAAGTCTCTCTCTTTCTGAAGTCTTACAAAATCTAAAAAGGCTGAGAGGGAAATGATAAAAGTAGGAAGTAAGCTTTGTCAATGCTCCGCATTACTCTCTCCACAGGGAACGCTGACCATACTTCTACAACCCTGCAAAAAACGGAAAAGTTGTATAATACTTACCGTAATTTTCCTTTCCTGGTGCCAATCCATGGCAGCATATATGTGATAGAGCTCCGCCTCTACTACGCCTTCAGGACTAGTGAACAGCATAAATTAAAGGGCATAAATTAAAGAGCTCTATCACATGTATGCTGCCATGGAGGCACCAGGAAAAACAACTAGCAAGTTAAAGTATAATTCATTATTTAAAACTAACAAAAACACATTAGTATAGCTGCTGTTGAAAAGTATGGTCATCTTGAAATGCCAAAATGCCCAGGGATTCCGTGCTGCGTACAAGCATTCCTGCAGAGCACTAGTTCATTCAAGGACTTAAAATCAACTTATGGTTGGAAATCTGTGATTCTGGGAAGCCATGTGCTTATGCAGGCTCGGTATACCCAACCCTACCCACTATAGACACCTTTGAGATTTAAAAATGCAAGGAAGCTGCAGGAACACAATAACGTGACCTGAACCCCTAGTCCTATCAAAACCCAAATTTGGGGTAAGCTGAGCTTTCTCATTTAGGCACAATTTCCTGAACATCACTAACACCTCTCTTTTGGCTTGTGGCCTGGATTTCATTTTTCACAGGTTGGTTTTTTTCCCCTCACAGAGGGGAAGATAAACCTGGTGCCTAATTCTGAACGATGGACCCATAACTAAAGGCTAATAAGCTCACATCTTTACCTTTTTGATTTTGGTGTGTGGTGTGGATAGGACATTCAGAAGAATACAATTAAACTCACCGTATGCCGGATAGCAGACTTTCATACAGCAGACAGAGCTCAGAACTGTCAGATTAGTCAGGCTGCAAAGGCCAAAGAAGACCCCACAGAAGGCGTAATATTTACAGGTCACTTTATCAAACAGCCACCTGCAGGGAGAGAGGCTTTGGTTATTCTGCGGTATTTTATTCGAAACCATTTAAAGAGCTCTTCTATCTCTCAGGTACTCGATCAGATCCCTGTGCTGAGTTCTCGGATCCTGCACACCTCCTGTGGCCATTATGAGCGTTTCCCACCTTCCCTGCACACCTGCTGTGCCCATTATGAGGGGTTCCCACCATTACTGCACTGAGTTCCTAGACATGCATACCTTCTGCAGCCATTATGAGGGATTCCCACCATCTCTGCACACCTGCTGTGCCCATTATGAGGGATTCCCACCATCTCTGCACACCTGCTGTGCCCATTATAAGGGGTTCCCACCATTTCTGCACTGAGTACCCAGGTCTGCATACCTCCTGTAGCCATTATAATGAGCTCCCACCATCCCTGCACTACGTTCCTAGGTCTGCCCACCTGCTGTGGACATAGGCAGGAGCTCCTAATTTCCAGGGGTGGGCAACTGCGGCCCTCCATCTGCTGTCTAACTACATGTCCTATCACGCCTCTGGGAATCATGCTTAGGGCTGCCCTTAGAAATTATGGGGCCCCGTACAGCCAACCCGATAGGGTAACCCCTAATGTTTCACTTTTGAGAATGAGAAAGGGACTGACGCCCCCCCTCCTTCCTGCTCTCCGTCCCGAAACTGATTTGGGAGGAAGGAAGCCGATAGCCCTGCGTGGGAGGGAGGCACACAGGGGAGCCCAGACAGCACAGGGGTGGGGGTGCAAATACCGATCCCCTGCAGCGCAGCCAAAGGGAGGGAGAGGAAGAGAAGCTGGCAGCATTGCATGGAGAGCCACAAGAGGAGGCAGTACAACCGGCCCTCCAGCTCGAGAGGAGCCTGGGCCTCCTTTTAAACTGATGGGGCCCGGGCCTGGTACTGGAAGGCCGGTTGTACTACCTTATCAGGTGTCCTGGTCATGCTTGTAACTGTCAATTTTCCCATCATGCCTCTGCTTGTAACTTTCAGTCTTGCAATGCCTCATAGGAAACATAGTTCTGCAACAGCTGGATGGGGTGCAGTTGCCCAAACCTGACAATATCCCTGCATTGGGTTACTAGGGCTGCACACCTGCTGTACCCATTATGATGGGCTTCCACCATCTCTGCTGGATATTTTTATATTACATTATATAAAATACTAAAGGAGGACCCCCTTCCTCCCCAAGCAGCTAGGGGAGGGAGTCTCTCCTGCACAGCTTTGTTTGGCCACCAGGACTGGGGAAAGAAAGCTCCAACCCCTATGCTGGACAGCACTGGGGCAACCATATGTCCCTAGAGATGGGCAGCGAGTCACATGCTCACCCATACCTGGGACAGTTCGATATTTCACTCCTGGCAGTCAAAAGGTTGGGAGCGAAGAAATGTAAGTACAACCCTTTTATTTGGGATTTTCCTGGCTCTAGATGGTGGTCACGTGCTTCCACCACATTGGTATTGACCATTTCTTCGCTGGCACTTACCTGTGAGCAAAGAGCGAGGGGATAGCCAGAGGGAAGAGAGTGGCCGTCATACCCAGGTCACTGATCGCCAGGTTGACGATGAAGAATTCGGCCGGCTTCAGCATAGAACGCTTGCGATATGCCACCAGCAGTAGCATGGAGTTTCCCGACAGAGAAAAGATTCCTGCCAAGGGAAGAGCGCAAACCATTACACTGCCATCTGCACAATGCACCCAGAGACCAACCCCACTCTTCTAATCACACACCAGACAATGAGAGGAACAGAGTTACCAGTTACCTTGGACACGTATCTTATTAACTAAGTCCTATTAATAAAGCTTCACAGCTTTTGTTTCATCTTTTTTTCCACCATGTGCTCAAAGGCACCAGATTACGCTGTCCTCATGCTCAACATCAATAGAAATCAAATCAAAAATAAAACTCCAATGTCATTTCAAAATGACACAAAAGCCTATTCGGTGCAAACCATATACTGTACATTATGTGAAAGGACCTGTGATTGGGCACTTCTACTCCTCAGCATGTCATAGCTGTCAATTGGGGGGGGGGGGGGAGTGGGCAGAGGCAGAACATGGCACCTGCCTACTCCCAAGCACAGCAAAGCAGGTCGACAACCAGAGCGGAATGTTTTTTGTGGAATTGATGCAGCTTTGAACATTACACCGATGAGGAATTTCACTTATTAGCGCATAACTCCCTATAAAGAAAAAGAAAAAAAAAAAACGCAGGACACCACCCAAAGATTCAAAATGTCTTTGAAATCCCCCCCCGAAGTCGGGACTGACAGAAATTGTGCGAGTTCAGCTGTACTCGCGCGATTTCATTCCCGCTGTCAGTGTGAGCCTGGGCTTAGTGTCCGATTTGTTGGCCGCAATGTCACAGTCCCGCTAAAAAAATCGCTGATCGCCATCGCTGATCGATCACTAGTAAAAAAAGAAATAAATAAAAATGTCATAAAAATATCCCATAGTTCGTAGACGCTATAACTTTTGCGCAAAGAAATCAATATCAAGCTTATTGGGATTTTTGTTTACCAAAAATATGTAGCAGAATACATATTGGCCTAAATTGATGAAAAAATTAGATTTTTTACATTTTTTATTGGATCTGTTTTATAGCAGAAAGTAAAAAATAATGTTTTGTTTTTTTCAACATTGTTGCTCTTTTTTTGTTTTTAATGCAAAAAATAAAAACCGCAGAGGTGATCAAATTGCAACCAAGAGAAAGCTCTATTTGTAGGAAAAAGGGACATAAATGCTATTTGTGTACAGGATCGCACGACTGCGCAATTGTCAGTTAAAGTAGCGCAGTGCCGTATTGCAAAAAATGGCCTGGTCATGGAGGGGGGTAGAAACTTCCGGGGCAGAAGTGGTTAATTCGATAATTGTGTTATAATTTTTTTTTTTTTGATTCATTGACATTTGTTACTATGTCCATTTCGGAGATTTGTATACGGCCGAAAAACGAGTCATAACGAAACGCACGTCTGCCCCCAGCACAATTCATGCATTCGAGGTCTGGGACGAGTCAGAAGCAATTAACCTAATTAGTTTTACCTGTTTGGATTGCGGAAGGAAAGCAGTGAGAACATAAGAACCCCATGCAAGCCTTGATGGTCCTAAACCTTGGACCTGCCATGCCCGAGCCATTTTCTTCAGTGGTGCACTGTTACCGCCTACTGCCTAAAACATTGGAAAATGGTGTGCGCCCGCTTACTCCTCAACCCTCACATCCTCAGATCCATAATGCTAAATAGCAGAACAGTTACCGAACAGGGTGTAGACCACTCCTAAGATGATGTCATTGGTCTTCGATATGGAAGAGTGAAATTCTGACGTGTTTGAGCCATTTCCCATCTGCAGATAAAAAAGATAGAATGGTTATTGAAACATGATGTAAAGCGCAGGCGCTGTCCAACCCCCTGGACTGCGCTTGTTTAAGGGTCCTAAAAGCTGGGAGGCGGGCATTCAGGTCATGTGACTGCTGTGAATGGCTGTCACAGCGGTCACATGATCAGAAAGCTCCCGATGGCTGGTATGCATCGGGAGCTTTCCAGTAACCGCTGCTCACCAGCGCGGTAAGTGCTTTACACAGGGCTTCATAAATGTTTGCCGCCAGCGTGAAGAGGTTAACAAGTTAAGCAAATCTAAGTTAATGCAGAACTACAGTATAGGCAAAACTTTTTTTTTTTCATTTTGGATAGCGTAAGGGAGGTCCATAACCCCTGTCAGTTTGTTTTTTACCATCTGTGTCCCATTGCGGAGATTTCCCTTCACTTTCTGTCCTATAGCCACAACAGGAAGTGAGAGGAAATTCCTGCAAATTAAAGGGTTACTAAACCCTTGTTTTTCTTTTTTTAAATAACAAACATGTCATACTTACCTCCTCTGTGCAGTTGGTTTTGCACAGAGTGGCCCTGATCCTCCTCTTCTGGGGTCCCTCAGCGGCGCTCCTGGCTCCTCCTCTTCTTGAGTGCCCCGTTGAAGAGCCACTCTCCCTCCGGGGGCACTCGTGCGGACGAGCTCCCGTATCCTGCTGCTGCATCTATTGACACAGACAGCAGGACTCGGCCCCGCCCCCCTGGCTCCTGCGTCATTGGATTTGATTGACAGCAGCAGGAGCCAATGGCTGCACTGCTATCAATCTATCCAATCAGGACATGAGTCACCGGCTAGAGCTGGTGTGCTCATCCCCAGGGCGAGAAAGAACGGGTTCAGGTAAGTAAAACGGGGGCTGCAACACGAGGGTTTACAACTCCTTTAGGGGAATTCCTTGGGGCCCCCCCAGGTCACCAGAACTAGTGTCCCCTTTGGAAGATTTCCCCTCTATTACTTTTCTGGGGACAACCCAAAATTTGGGATTTTCCTTTACTTTTAATGGTAAACAGGACAAATAGAGAGTGGGAATCTCCCTAATGGGGGGCACAGACAGCAATAAAAGCCTGACAGGGGTTCTAATCCCTCTCTCCACTCCATCCAAAATTTAAAAAATAAAAGTTTTGCCTTTAGTTGTACTTTAACAACTTCCCGACCGCCCACCGTACATTTACTGGGGCAGGGCGGCCGCTCTGTGCCAGATCACGTACCTAGTACATGATCGGACACTTACGAGTTATTTGTGAGGGGAAAGAAGGACAAAAATTGTATTTGGGTACAGCGTCGCACAACCGCGCAATTGTCAGTTAAAATAACGCAGTGCCGTATCGCAAAAAATGGCCTGGTCATGAAGGGGGGGTAAATCTTCCGGAGATCAAGTGGTTAATTTTTATTACTTCCAACCTTAAAGGATCATTTGGAAAATGATCAATGTACTCACCCTAAGGTGAACCTGAGTTACACAAAAACTACTACCTTTGCAGTGGCCAATGCCCTGCTAGGGCTAAAGGAGATCTCGGGTCACAACATTCACTTTCATTTTATAACATCAGCCTTGTAATAATAATACAAAACAATATTTAATATTGACAATCCAATTGAGGCTTACTTGGAAATCTCCTGCCATGTTGTGAGTGTTGCCTTTCTGGTGCTTGTTTCATTCTACAACATCCTGGATTCCCAGCATGCTTTGCAGCTTCTCCTCCTTATCTAACAACTACATATCCCATGGTACCTTGCTGCATGCAAGTAGTTGTTTCCTGTACTGACTCCGCCTCCTGAAACTCCTCCTCTCAGGACCCCCCTAAGTCAGAAGGCAGGCTCTGAGAAATGTGTGACACAGAGACAACAGTGCCTACTCACAGGTTATAGTGACTACATGTCACAGAATGTGTGAGGATCTACACAAAAGTAAGTTTACACACTTCAAGATGGTTCAGATAATAGGAGTAGGTTAGAAATAATTGAAGTGCAATATGGAAATGAATATAGGATTTTGTTAGGTCTATGGGTAGAGGAATGAGTTGTAAATAGTTACCTTATTCCTTGCTCTGGCAAGATCCTTCACTCTACTTTTCTCTCTAACACTCTGGGTTGAGGTTGGGCCCTCTCTGTCCTCATGCACAATGCAGGGCTGCTGTTAGAAATCACGGGGACCCCCTGTACAGCCTACCTGGCAGGGCTCCCCTCTATATGAAAACAACACTTTCACTAAAAATGTACTAAAATCATTCTTAGCGGACACAAAGATAACAGAGAAGGTGTGTGAATTTGCCCATTTTTTTTATTGTTTTTTATTTTATCATTTTTTGCATTCTATCTTTTTTTTTTTTTACTTTTTTTTATGTTTTTAATGTTTTAAAATTATTTTATTTTACAATTTTGAAAAAATTATTTTTTTTAACCACTTGACGACCAGCCACCGCAGTTGTACTGCGGCAGAATGGCACGGCTGGGCGAAACGATGTTATGTAACGTCGCTTCGCCCTGTGGCCACTATCTCGCCCCCCCCCCCCTCCCGAGCCGCTGCGAGGGCCAGGCGGTCACGATCACCATCGGGCTCCCGCGATCGCTCGGGGCACACGGAGAACCCCGGTTCTCTGAGGGGAGAACAGATAGATTGTCTGTTCATACAGAGCATGAACAGAGATCTGTCATCTCCCCTGCACAGTCCCCTCCCCCCTTCAGTTAGAACACACACTAGGGAACACAATTAACCCCTTCACTGCCCCCTAGTGTTAACCCCTTCACTGTCAGTGACATTTTTACAGTAATCAATGCACTTTTATAGCATTGATCGCTGTATTAATGCCAGTGGTCCCAAAAATGTGTCAAAATTGTCCGACGTGTCCGCCATAATGTCGCAGTCCCGATAAAAATCCCAGATCGCTGCCATTACTAGTAAAAAAAAATTAATAATAAAAATGCCATAAATCTATTCCCTATTTTGTAGATGCTATAACTTTTGCGCAAACCAATCAATATACGCTTATTGCGATTTTTTTTACCAAAAATATGTAGAAGAATACATATCGGCCTAAACTGAAGAAAAAAAATAGGTTTTTTTAATATATTTTTGGGGGACATTTATTACAGCAAAAAGTAAAAAATAATGCATTTTTTTCAAAATTGACGCTCTTTTTTTGTTTATAGCGCAAAAAATAAAAACCGCAGAGGTGATCACATACCACCAAAAGTAAGCTCAATTTGTGGGGGAAAAAAGGACGTCAATTTTGTTTGGGTAAAACGTCGCACGGCCGCGCAATTGTCAGTTAAAGCGACGCAGTGCCGAAAAAAAAAAAAAAAAAGTGCTCTTGTCAGAAAGGGGGTAAAATCTTCCGGGGCTGAAGTGGTTAAACAATTTGTTATTTTTTTTATGGGACAGGGAGGCTGGCAGCTTCCACATGGGGGGGCTGATTCCCTCTGCTGTTCGGGCCCCCCTGTGTGCTGGAGCCCCCTACAGGAGGACTGGTGCCCCCCCCCCCCCCAATCACAATGCAGGGCTGTTGGCCCTAGACTGTATGTGATATCAGTGTGCACACGCCAGCCAATCCTTAGGGCCTAGTACATACAATCAAAAAATCGTACGAAAAATACCGCTTTCGAAGCGATCGTATGATAATCTGAATGTTAGTACAGAGCTTTCAAGCTTTTTTCACAACAGTTCGTCCGAAATTATCCAAAGGGACAAACACGGAAAAAAAATTGTACGATACCAGAACAAACGATTTTCCTTTAATCAGTACAGTTTTTGGCCAATACAAATACGTTACATTACTTCCAAATTTTTATTCTGTCATACAAGAATTTTCATAATTTTAGTAACCTCTTTATTTTCGATATGAGACTAGCATGCAAAAAAAACAAACGATCATTCGTCCGATAATCTCATCATGTGTCCCAGGCTTTAGAAAAGAGGCTTTTGAGGAATGGTCACACAGATACTGGACATCTGCCAGAGGAGGAGGTATTGCCCTTAGAACAAGGGTCTCAAAACTGGCGGCCTTCCAGCTGTTGCAAAACTACAAGTCCCATCATGCCTCTGCCTGTGGGAGTCATGCTTGTAACTGTCAGCCTTGCAATGCCTCATGGGACTTGTAGTTTCTCAACAGCTGGAGGGCCGCCAGTTTGAGACCCCTGCCTTAGACTTAAAGAGTAACTCCACTTCTGTTGAGAAAAAAAGCAGCACCCTCTGGGTGATCTCTGTACATTGCAGGGGGTTCTAACAAACTTTGTTGCAGATTCCTACCTTTTGTTATTCTGAAGAAATAGCTGTTTGTTTCTCTGTGTCCATGTGCAAAGTGAATGTGAATGGGAGTGATTTTATAATTATCAATCAGCTGCTGCACCTGCAGGGTTCTAATTAGGAAGGATGCTGGGTCTGCATCCCTTTAGATGTGATTTCCCTTTGGCCCCTTTCACACTGGGGCGGGGGCGGCGGTAAAACGCCACTATTGTTAGCGGTGCTTTACCGTCGGTATTCGGCCGCTAGCGGGGCAGTTTTACCCCCCGCTAGTGGTCGAGAAGGGGTTAAAAACCACTGCAAAGCGCCTCTGCAGAGGCACTTTGCCAGTGGTATTGCCGTGGTGTCCCATTGATTTCAATGGGCAGGAGCGGTGAAGGAGCTGTATACACACCGCTCCTTCACCGCTCCAAAGATGCTGCTAGCAGGACTTTTTTTCCCGTCCTGCCAGCGCACCGCTCCAATGTGAAAGCCCTCGGGGCTTTCACATTGGAGACACAGCAGCGGCACTTTCGGGTCGGTTTGCAGGCGCTATTTTTAGCAAACTGCCCCAGTGTGAAAGGGGCCTTTGGGAGTATCTCACAAAAAATGGGATTATTGATGCAGGGGATGCCCAAAATCTGACTTGTATCTTAGTGCAGACTTCTGGGAGAATCAGTGAGCCAATCACACAAGCAGGAAATGACATTTCTAGGCACGTTCTCTATACCATCTGTGTACAGAACGCCTCCAGGTTGCCATGTTGCATTATACAGTAAATTACAGAGCTGCAGATTAAAAAAAGGAAAGGTCATTTTGGTCAGTGATCACATGGTACAGACAGGGCCAATCACAGCTAAGCACAATAGTAAACACTGAAGGAATCAATTTCATTTAGTAAAAATGGTTGTTTATAACAGTGAAATTCACTGGTATAAGCAATCATGTGTTAAAAAAAAAAAGCCTGATCACATCCCCAGATTAGTACAGTGTTACTACGGTAACACTGTATTGCTCTGGTCACAGTGAGTTAAAAAAAAATCGTAAAAAGAAAGAAAAAAAATTGAAAAAATAAATTATAATTATTTCTCTCTCTTTTTTTTTTTTTTTACATACAGTTACCAGTCAGTGTCCCTGATCACCACCACACCAGTTATATAATGACACTGTACTGAACTGGTGACAGTATGTACAAAAAAAAATTGCAAAGAAAATATTATTAATTTCTTAATTTTCCAAAAAATTTTGCCAAAAAATTACTACTTCAAAAAACTCATCATGCCTCTTACTATATATCCAAAAAAGGGTCATTTGGGGGGTATGTGTATTGCCCTGGTGTTTTCTGGTCTCAAAAAATTAGATCGGCTGTCAGTACATCAGGATTAATCAATTTTCAGATATACACTATATTACCAAAAGTTTTGGGACTCTCTACCTCAACCTCTCCGGCTATCCCCTACTCTTGCTACCTTCAGGCGATCCCTGAAAACTCATCTCTTCAGGAAAGCCTATAACGTCTCTAACTAATAGGATGCATTAAGGTGAAAAAACACGAACCTTAACAACCCCTTTAAGGACCGAGCCTCTTTCTGAGATTTGTTATTTACAAGTTAAAAACTGTTTTGTTTTGTTTTTTTGCTAGAAAATTACTTAGAACCCCCAAACATTATACATTTTTTTAAAGTGGTCGTTGCAATACTTTCTGTCGCACCGCATTTACGCGGCGGTCTTACAAGCATACTTTTTTTTGTGAAAAAATACACTTTTTTGAATTAAAAAATTAAGACAACAGTAAAGTTAGCCAATTCTTTTTATATTGTGAAATATAATGTTACGCTGAGTAAATTGATACCCAACATGTCACGCATCAAAATTGCAGAATGGCGACAAAATTTTACCCTTAAAAATCTCCATAGGCGATGTTTTTTTTTTTTTAACAAACAGTGGTGCTTTATTGAGAAAAAAGTAAGAAGGCAAAATACAGATTACAGATGTACATAGATCGACATGTCAGAGTATCTTCTTTCCATAGGCGATGTTTAAAAAATTCTACAGGTTGCAGGTTTTGAGTTACAGAGGAGTTCTAGGCCTAGAATTATTGCACTTGCTCTACCGATCGCGGCGATACCTCACATGTGTGGTTTGAACACTGTCTTCATATGCGGGCGCAACTCATGTATGCGTTCACTTCTGCACGCGAGCTCTTCCCTTACTGAAGATGGCGGCGGCAGCACCCGAGGAACAAGGGGCGGTCTGGCCTCAGGTGCCAACATCGCGGGCGCCCTGGACAGGTGAGTGTCCTTATTTTACAAGTCAGCAGCTGTAGTATTTGTAGCTGCTGACTTTAAAAAAAAAATTTTGGTGGACCTCCGCTTTAATGGCATCCCAGTCTTAGTACATAGGGTTCAGTATTAAGTTGGCCCACCCAACAGCTTCAACTCTTCTGGGAAGGTTGTCCACAAGGTTTAGGAGTGTGTCTATGGGAATGTTTGACAATTATTCCAGAACTGCATTTGTGAGGTCAGGCACTGATGTTGGACGAGAAGGCCTGGCTCACAGTCTCCACTCTAATTCATCCCAAAGGTGTTCTGTCTGGTTGAGGCCAGGACTCTGCGCAGGCCAGTCAAGTTCCTCCACCACAAACTCGCTCATCCATGTCTTTATGGACCTTGCTTTGTGCACCGGTGCTCAGTCATGTTGGAACAGGAGGGGGCCATCCCCAAACTGTTCCCACAAAGTTGACGCCTTAAGAGTTCCTTTGACTGGAACTAAGGGGTCAAGCCCAACCCCTAAAAAAAACAACCCCACACCATAATCCCCCTCCACCAAATGATTTGGACCAGTGCACAAAGCAAGGTCCATAAAGACATGAGTGGACAGGTTGCTGCTGTTGACCTCTCCTCGGGAAAGTGCTTGTTGCCTGGCTGTCATGCTAATTGAACGTTTTCAGTACTTTCAGATGTCCTTACCTTGAACAAATACAGTAGACAGATCAGGAATTTTCACTTTCCAATCTAACTGCCTAATCAACCAGCCTTTTGATGAGAATACGTCAGCAACGGCAGACTAGATGCTTCCCTTAATGAAAGGTTACGATAAAAAATGAAAGCATCTCCTCCCCTGAGCGTTCCGTCTTGGAATGACGGTGTGCACTGCTGAGCGGCTGTGATATGTTGTATTATACGGAAGGCAGAGGTGGAGTTCCCTCACTTTAGGATTCAACGATTTCCTAATCGGACTGCTGCACTCTCAATATTCCATTTATTTTCCATCACTCCAGTAACCCTACACAATCACACAGAGAATCTGCAGAACTAATAACAAATTGATCATGATTTACAGCTGCCAAACAGCCTCAAAACGTCACGTGATCCCACGCCACCAGTGGACATTATGTGTGTACTAAGATTCCAGTCTAAAATGATCCCATGTCCCGGGTCACCGTCCCCCTGCAAAATATCTGCTAAAAATATCATTAAAATACTCATCACATGGCCGGCGGAGTAATGACAGATGATTGGGGGGGGTGGGCAGCAATGTGAGACACAATTCTATTTCAGGAATATGAGTGATTGAGGCTTCACATGACCAGAATACTGAACAGTGTGTAAGTCTATCGCAAAGCACAATCTACAATACAGTTCTGTGCTACCAACAACATTGCGCTTATATACAACCAAAACGAAGGAGGGAAATCACCATACAGTGAAAATAAATACTTTTTTTTTATTTGTTTTAACAAAAATGTATAAGAAAAGTCCTTCAAAC
Organism: Aquarana catesbeiana; assembly: GCF_042186555.1. NCBI lineage: Eukaryota > Metazoa > Chordata > Amphibia > Anura > Ranidae > Aquarana > Aquarana catesbeiana. The sequence continues at coordinate 17,543,999 of NC_133335.1, forward strand.
TTGTCTTTGTGTGAAAAAATCTTTAACCACTTGCCTACCGGGCACTTTCGCCCCCTTAATGCCCAGGCCAAATTTCAGCTTTCATCGCTGTCACAATTTGAATGACAATTGCGCGGTCATGCAACACTGTACCCATATGATGATTTTATTATTTTAAAAGACAGATAGAGCTTTCTTTTTGGTAGTATTTATTCACAGCTGGGTTTTTGCTAAGCAAACGAAAAAAGAAAATTAAAAAAAAAACAAACAAACATTTTTCTGTGATAAAATTTTGCAAATAAGTAATTTTTCTTCTTCACTGATAGGCACTGATGAGACGGCACCCATAGGTACTTATGTGCCCTGATGAGGCAGCACTGATGAGGCTGCACTGATGAGGCAGCACTGTTAGGTACTTATGTGCACTGATGGGCACTGATGAGGTGGCATTGATAGGTGCTTATGTGTCCTGAGGAGGCGGCACTGATGAGGCTGCGCTGATAGGTACTTATGTGCCCTGATGAGGCTGCACTGATAGGCACTGATGAGGCGGCACTGATAGGTACTTATGTGCCCTGATGATGCAACACTGATGAGGCTGTACTAATAGGCACTGATGAGGCAGCACTGTTAGGTACTTATGTGCACTGATGAGGCGGCACTGATGGGCACACTGATGTGCACTGATGAAGCTGCACCGCTGTGCACTGATGAGGCTGCACTGATAGGCACTGATGTGCACTAATGAGGCGGCACTGATGAGGCTGCACTGATAAGTACTGATGAGGCTGCACTGATGAGGTTGCACTGATGGGCACTGAGATGCGGCACTGATGGCCACTGATAAGCTGCACTGATGGACACTGATTGGCACTGATGGGGCTGCAGTGATTATCAGTGTAAACTGTGTGCTGACAGCTTTCCTTTCCTGAGACAGCATGTGAGGAAAGGAGAGCCAATAACTGGCAAGTCTGTTTACATGTCATTGGACACATCTGATCACATGGTAAAGGGCTGCTGTGAGTGACCCTATACCTCGGTCTGTGATCAGCTAAGGACACAGTGGCGCAGATCGTGCCCCAGGGGGCGCACGGGGGGAGGGGGGGTGTGGTTCTTGGGAAGATGTCCATAGTTACCTTCCCAGAACGAGAGAGCCGCACTGTAGCCGTCTTTCGGCTATAGCGCGGTAATGAGGTGGTTAAACCAAAAATGTCTTCAATTATTCAGTGCTTATTCCTTCAAAACACAGTTTATTCTCTGAAGTCGTGATCCGTGATGTACTACAATACACCTCCTCCTGAATCCACCATGTGCTCACACCCAAACTATGCACTCACCGGCATCCGGTAACTGTGTATTTTAGGGTGAAGGGTCTTTTTTAACTCGCCCCAGCCTGAAACTGGACAGTGAGAGGAGAAGGAGCACAGTGAAAGGCTCGTGTGTGCGCGCAGGGGGCATGGAAGACCTCTGTAGAGAGACCACTGCTTCCAGAAAGGGTCCTTTTCTGCAGTATTCTGTCTGTGGATGGGCTTTTCTACTCCGGCTGTGGCTTCTTTCTAAAGAAAAAAAAACTCTAATGCCCCGTACACACGGTCGGATTTTCCAACGGAAAATGTGTGATAGGACCTTGTTGTCGGAATTTCCGACCGTGTGTGGGCTCCATCACACATTTTCCATAGGAATTTGAGAGAAGTTGGAGAGCAGGCTATAAAATTTTCCGACAACAAAATCCGTTGTCGGAAAGTCCGATCGTGTGTACACAAATCCGACGCACAAAGTGCCACGCATGCTCAGAATAAATTAAGAGACGAAAGCTATTGGCTACTGCCCTGTTTATAGTCCCGACGTACGTGTTTTACGTCACCGCGTTTAGAACGATCGGATTTTCCGGCAACTTTGTGTGACCGTGTGTATGCAAGACAAGTTTGAGCCAACATCCGTCGGAAAAAATCCATGGATTTTGTTATCGGAATGTCCGATCAATGTCCGACCGTGTGTACGGGGCATAAGACTTTACACAACTTTTGTTTTGATGGACCTGGAATGTATGAAGCTGATGTCATCTGAAATGTTCAGTTGGGCTTTAAAAACAAGTTAGAAAAAGGCAGCTTCCATGTTCACATCTGGAAGGATTCTTGTTAAAAGGTCAGAGGAATGACACCGAGCTTTATACAAAAAACATTTCCACATAGATGTGAGAACACATCAGGAGATACTCATGGGGTACCATGTGCTCTGCTGTCCGCTGACACCCGGTTGCACCCACAATGCGGCCTCTGCATCACCGATCAGACCCTCAGTGCAAGTGGCGGCCTGATAATGTCACTTCTCTGCATGTTATATAATCCTCGCGGAGCAGAATATATCACTGCGAATAACACTTCTACAAAGCCGGGGGGGGGGAGTGGAAAAAAAATTCACTGCGAGACTTACAAAGCTTTACACAAATGTGAGAACACATGGATGACAATAAAGCATTACTGTACACTGCTGAACCCACAGCAGAGTCCACCCAATACGGAGAGTTTAGTAAATACTGAAGAGGTAAAGCATATAGGGCACGGGTCTCAAACTGGCGGCCCTCCAGCTGTTGTGAAACTACAAGTCCCATCACGCCTCTGCCTGTGGGAGTCATGCTTGTAACTGTCAGCCTTGCAATGCCTCATGGGACTTGTAGTTTCTCAACAGCTGGAGGGCCGCCACCAGTTTCAGATCCCTGATATAGAGGGTTGATTTACTAAAGGCAAAAAGATTGTGCAGTTGCTCCAGAGCTTAGTAAATGAGGTAAAGCTTCACTCTGCAAAAAGTACCCAATCACATGCAAGGAAAAAAAAAAAAAAAAAAACTGCATTTTTGATTGCACATGATTGGACGATGGAAGTCAGCAGAGCTTCTGCTCATTTACTAAGCTCTGGAGCAGCTGCACTTTGGAAAGTGTACAGTCTATTTGCCTTTAGGAAATCAACCCCACAGTGTCTGTGTATGAAGAGATCTGTAAGGCTGCCACCGATTACCCTTTTTTTTTTTTTCTAAAAATACTGGTTGCCATGTCGTTACACTGATCCAGTTTTTTCTGATTGACCACTTCAGTTCTGGAAGATTTTACACCCTTCATGACCAGGCTGTTTTATGCTATTCGGTACTGCTTTACGTTAACTGGTAATTGCGCGGTCATGCAACACTGTACCCAAAGAAAATATATTCACATTTTTTTCCCACAAATAGAGCTTTCTTTTGGTGGTATTTGATCACCTTTGCGGTTTTAATTTTTTGCGCTATAAATAAAAAAAAAGATCGAACATTTTGAAAAAAAAATTTTTTTTTACTTTCTGCTATAAAACAAAATAAATAAAAAAAAATAAAAATAAAATTTCTTTGTAAATTTAGGCCAATATGTATTCTGCTACATATTTTGATTAAAAAAATCCCAAAAAGTGTATACTGATTGGTTTGCGTGAAAGTTATAGCGTCTACAAACTATGGTGCATATATAATAGAATTTTTTTTTTTTAATAGTACTAATGGCAGTGATCACCCACATATAATGGGACTGCAGTGGACAATCTGACACTAACTGATGCTGGGGGGAACTGATTAACTGCCACTGACATCACTAGTGACAATAATACAGTGATCAGTGCTAATATTATACACTATCACTGTACTAATAAAACTGGCTGGGAAGGGGTCAACATTTAGGGCGATCAAGGGGTTAAATGTGTGCCTTATGCCGCGTACACGTGGTTGGATTTTCTGACGGGAAATGTTCGATGGGAGCTTGCTGTCGGAAATTCCGACCGTGTGTAGGCTCCATCAGACATTTTCCAGCGGAATTTCCGACAAACAAAATTTGAGATCTGGATCTCAAATTTTCCGACAACAAAATCCGTTGTCGTAAATTCCGATTGTGTGTACACAATTCCGACACAAAAAATTCCACGCATGCTCGGAATCAAGCAGAAGAGCCGCACTGGCTATTGAACTTCATTTTTTCTGCTCGTAGTACGTGTTTGACGCCACCGCATTCTTGGCGATCGGAATTTCCAACAAGATTTGTGTGACCGTGTGTATGCAAGACAAGTTTGAGCCAACATCGGTCGGAAAAAATCCATGGATTTTGTTGTCGGAATGTGCGATCGTGTGTACATAGGAGTGTGTGATGTGTGCTGCTTTTTATTAACCACTTCACTTCCCGGCTATTGTCAAATGGCGCCTGCAGGAGGGATCTCCCATAGTGGGCGTGCGCGCGCCCGCCACGTCACTCGGGAGCTGGTGCACGTGCCCGGCGGCCGCGATGTCCGTCGGGCACCCACAATTGCCGGTAAACACACAGATCCATGCCCTGTTAGGGGAGAGGAGACCGATCGTGTGTTCCCAGTACAGAGGAACACTGATCGGTCTCCTCCCCTTGTGAGTCCCCTCCCCCTACAGTTAGAATCACTCCCTAGGTAACACATTTAACCCCTTGATTGCCCCTTAGTGTTAACCCCTTCCCTGCCAGTGACATTTATACAGTAATCAGTGCATTTTTATAGCACAGATCACTGTATAAATGTGAATGGTCCCAAAATAGTGTCAAAAGTGTCCAATATGTCCGCTGCAATGTCACAGTCACAATAAAAAACGCAGATCGCCGCCAATAATAGTAAAATAATTAAAATGCCATAAATCTATCCCCTATTTTGTAGACGCTATAACTTTTGTGCAAACCAATCAATATATGCTTATTGCGATTTTTTTTACCAAAAATATGTAGAAGAATACATATCGGCCTAAACTGAGGAAAAAATTTGTTTGTTTGTTTTTTTTAAATTGGGATATTTAATATAGCAAAAAGTTAAAAATATTGTGTTTTTTTCAAACTTATCACTCTTCTTTTGTTTATAGCGCAAGAAATAAAAACCGCAGAGGTGATCAAATACCACCAAAAGAAAGCTCTATTTGTGGGGAAAAAATGATAAAGATTTCATTTGGGTACAGTGTTGCATGACCGCGCAATTGTCATTCAAAATGCGACAGTGCTGAAAACTGAAAATTGGCCTGGGCAGGAAGGGGGTGAAAATGCCCGGTATTGAAGTGGTTAATCATCTCGCAGTTTTCCATCCATGTTTCGCAGGGGTGAGAAACAGACATATCGCGCTCTGTGTTGAATGCACACAGCCAATCAGCAGGTCCCGACTGTGAATCATTGGCTGAGACTTGCTGACAGCTGGCCGGGGGTGCACATGTGCGTGCCCTAAACTCGGAAGTAGGCAGCGATGTACCGGTACGCCGCTTTGCCTACAGCGGCCGATCACCCGAGGCGGTTGTTAAGTGTTTAACTCATTTAAAGCAAACAAGTAGCTCAGAAGTTGTGGTTCCATTTGCTGCATGCTTGTACTGGGTCATTGACTCTACTGGAATCTACTGGGCCAACATAACAGTCAGGCAATAAGTATCTTCAGAAGGAAAGCAGCAATGCCAACATCCTGACACACAGGATGGTTTAAGTGTGTCGAAAATCCAAGAACAAAAATGTGATATATTGCAGCGTACTAGTCCTTAGATGTGGTGGCTGTAGTCATATTTTTCAGGCATTTTTGCTTTAATGTTACCCTGGTGATCCTGCCATTACACACTTTCTGTCCTAGGGTGACTACATTCACTGTACTGTATCCAGTGGTGGCTGGTGCTGTATATTTTGGGGGGGACAGCAAACAAAACACCTCAGTGGTGGCTACACCCTGCGTCTCCGGATTCACGGCGGCTTCCCTTGGCGGCCAATACGATCACTTCTCCTCTCGGCCAGTCTGGTCTCAGGACCTGCTTCCTGATTGTCCGAGAGGAGAATCAGGAAGACAATTGCGAACAATAATTGTCACACAACTGTGCCCCAAGCCCATCCTTTTTTGAAGCCAATTAGAGCCTCTGGCTCTAATCACGTGCTTCAAAAAAAAAAAAAAATTGGAATTCATAGGTCCGGCACCCTGCATGTAGATTAGGGGCTGGGCGCATGGATTAGTGGGGCTGCGCCCCTAATGGAGGGGCTGCCACTGACTGTATCTATAGAAGAGCAGTTTGTCAGCCCCTAAGGCCCTTTTCAGACATGCATTCTGATCAGGTCCAAAGAAATACAAAGTAAACCTTCAGCCCTCAGACTGGGCCGAAGGTTTACCTTCCAACAAGACAATGACCCTAAGCACACAGCTAAAATAACGAAGGAGCGGCTTCACAACAACTCTGTGACTGTTCTTGAATGGCCCAGTCAGAGCCCTGACTTAAACCCGATTGATCATCTCTGGAGAGATATAAAAATGGCCGTCCACCAACGTTTACCATCCAACCTGACAGAACTGGAGAGGATCTGCAAGGAGGAATGGCAGAGGATCCCCAAATCCAGGTGTAAAAGACTTGCATCTTTCCCAAAAAGACTCATTAATAAATCAGCAAAAATGTCAACAATTTTGTGTTTTTCTGTCAGTATGGGGTGCTGTGTGTACATTCATGAGGGGAAAAATGAACTTAAATGATTTTAGCAAATGGCTGCAATATAACAAAGAGGGAAAAATTTAAGGGGGTCTGAATATTTTCTGTCCCCACTGTATATATGTGGATATGGTTGATTTTCATGTGTATTCTGCATTCTTTCCATCATATATATGGTTTAGCATCTTATTGTTTCCTCTTATCCTTGAACAGTTTTTAAAAAGTCTTTAATAATAAGTATTAAATCACACATTTAGACTTTGTTATACAGTGATATATGTGATTTATATTGGTATATATACATGTTTTTTCGCTAATTATTCTATTTTTGTTTTTAATACATTTCTTGTTTACATGTTTACATTGTCTATTTCTTGTTTACATGTTTACATTGTCTATTTTTTTGTTTTGACTATTTTGTGATCAGATGTTTTAGCATTTAAGAAATGTTTTTATGTCGGTGAATTTTTGTGTTGATTGCTCTTTAACTACAGGTGTTTTGTGTTAGGTGTTTGATTCAATATACGCCTTTAAATAGCTTGTATTGTGAGCATTTCAATTGTTGTGAACAAGCACGGTTCTTTTCGTGTGAAACGCGTCAACTGATCATCATTGCAATTTTGTCTGGCTCATGACAATAAAGAAATTTCTACAGAATCTTTTGAATTCAAGTGTGCGATCAATCTTTTCTTCTCTTCTTGATATTGCCTACAGTGATGAGCTGCGATTAGCACCTTGGATCGGGTGTGTCCATTTTTTGCCTGAAGCGGTGTGTACACCCTTGTTCTGTTTCCTGATTACTCACATACTAGGTACGTGATCCAACGCAGAGCGGGCTCCCTGCAGCAGTACATGTACGGTGTGCGGTCCACAAGTGACCATGTTGGTCTCTTCTGCCATAAAGACTTCCTGCTCTATGTCAGCTGCCATATGCACTGAACCACGCGTGTGCAACTCAGCGTACATTTTTGGCCTCCCTACCTGTGCCACGATATGACTCCCATGAAGATAAGTCTGCCATAATGTGCCATTCTGCAGATGTGTGCCACTGCCCCGCCTCCTTCATGGTTTTTGGATACACCCCCACACTGGTTACCACCACTCCTAACTCACCTTAGTGTCTGCTCTTTCTGGACACCAGCTTACAGAACAGGCTTTCCTACGGTAAGTTTGATTTCAAATGGCATTTGAGAGCTTAGTAAAAATACATATAAAATACATATATATATATATATATATATATATATATATATATATATATATATATATATATATATACACATAAAATTTCATAACATCAGAAGAAATACAAAGTGGCCTATAAGATGTTTTCCTATTGTCAAGGCTCCAGCTGTGTCAGGAGATGTTGCAGACACTGCAGGTGCTGCGCACATGGCGATGGGAAACCGTGGGATTTGAAGAGCTGTCACAGCAGAGCGCCGTCTGCACAGCGGCTGTAGCTGCAACCAACGTCTGATAGTTCTCTTTGTTTACCTGAATCTGTATGTGAACAGGATTAAATCAGGTCTGCTTTTAATTTTGCATTCAAAATACTTTAAGCCGCTTCATCGATCAAACTCTCAGCAGAATAAAGGAATTCTGATCACTTAAAAGCTTAAAAGTTTAATCTCCTGATATTTTGCCTTTTCTTGGTCGCACGTTTTTCCCTCGTCAACATGCTAATTACATTTTTTATTATTATTATTCATGATTTATATAGCGCCAACAGTTTACGCAGCGCTGTACAATGTAGAGGGGGGACAGCACAATTACAGTACAGTTCAATACAGAAGGGACAGGAGGGGCCTGCTCATAGAGCTTACATTCTAAAGGGAGGGGGTGGTGGTAAAAAAGTTAATAGATGCGGGGAATGAATTGATGGGGTTGTTAGGTGGGTGTGGGATAGGCTTCCCTGAATAAGGGAGTTTTCAGGGATCTCCCAAAGGTGGACAGGTTAGGGGCTGATCGGATATACCGGGGCAGGGAGTTCCAGAAGATGGGAGAGGCTCTGGTGAAGTCCTAAGGCGAGCATGAGAGGAGGTAACAAAGGAGCTAGAGAGCAGGAGGTCCTGGGAGGAGCAGAGTGAACGATTTGGGCGATATCTACAGATGAGGTTGGTGATGTAGCTGGGGACAATGTTGTGGATGGCCTTGTATGTTGTGGTTAACATTTTGAATTTTATACGGTGGGGTAGGGGAAGCCAGGGATTGGCAGAGAGGAGCAGCAGCCATGGATCGGTCACTGAGGTGTATTAGTCTAGCAGCAGCATTCATAATAGACTGAAGGGGGATAAGCCTGCGTAAGGATAGGCCATTAAGGAGAGAGTTGCAGTAGTCAAGGCGGGAAATAATCAAGGAGTGAATAAGTTGCTTTGTGGTTTCATTAGTGAGGAAGGGTCAAATTCCCTATTTTTGTTTACATGGTTGAAGATTGAAGTGACTGAAAACCAATGAGATGTTCACAGTGTGCAGCAGCAGAGGTCCAGGAACATTATGTGCTGAAGCCAGGGTCCAGGACCATGGTGCTGCAGTGGAGGTCTGGGATCAGGGTGTGCTGCAGTTGAGGTCCAGGACAATGGAATGGTGCAACAAAAGTAAAGGACTTATGCTGTGCTACGGTAGACCATGGTCTTCTACAGAAGAGGACAAAGACCCTGATGTGCTCTTGCAGAGGTGTAGGACAATGGCATGCTGCAACAGGGGTTCTGGACTATGGTGTGCTGCAGCAGAGATCCAAGACAATGAAGTGCTACAGTTGAAGTCCAGGACAATGGTATGCTGCAACAAAAGTAAAGGACTTATGGTGTGCTGCAGTAGACCATGGTCTTCTACAGAAGAGGTCAGAGAGCCTAGTGTGCTGTTGCAGAGGTGTAGAGCAATGGTGTGCTGGAACAGAGGTTCAGGACCATGGTGTGCTGCAGCAGAGGTCCGGGACTATGGTGTTCTGCAGTGGAGGTCCAGGACCTTGGTGTGCTGCAGGAAAGGTCCATGACCATGGTGTGCTACAGAAGAGGTCTGAGACCATGGTGTGCTGTTGCAGAGGTATAGGACATTAGTGTGCTGCACCTGAGGTCCTGGAACATTATGTGCTGCAGCCAAGATCCAGAACCATGGTGCTGCAGCAGATATCCAGGACCATGGTGTGCTGCAGTTGAGGTCCACGACTATGGTGTGCTACAGAAGAGATCTGAGACCATGGTGTGCTGTTGCAGAGGTGCAGGACCATGGTGTGCTGCAGTGGAGGTCCAGGACCATGATATGCTGCAGCGGAGGCCCAGGACCATGGTATGCTGCAGTTAGGGTTGTCACCTCATCCCTTTAAAACCCGAACACATATTAAAAGAGAAGTATGGGAATCGGGGTTACTGCAGATTCATACTTACCTAGGTGAATGCAACATCTGTCCTTTTCACTGAAAACCGAGCAATCGAACATCGCCGATGGCTCGGTTCTCTCAGCTCCCCCCGAGCAGAGAGCTGCTGCCTGTCCATCAGCAGCTCTCCTGCTCTGCGCCTCCACGCTCACTGGAACGCTGAGCTGTGGAGGGGCGGGGAGCAGCTGTCTCAGTGGCTCGCTGAGAGGCTGAGGCGGCTATCAGTCCAGGCACCTGGCAGGTCCCGACTTCCAGAGTCGGGATGACGCGGTGCCTGAACTGATCTTGGTGACGTCAGCAGAGAGCAGACTTCAGACCGCTCTCTGCTGGAAACGAGTCACAGGAGTGCAAAACTGATTGCACTCCTGGGACCCAGAGGAGAAGCCAAGCCAAACGAGCTCAGGCTGGACTTCTCGCTTTAAGTACACAACTTCTGTGGCTGATTAAGGTGGTAAATAAACTCATTCAGTGCCTTATCTGCATTAAATTAGCCTCAGAACCTGTTTAATTCATATGTGTTCGAGTTTAAAGGGAGGAGGTGGCAACCCTAGCTGCAGCGGAGGTCCAGAACTACGGTATGGTGCAGTGGAGGTCCAGGACTACGGTATGCTGCAGTGGAGGTCCAGGACTACGGTATGCTGCAGTGGAGGTCCAGGACTACGGTATGCTGCAGTGGAGGTCAAGGACTACTGTATGCTGCAGTGGAGGTCCAGGACTACGGTATGCTGCAGTGGAGGTCCAGCACTACGGTATGCTGCAGTGGAGGTCCAGCACTACGGTATGCTGCAGTGGAGGTCCAGGACTACGGTATGCTGCAGTGAAGGTCAAGGAGTACGGTATGCTGCAGCAGAGGTCCAGGACCTGGCTGTACTGTTTTCCAGGTCTATTCTGATCACAAAAATAGCAGTACAGTACTACAGATGTTCTATCAGGTCAGAGTTCCATTTATGTATCTCCGATGTAGCAAAACCCATGACATGGATGAACCATGACAGAAGATCCCACCCATAGATATGAACACAGACCTTCTTTCTGTGGAACATGAACTATACAGAACTCCATTTACTATTCTTCTCCGTTATCTAACATTTTGGACCTTAGAAAGTTCTCCGGAGGGAGCCTGATAACTGATAAAACTTTCAGATACAGATCTTGTCTTACTTAACATCTTGCTAGCACTTTGTGAATTAGTTCTGCTTGGGCCCTGAAGAAGGGGGCACAGTGTCCTGAAAATCTGGATATTAGTGCAAATAAATAAAAGTATCACAGACGGTCCTCAGTTGTTCCTGACAGACATCTGGAAATATTTCCTTCGGTATAAAAGGTTCATTTACTTGAACCAGACCTGTAACTGTCAGTATGGAGCCCCTGACCTTTATGAACAGCGGGGTGAAGGTTTAACACACAAAGGCAACCTGCTACAGTGTACTTTTTTTTGCTCCCCCCCCCCAACTGTGCTGTTGTGAAGAACAAGGGAACCCACTGAGCTGATTATTTGTGTCGTCTAATTCATCACACCTGAGGGCTGCCAGGACACGGCTGTGCAGACAAAGCAATCAGAGAGCCTATTCAGGTGAGACCAGGCTTTTGCCGAGACTTCTACTAATTCCAATCACGACATGTCTTCCAACGATAGCTTCCCCGCTGATCTGACGTTACAAAAAAATATTAAATAAATCATCGCCTGATCCGCCGTTCTGGTAGTGCGATGATTGTACTACAACTGAAAGCTAACTGTGCGCAGCACAACAGACACTAATGAATTAGGCAATGAGGGGAGAGGCGGAATCATTTACTCATTTTCATATATTACAGGTACATTTAAAGAGCCATCAATTTACACAGCACTTTACATATTTATTATATGTTCAGTCCCTGCCCACAAGGAGCATACAATATAAGATCCCTAAGGCTCCATTCACACTTGTACGCCTCTAAAGTTGCACGGACTTTGGAGTGCAACTTTGACACAACTTTGGATGGGTGCGACTTGGATACGACAGTGATCCAAGTCACACTCATCTGTTGGATTGTACTGTTGAACTGTTGCATTCAGGTACGACTTCCATGCAACGTTTGAGTGTTAAAAGAGCCAATGCTGCATCTGCCACCCGCTGGCTCTAAAACTGAGAACCGAGTGATCAAACACCGCCGATCGCTTGGTTCTAACAGCTCCCTGAGCAGAGAGCTGGTGACTATCAGTCAGCAGCTCCCTGCTCTGCCCCAGCCCCCCCGCGCTCAGTGGAGTGCTGGGCTGTGGAGGGGGCGAGAGAGTGGCCGGCTCAGGCTCTCAGCGGCTTGCTGAGAGCCTGAGTCGGAGGCCAGTCCAGGCATGTGTCACTAACTGCAGTTGGTCAGGAGCACACCCAATGACTGTGCGTAGCCCTAAGATGAATAAATATTCCTCTCGCACTCTCCCTGCAGGGCAGCTGCAACAGCGCCACCCATGTAGGGAGGTCAACCTGCACCTGCCTACATGTTGCTGGGCGGAAGTGCTAACCACTTAACCGAAGTGCTGCCCACCAGCCGGAGGTTTTGGTAGCAGTGGGTGCTCCTCAAACAACACCACATCTCACATTGCAGTGCTACAAGCCTTCCATATTTTGGTCACCTAAATCCAGTAAGAGGGTGGGTGTAAGCTCAGGAGTTAGAGGCTACCACATCCCTTGAACCAATGCAGAAAATGTACGTCTCCCATGAGATTTTTTAAGAATGATGTATATGTACTGTTGGATACCCTTAATTTAGGGGTACACTGTGTATGGAACTGTATTTGAACAACCAGAATGCTAATGAGATCTTTTATTTCATGTTTTTTAATACATTTGTGCAATAAAACATTTTTGTTTTTATACATATGCTGTTGATGTTTGGCTGCATTAAAGTCCCATGGGGGTCACCCATATCCAATGTGCTTCTTTATATACAACGTCAACACAAACAGCATTAAAAAAAATTAAAGTGGTATTAAAGGTTCGACTTTAAAAAATAAATAAATAACAAACATGTCATACTTACCTGCTCTGTGTAATGGATTTGCGCAGAGCAGCCCCGATCCTCTACTTCTCAGTTCCCCCGCCGGTGCTCCTGGCACACCACCCTTGACCAGTGTCCCCAATAGCAAGCTGCTTGCTATGAGGGCACTGGTACTTGCCCGCTCCCGAGCCCTGCTCTATGCGTCCATAAGGCTGGGCCTGTCTCCTGCTCTCTTCTCATTGGCTCACTGGCTGTGATTGATAGCAGTGGGAGCCAATGAGCCAATGGCTCCTGCTGCTGTCTCAACCACTGAGGAGAGTGAGTCCCGGGACAGCGTAGGCTCTCGTGCACATCGCTGGATCGAGAGGGGGCTCAGGTGAGTATTAGGCGGGCTGTGGGGGGAGCAGAACACAGAAGGGTTTTTACCTTCGTGCATAGAATGCACCTTCAGCCTTTACAACCCCTTTAAGGTAGCTATGCAAAAATTGTGAAGATTCCTCCATACATTGTACAATTCACCCGATTGCTAAAGAGAACACAATGTAAAATCAAATCTCGCATTGCAATCTGCGTATATCTAACAGTCGAGTCATTGTCTTATCCAGCCAAGTTCAGTTTTTATGCCAAACGCTGCAAGCTAGCTCTCTTTCTACAGGGAAACCAGAAATTTCAGTTCACAGCGATGGGATGCTGGGATCACATTCAGAACTAAAGACCCGGAGGGGGCCCTGTGCCCCAACTCACCCCACATTATATTGTACAATGTCCTCACAGTCTTAAGCTGGCCATAGACAGATCCAAATCCTGTCTATACAGTGCCTTGAAAAAGTATTCATAGCTTGAAATTTTCCACATTTTGTCATGTAACAACCAAAAACGTAAATGTATTTTATTGGGATTTTATGTGATAGACCAACACAAAGTGGCACATAATTGTGAAGTGAAAGGAAAATGATAAATGGTTTTCAAAGTTTTTTTACAAATAAATATGTGAAAAGTGTGGGATACATTTGTATTCAGCCCTCCTGAGTCAATACTTTGTAGAACCCCCTTTCACTGCAATTACAGCTGCAAGTCTTTTGGGGGATGTCTCTATCAGCTTTGTACATCTAGAGAGGGACATTTTTCCCCATTTTTCTTTGCAAAATAGATCAAGCTCTGTCAGATTGGATGGAGAGCGTCTGTGAACAGCAATTTTCAAGTCTTGCCACAGATTCTCAATTGGATTCAGGTCTGGACTTTGACTGGACCATTCTTATGCCGTGTACACATGACCGGACTTTTCAACAGCAAAGGTCCGACAGAACGAATCCGCCGGACAATTCGATCGTGTGTGGACTTCATCGGACCTTTGCTGTCAGACGGACTTTAGAAATAGAACATGTTACAAATCTTTCCGACGGACTCGAGTCCGGTCGAAAAATCCGTTCGCCTGTATGCTAGTCCGGCGGACTAATAACGATGCAAGGGAAGCTATTTGCTACTGGCTATGAACTTCCTTATTCTAGTCCGGTCGTATGTCACCACGCTCGAATCAGTCGGACTTTGGTGTGATCAAGTCCGTTGCGTCGAAACTCCGTCAAAAGTCTGTCAAAAAGTCCTTCGGAGTTCAGTCCGTTGAAAGTTCGCTTGTGTGTACACGGCATAACACATGGTTCTAAACCATTCAATTGTAGTTCTGGCTGTATGTTTAGGGTGGTTGTCCTGCTGGAATGTGAACCTCCGCCCCAGTCTCAAGTCTTTTGCAGACTCTTATGCCGCGTACACACAAGCGGACTTGCCAACGGGCTAAACTCCGTCGGCATTTCCGACGGAAAGATGTAGAACATGTTCTATATCTGAGTCCGTCGGAAATGCCGACAGAAAAAGTCCGATGGGGCATACACACAGTGTGTGAATGTCTGACCAAAAGCTCCCATCGGACTTTTTCTGTCGGGAGGTCCGGCCGTGTGTACGTAGCATAACAGGTTTTCCTCTAAGATTGCCCTGTATTTGGCTCCATCCATCTTCTCATCATCCCTGACCAACTTCCCTGCCCCTGCTGAAGAAAAGCATCCCCACAACATGGGGCTGCCACCACCATGTTTCATGGTGGGGATGGTGTGTTCAGGGTGATGTGAAGTGATAATTTTCAGCCGCCCATAGCGTTTTGCTTTTAGGCCAAAAAGTTAAATTTTGCTCTCATCTGACCAGAGCACCTTCTTCCACATGTTTGCTGTGTTCCCCACATGGCTTCTCGCAAACTGCAAACTGGACATTTTATGGTTTTCTTTCACCAATGGTTTTCTTCTTGTCACTCTTCCATAAAGGGCAGATTTGTGGAGAGCACGACTAATAGTTGTCCTGTGGACAGATTCTCCCACCTGAGCTGTGGATCTCTGCAGCTCCTCCAGAGTTACCATGAGTCTCTTGGATGCTTCTCTGATGAATGCTCTCCTTGCCCGGCCTGTCAGTTTAGGTGGACGGCCATGTCTTGGTAGGTTTGCAGTTGTCCCATACTCTTTCCATTTTCGAATGATGGATTGAACAGTGCTCCGTGAGATGTTCAAAGCTTGGGATATTTTTTTTTAACCTAACCCTGCTTTAAACTTCTTCACAACTTTATCCCTGACCTGTCTGGTGTGTTCCTTGGCCTTCATGATGCTGTTTCTTCACTAAGGTTCTCTAACAAACCTCTGAGGGCTTCACAGAACAGCCGTATTTATACTGAGATTAACCTAAACACAGCTGGACACTATTTACTAATTAGGTGAATTCTGAAGGCGATTGGTTCCACTAGATTTTAGTTAGGGGTATCAGAGTTAAGGGGGCTGAATACAAATGCACGCCACACTTTTCACATATTTATTTGTTTAAAAATTTTGAAAATCATTTATCATTTTCCTTCCACTTCACAATTATGTGCCACTTTGTGTTGGTCTATCACATCAAATCCCAATAAAATACATTTACGTTTTTGGTTGTAACATGACAAAATGTGGAACATTTCAAGGGCTGTGAATACTTTTTCAAGGCACTGTAAGTAGTTCCCAGGAAAAACATAAACTGGAATCTATTTGCTTATAATTAAGGGAAGATGATAGTCTCTCTTTCCAGGCAGAAATCACAGTACCAGTTATATAATCTCATGTCTTTGAGACATTCATCCAATCCTGTGTCAGTTCATATGGTGTATCTCTTATAGCGGCAGAAATAATCAGGCTACCGGGAAGTCATCATATTTCTCAGTCAGTAATTGCAAGCTGAAGAGGAGTTGCTCATTCATGCAAAGCATAGATAGTAAATAGCGGCCAGCGGGCAGTGATAGTTTTGTAGAGGCAGGAGTAAGGTAGGAAAGCTCCCATAGGTAGACTCCTATAGGCAAAGTGGCATATTTTGCATCACGACAGGCAAATTTTGATATGATACGTCCGCACATAAATCCAACCCACACGCCTGGCTCATTATTCTTCAAGGTGACTCTCCTTGCCACTCACATTTGCCCATGCTGGCAGAATCCTCCAACCTCCTCCATTAATTGCTAGGATTTCATATAGATATATCCAAATGCTACCTCACGGACAACAACCTTCTCGACCCCCTACAGTCTGGCTTCCGCCTACAACATTCTACTGAAACTGCCCTACTAAAACTCACCAATGACCTAATAACTGCCAAAACCATAGGCCACTACTCCATACTCATACTTTTAGACCTCTCTGCTGCCTTTGACACAGTTGACCACCTGCTGCTCCGCAGCAAATTACACTCCCTTGGCCTCCGTGATTCTGCATTATCCTGGTTCTCCTCCTACCTATCTCAGCGCACTTTCAGTGGCACTTACAACTCCATCTCCTCCGCTCCCCTTCCTCTTTCTGTTGGGGTACCCCAAGGCTCCGTCCTTGGGCCTCTCCTTTTCTCACTCTATACCTGGGCCAGTTGATAACCTCCCATGGCTTCCAATATCACCTCTATGCCGATGACACCCAGATCTATCTCTCCTCTCCTCAACTCACCCCCTGGATCTCCTCACGGATCTCAAACTTGCTGAATGACATATCGGTATGGATGTCACACCACTTCCTCAAACTTAATCTTTCTAAAACTGAGCTTGTTATATTTCCTCCTTCACGGTCCCCCTCCTGTGACTTCACCATTAATATCAACAACACAACCATTGGTCCCTCCACACATGCCAGGGTCCTGGGTGTAATCCTTGACTCTGACCTCTCCTTCAGCCCCCATATCCAATCACTGGCTAAATCCTGCCGCCTTAACCTCCAGACATCTCCAGAATTCGACCCTTCCTGACTAATGACACCACAAAGCAACTTATTCACTCCTTGATTATTTCCCGCCTCGAATACTGCAACTCTCTCCTTAATGGCCTACCCTTAAGCAGGCTATCCCCCCTTCAGTCTATTATGAATGCTGCTGCTAGACTAATACACCTCACTAATCGATCCGTGACTGCTGCTCCTCTCTGCCAATCCCTTCACTGGCTTCCCCTACCCCACCGTGTAAAATTCAAAATGCTAACCATAACATACAAGGCCATTCACAACATCGCCCCCATCTACATCACCAACCTCATCTGCAGATATAGCCCAAATCGCCCCCTCCGCTCCTCCCAGGACCTCCTGTTCTAGCTCCCTTGTTACCTCCTCCCATGCTCGCCTTCAGGACTTCTCCAGAGCCTCTCCCATCCTCTGGAATTCCCTACCCCAGTATATTTGATCAGCTCCTACCCTGTCCACCTTTAGGAGATCCCTGAAAACTCATTTATTCAGGGAAGCTTATCCCACACCCACATAACTGTCCCTGAGCCACCCCCATCAAATCATTCTTTGCAGCTATTACCTTTTGTACCACCACCCCCTCCCTTTAGAATGTAAGCTCTACGAGCAGGGCCCTCTTGTACCTTTTGTATTGAACTGTACTGTAATTGTGTTGTCCCCCTTATACATTGTAAAGCGCTGCGTAAACTGTTGGCGCTATATAAATCTCGTATAATAATAATAATAATCCAAATATTTGCTGATGCCTCTATCGCCAGGGCTCCGGGATGCCAAGGGACATTGCCATGATGATGTCACAGCTTGCTGAGGTCAGCGCATTTCGCTTAGACAGCGTACAGTGGCTTACTAACAGTTACACTTTCATTAACTCCACAGGATGGCTGTAATGTGTTTTCTGACTACAAGGTAGTCAGTGGGTGAGGAAACCGCAACTGCACGCCCCAAGTGCCTTCCAAATCCTGGGAAAATGGAGAGCATCTGGCCAAATTAAATGCAACAAGATTGGAGATATTTGCTGGTGGCCAAATGAGGAGTACACCATATTGCACATAAAAACTCACCACAAAGCATTGAAAATGTATGTGCATTGGTGTGCATGTAGAGAGAGACTAAAGGCATTATTGAGAAACTTATGAGCTGGCAGGTTATGTATCACATAAGAGACATGCAATGTCTCTTCTGCTATAAAATAAACCTACCTGCCTGCTCACAGTCTTCTATGGCATGTAAAGGAAACAGCAGAGGGTGCCAACTAAGTGCAGTACATAGGAAACAACACAAGTGGCAACTCACAAGGATATTTATTTATTTCAGGTACTTATATAGCGCCGTCAATTTACACAGCGCTTTACATATACATTGTACATTCACATCAGTCCCTACCCTCAAGGAGCTTACAATCTAAGGTCCCTAACTCACATTCATACATACTAGGGACAATTTAGACAGGATCCAATTAACCTACCAGCATGTCTTTGGAGTGTGGGAGGAAACCGGAGTACCCGGAGGAAACCCACGCAGGCACAGGGAGAACATGCAAACTCCAGGCAGGTAGTGTCGTGGTTGGGATTCGAACCAGCGACCCTTCTTACTGCTAGGCGAGGGTGCTATCCACTAGACCACTGTGATATGAACATGTATTCCACCCAGTGCAGTTTGCTGTTGAGGCTCGATGTGTCTTCAGGAGCTAGGAAGCAGATGACGCTGTCAGGAGCTGTCAGAAAAGGTTTGCTGAAAGCAGTAATTCCGTGTGAGTCCGTACGCGCGCGCGCACGGCCATTGGTGCCAGAAGCGCTATTTAAACCCTGTCATGACAGAGGAATATTGCTGCCAGATCTACAGCGTTCCCTGAGAGTTTCCTGTGTTCCTGATCAGTTCCTGTGACCACCTGCTTGCCTTGTGACTATCCTTGCCTTCCGCCTGCACCTGACCCCGGCCTGTCCACAACCTCGCTCCTGCCTGATCCTTTGGCTTATCCGTAACAGTTTGTTGCCGACCCGGCTTGCCCAGTGACCTTCCTTCAAGCCTTCTGCATCTGTTCCTGTACTGCTCTCCTGTGTATGACCCGGCCTGTCTGACCCTCCTGTGTCTCAATCATTGGGACCATCTATCTGAATCCTGTGAGTGCCTGCTCTCCTGCTTCAGCTTCCAGTCTGCTGCATTCTACCTGCTGTTCCTGCTGTCCCAGCTTTGTCCGGAGCATCAGACCTGCATACCAGCTGTTGATCCTGCCAGGCACTTGTACTGTTCTGCACTCCTGTGCCTCCTGTCAGCTCTACCAGGGGCCGCGAGTCAGGACGGTAAGGGAGGCCTCCCTCTGCATATCGGACTCAATAACCAGGTACGTGACAGGAGCTGTGTAGGACACCAGAAACAAAAACGGAAATCCTGGAGTGCGCAGGACTGGAAGTCAGGTCACACCTGAGGGGGCGCAGTGTGGGAAGCGTGGCTACATGTTTCAGAGCATAACTGCTCCTTTTTCAAACCTGTCCTGCGCTGAGTGGAATACATGCTCTTATCAATATGCATCTTGTGAGTTGCCACTTGTGATTTTTAATCAAGTCTTTTCCTATGTACTGCACTTAGTTGGCGCACTCTGCAGTTTCCTCCATATATTGCAGAGATTACTTTAGTGCCACGGATATCCTTGGACCCATGGACCTTTTGGTATAATCCTACACCCCGACAGCACATTCATGTGTATGATTATGTTGTAGTTTATCTGTATCCCCAGTGGGGGTTACGGGCTATGAGGGTGCGGGCTACACCCGGGTTACACCCGCCAGAGAGTCCATGCCCGGACTGACACTGGGTGCTGCATTGAGAGGGGCACCGTGGCTCCCTCTTTCCCTCTTGGGATCTCTGCTATCCCCTCAGCTCCACGCGATGTGTGGGGAGAAGGGAGTAAAGCAGAGACGCTGACAGACAGGGTGCCCGGGTCCGGTCGTCCGTCCCACACACCCCCACAATTGCATCTCGCTTTGGCTGCAGCTTGCAGGAACTGGACTATAGCCGCTTCCTCCTCGGCTCTGACGTTCACTTACACAGGCCGGGAGGAAGAGTGGGGGAGGAGGCGGAGGAGGGATACCTGCCCTACGAGTCTTACATGGTGATTGGGAAAGGGGGGGTTCTGGGGGGCATGGGTAGGTAACAATTGTGCTGCCAGGAGTGATTTTAGGGAGGGGGTTAGAGGATATTTGCTAGGAGGGTGCTTTGTTTTTGGTTAGAAGGAGGGGGCAGATTTGAAGTGTGGCACCCCCACCTTCCCAAGCACAATTCCTCTCCCCTTTCTCCCCCAACACATTGTGTTGCAATACATTGCATATTTCTGTGCATTTTCAAGCAACGGGTCCCTGAAAGGATCAAAATATTAACTATTGCGTTTTTTTATCTTTACTTTCAGTTTTGTTTACATGCATTCATATGTGGTGCATCAAATGCAGATTTAACCTTACGCATGTGTACACAACATTCTGGTGTGAGAGAGGGACGTAGAAAATAATTATCTTCCATATACCCCTGTAGTGATCTGCATTGATCCGGTGTGAAAAAACGCAGGTCACTGCAGATGGTGCGAACACTCATACCCTCCGCAGGAAATGATCGCAAAAAAAATCTCCAATGAAAGCCATGGGGTACCAATAAGCAATTCCTGTCAGACTGACAGATTTCTCCCTGACAATGCCAAAAGAACAACATGTGAGCTGAGAGTTCTGTATACTCTATTATCACATTACTGCATCCCTCGGTCAGACCTGCCAGGGTATAGGCGTTGTGACAGAGAGAAACTCTGTCGCTATAAGCTTTAAAGGAAAAAGTGACCCAGGAGTCTCAGTCAAAACATTCAATCCTGTGTCTGGGTTTTGCTAGATGCCTGCAACCTGGCTCACTACACAGATGTGCAGGGTCATTATATAGTCAGGTCTGAGAATTGCTCAAGGCTCTCATTTTGGAGACAGCTTCCACTTTGGAGACGGATGGGTCGGGTCAGGGGGCCCCAGCCAGAAGCCACGAGACAGCAGGTCTCATCGAGGGGTCAGAGGGGCCCAGCCAGAAGCCACGAGACAGCAGGTCTCGGTCCCAGGAGTCAGGTGAGCTCCTATCAGGGGTGTCAGGACAACTCCAATCCTTAGGCCAGAGGTGGGCCACGCAGCAGGGCACTGCGACTGAAGGCTAGAGAGCCAAGTGTTCTGAGAGAGCTGAATGACACAGTCAAAAGACTGGTAAGAGGAGCAGCCGTGCTGCCAACACATAAGCCATGGGGCTTGGTATTTTCATTAATTTATGTTACGTGGAAGAATCCCCTGCGTGGGCAACTGATGTATAAGTGAACATCCCTTTATTCAATAAAAGTGGGCTGCCACGCCCTAAAACTACAGTTTGGACTGGCACAGCTCATTGTAAATGCACCTGCTGCCTGAATTTAATTCCTCAATCTCACAGCATATACAGACATACGATGATCAGGAACAATTATCTTCATGTCACTGGATGCATTGCTTGTTCCGGGTCTATGGGAATGTTTGACCATTCTTCCAGAAGAGCATTTGTGAGGTCAGGCACTGATGTGGATGAGAAGGCCTGGCTCACAGTCTCCGCTCTAATTCATCCCAAAGGTGTTCTATCGGGTTGAGGTCAGGACTCTGTGCAGGCCAGTCAAGTTCCTCCACCCCAAACTCGCTCATCCATGTCTTTATGGACCTTGCTTTGTGCACTGGTTCATATCATTTGGTGGAGGTGTTTTTCAGAGGTTGGGCTTGACCCTTTAGTTCGAGTGAAGGGAGCTCTTAAGGTGTCATCATACCAAGACATTTTGGACAATTTCATGCTCCCAACTTTGTGGGAACAGTTTGGGGATGGCCCCTTCCTGTTCCAACATGACTGCGCAAAGATGACTGTCCTCAAAGGCTGACCTGGCTACATATAGTACAAGTGGACCCTGTTCTGATCTTAGGCTGCTACTTCTTTGATAGCGATACAAGGAAGCACTCACCAGATCGTATGTTCTCAGATGTGTTTGGAGGAAAGGTTCATCTCACCTGAAGGACTTTTTGAAACATGCAATGCGTAAACCTTTCGCTGCCAGGTCCGTAAATTGACAGTGAGGGGTTTCACACACAATCTGGTGGTTGCAGCCACTGGGATTGTGTGTAAAACTGACAGGCAGACTCCTTGCACACACACACACCCCCAGTTCTGGCACCTAAACTGACACCAAGTTTAACACCTAAATGCTGCAGCATAGCTATGATGCTGCAGCTGTCCCATGCTGGCTCTAACAACAAGAACTGAGTGATCACATGACCACCGATCGCTCAGTTCTTGGTGTGCTTAGAGTGGGGGCAGTGACTATCAGTCACTGCTTTCTGCTCTGCACCTCCAGCGCTTACGGGAGTGGCGGGGAGGGGGCGGGAGCAGCTGGCGGTCACACTCCTGGAGGCTGAGCAAGTTGCAGATCAGGCATCTGTGTAGATCCCAACAATATTGTCAGGATCTTTCCAGCTCTGTGATCTGATCTGGGTCACAAGAGAGCAAAGGTAAGTGCACTCCTGTGGCCCACAAGAGAAGTATGACCTAAAGAGCTTCGTCCATATTTCGGTCATACTTCTCTTCTAACAGCCTCAAATACAGCACACAGAGCTAAAAGCCACCAATTTCTCCAGGGCTAAATTCTCCTGACAGTACTAAAGGCAGCCAGCTGAGATTAGTGCCATCATGAGACCTTAGCCCTGAAGAAGGGGAAAGCATTTTTCCCCCAAAACGTGTAGACTGTATCTGATGCTCAAAGTCCTTCAAATGAGTTGAACTTCTGTACACATCCAAAATCTTTCTGTCCTGACAGGTACACTTTCACAATGGTTACCTGATTACTAACTCATGCTATAAACTAACTTTTAAAGAAGATGTATGTTTTTTTTAGGGACCACTCATATCTGTGCATAGAGGTAACGTGCAATTAACTGCACAGCTCTGCAAAGCATTTTAAAGTATGAACACCGCACCAAAACACACATATGTTGAAAAAAAAAGGCGTGCCGTCCTTTATTCAAGGTACCCTGCCAACCCATTCAAAATGAATGGCCTGCCATATGACGTCATCGGTGGCATATGTGACAAAACACGTAAGACGGAGCTGGGATACATGCCTACCACGCATGCGTGGCCATCTTGGAATCTGGCATGTGGAAGTCCTTTCATATAATTGAAGGGCTGCACACTCTGACTTGTAAGTGCATTTACTTAATGCTTCCTTTAAATGGTTCTTCGCTATGGAAGGTGTTTTGTTCTTGTCCCTTACTGCGGTACATGTTTGCGCACCTTGGTGACATTTTTGGAGGGCCGTGAAATGCAGGAGTATGTACCTGGAGGCAGACTGTTCTGAGGTGCCATGACCACTCTGCATGGGGGGGTCATTTGGCTCTAGTAAGCCCCTGATTACTTCACACGGGTGGTGTGTCATGCATGTAACCTGGAAGCAGGAGCCTTTCACTATTTTCATCTGCTGACCTTGGGAGCATCATCCTCTTTTTCACACTCTCTCCATTGGGACTATTTGATAAAATTATTTGGATTAAAGGGTAACTCCACTTTCGCGAGGACAAAAAATAGCAAATAAAAAAAGATCTAAAATATAGCGTTTACAATTGCTACACAAATCATATTGTAATTATATGTTATTAAAAATGACCTTTCCTTTTCAATCTGCAGCGCTGTAATTTTCTGTAAAATACAATATGGCAACCTGGAGGCCTCCCGAAATGTAATTTCCTGCTTGTGTGATGGGCTCACTGACTTTCCCAGAAGTCTGCACTATAATACAAGTCAGCCATTGGGCATGCCTACAACAAAAATGCCATTTTGGTGAGATCCTCCCAAAGGGAAAGCACGCCCACAGAGATGCAGACCCTGCCACTTTCCTCATTAGAACCCTGCAGGTGCAGCAGCTGATTAATAATTATAAAATCACTCCCCTGCACATTCACTTAGCACATGGACACAGAGAAACAAACAGCTATTTCTTCAGAATAATAAAAGGTAGGAATCTGCAAAAAAGTTTATTAAAATCCCTGCAATATACACCCAGAGGGGGAGGGGTTTTTCTTAACAAAAGTGAGGTTACTCTTTAAGGTTATTCATTTGCTGTATATACACCCACAGTGGACACTTCTGCATGCAATTCAACATTTGCACTTTATGCATTGTTTGCACAAATATCTTATCTATTTTGCACCTATTCAGCATATTTGCACATGGTTATCACGTTGGCACGAATTTGGTTTATTTATACGAAATCTAATTTTGCATTAGCACTTTAATTTTGGGGTAGATCTCTATTGCAGTAATCTTATGAGCTTGCTGCAGCTTACATAGGTACATTGGGAGGTTGTTTCAGTCATTGTAGTTTTTAACCACTTCAATACCAGCCACTTTCACCCGCTTCCTGCCCAGGCCAATTTTCAGCTTTCAGCACTGTCACACTTTCAATGACCATTGCGCGTTCCTGCAATGCTGTACCCAAATTACATTTCTATAATTTTTTGGAGACAGATAGAGCTTTCTTTTGGTGGTATTTAATCACCACTTGGGTTTTTATTGTTTGCTTAACAAATGAAAAAAGACTGAAAATTTTGGGAGAAAAAATGTTTTTCTATGTTTCTGTTATAAAATTTTGCAAATAAGTAATTTTTCTCCTT
Organism: Aquarana catesbeiana; assembly: GCF_042186555.1. Lineage (NCBI taxonomy): Eukaryota > Metazoa > Chordata > Amphibia > Anura > Ranidae > Aquarana > Aquarana catesbeiana. The sequence goes on from NC_133335.1 coordinate 17,568,763, forward strand.
CACTGATGTGCACCGATGAGGCTGCACTGATAGGTGGCACTGATAGGCAGCACTGATAAGGAGCCAGGGATAGGCGGCACTGATGGACACTGATTTGCACCTATGGGGTTGCACTGATAATCAGGGCACGAATTACCTGTATACATGTTCCCTTTCACACTTGCTGGTTACTGGCTCTCCTCTCCTCACGCTGGCAAGTTTGTTTACATGTGATTAGCTGTGGATGGACACAGCTGATCACATGGTAAAGGGCCACTGTGATTGACCCTTTACCGCGATCTGTGATCAGCTGTGTCCAAAGGACACAGCAAAATACAGAGCACACTGGTTGCGCGCCCCAGGAGGCATAGTTCTGGGAGGATGTCCATGTACGTCCTCCCAGAAAGAGAAAGCCACTCTGTAGCCATCTATCTAACTATATCACGGTTCTGAAGTGATTAACTTTATATTTTAGCGCAGCACTTTTTGTTTTTTTAGTCTGTATCTCTGCTCCCGTCACACCGCTCTCAATCCCTCAGCTAGACTCTCTCTAGTTATTTATCAACATGATGACTGCATCATAAGAGAGTAACGCCACCGTTCAGCTTTGTAACGGCTGCAGCAATTAGTGGGAACTCGGAATTTTGGAGATGAGATCTCACTGCCGGAGCCTCGAAATACGCAAGAAGAAAGAGGTTACTCAGCTTGACAACAACCGCACAAAACTGGAAATCTTATTTTATCCTCAATTTCTTTCCCCTCCTGCTGTGAACTAAAACAAAAAAAATCCCTCTCTCTTCCTATTCCAGAAGCTGCTTTTGGTAAAGATTCAGAGCAGGACTTCAGTCAATTATCTGTCTTTCTAGGTCTGGAAAACTTATAGAAGAGTTAGAAACTCGATCGGATTTTGATGTCGCATTTCCATGGTAACAGCACAAGACGTAAGAAAAAGTGTCAGACGTGGGTTGTAACCCTGCTCCCCTCTACCTGCTGGTGAAAAAATGTGTTTTAGCTAATTGTTTACTTTAAAGCTGAAGGTTAATCTGCTTATAATTTGCCTTCCCTGTTTCCTCTTTCGTCCACAAGTTAATGACATTTTTAAAATACACCCTTCTGTTTTCATTACATACCTTATTATCAGGGTATAGGTACAGGATCTCCCCTCTTCCAAGTCACTCCTTGTCTCCACCCCCTACCCACCTCGGAGCACCGTCCCTTGGTTCCACCCCCACCCACCTCAGAGCACCGTCCCTTGGTTCCACCCCCTAATCACCTCGGAGCACCGTTCCTTGGTTCCTCCCTCTACCCACCTTGGAGCATTGTTCCTTGGTTCCACCTCCTACCCACTTCGGAGCACCATCCCTTGGTTCCACCCCCTACCCATCTCCGAGCACTGTCCCTTGGTTCCACTCCCTACCCATCTCGGAGCACCGTCCCTTGGTTCCACCCCTATCCACCTCAGAACGCCATCCCTTGATTTCACCCCCTACCCATCACAGAGCACCGTCCCTTGGTTCCACCCCCTACCCACCTCGGGGGACCTTTCTTTGGTTCCAACCCCTACCCACCTTGGAGCACCATCCCTTGGTTCCACCGCCTACCCATTTCGGAGCACCGTTATATTTTGCCTTCCCTGTTTCCTCCTTTGTCCACAAGTTATTGACATTTTTAAAATACACCCTTCCGTTTTCATTATATACCTTATTATCAGGGTATAGGTACAGGAACTCCCCTCTTCCAAGTCACTCCTTGGTTCCACCCCTACCCACCTTGGAGCATCGTCCCTTGGTTCCACCCCTACCCACCTCAGAGCACTGTCCTTTGGTTCCACCTCCTACCCACCTTGGAGCACTGTTCCTTAGTTCCATCCCCTACCCACCTCAGAGCACCGTTCCTTGGTTCCACCCCCTACCCACCTTGGAGCATAGTACCTTGGTTCCACCCCCTACCCACTTCAGAGCACCATCCCTTGGTTCCGTCCCCTACCCATCTCTGAGCACTGTCCCTTGGTTCCACCCCCTACCTATCTTGGATCACCGTGCCCCTGGAAGACGTGATGATGTCACGAAACGCGTAGGGCGGAGCCAGACGACGCGCTGACGTCACCCCCAAGCGAGTTACTTTCCAGTAGGACGGGTTTGTCCGAGCTCCGGTGGCCACGGAGCCGGACTTAAGGCTGTTTTATTTATCGACACTCTGTAAGTGTACATCTGTATTTTACTTTATTTTTAATAAATGTAAGTGGTTTTACACTATGTGAGCCCCTTCTATTCTATGGTATCTATGCCCTGGGTCGTTGGAGTTGCTGTTGATAAGATGACCTCTGGTGGACACCGCTGACAGTTCCCATCTTTGGCTTTTAAAGATCCCTGCTTGCTTTGATCCTCTGTGGTGGGGGGTCATGGCCTTCTGGTAAGGAGCAACCCCTTCCATTTCTGGTGGTGGACCCTCCCTTGTTGTCACAGACCTCCATTTATATCACTTGGACCTTTTTGCATATTGTTGGTGATTTGGACTTTTCACAACACTTAACTGATGTTTTATTTTATGGACTTTCCACAACACTTAACTGATGTTTTATTGTATGGACATTTTTTTCTATATCACTAAGTTTTGCACATTTATTTATTCATGATCACTATATGAATTTTTCTTCATTGTAAATTATTCATTATCCTTTATTAGTATTAGCGCAACCTTATATTTTTCTTATGTTTTTTTTACAATTGATGTTTTTGTGAGGATTGCTGCTTTGCACAATATCTGATTTGCACCTGGTTTTTAGCGCAGTTTTTTTCACCATTTTTTATATCTTGGATCACCGTCCCTTGGTTCCAACCCCTTTCCACCTCGGAGCACCATCCCTTGGTTCCACCCCCTACCCATCTTGGGGAACCGTTCCTTGGTTCCACCCCCTACCCATCTCAGAGCACCTCCCCTTGGTTACACCCTCTACACATCTCGGAGCACCATCCCTTGGTTCCACCCCCTACCTACCTCGGAGCATCATCCCTTGGTGCCACCCCCTACCCACCTTGGAGCACTGTTCCTTGGTTCCACCCCCTAGACATCTCAGAGCACCGTCCCTTGGTTCCACCCCCTACCATCTCGGAGCACCATCCCTTGGTTCCACCACCTACCCATCTCAGAGCACAGTTTCTTGGTTCTACCCCCTACCTTTCTCTGAGAATCGTCCCTTGGTTCCACCCACTACACACCGCGGAGCACCATTCCTTGGTTCCACCCCCTACCCATCTTGGAGCACTGTCCCTTGTTTCCACCCCAACCCTATTCGGAGCACCGTCCCTTGGTTCCACCCCCTACCCATCTTGGAGCACCGTCCCTTGGTTCCACCTCGGAGCACCGTTATATCTTGCCTTCCCTGTTTCCTCCTTCATCCACAAGTTAATGACATTTTTAAAATACACCCTTCTGTTTTCATTATATCTTATTATCAGGGTATAGTTACAGGAACTCCCCTCTTCCAAGCCACTCCTCGTCTCCACCCCCTACCCACCTCGAAGCACCGTCCCTTGGGTCCACCCCTACCCACCTGAGAGCACTGTCCCTTGGTTTCACCTCCTACCCACCTTGGAGCACTGTTCCTTGGTTCCACCCCCTACCCACCTCGAAGCACTCTTCCTTGGTTCCACCCCCTACCCATCTTGGAGCATAGTTCCTTGGTTCCACCCCCTACCCACTTCATAGCACCATCCCTTGGTTCCACCCCCTACCCATCTCAGAGCACTGTCCCTTGGTTCCACTCCCTACCCATCTCAGAGCACCGTCCCTTGGTTCCACCCCCTACCCATCTCGGAGCACCATTTCTTGGTTCCACTCCCTACCTTTCTCGTAGCACCGTCCCTTGGTTCCACCCACTACCCATCTCCGAGCACCGTCCCTTGGTTCCGCCCCCTACCCATCTCGGAGCACCGTTTCTTGGTTCCACTCCCTACCTTTCTCGGAGCACCGTCCCTTGGTTCCACCCCCTACCCATCTCGGAGCACCGTCCCTTGTCTCCACCCCCTACCCATCTCGGAGCACCGTCCCTTGGTTCCACCCCCTACCCATCTCGGAGCACCGTCCCTTGGTTCCACCCCATACTCACCCCCCCAGTACTGCTTGTTTTAGAGAAAATCGAACCAGGTATTGTTTTTTGGTGCTAATTAGCAGCCAGCATTAATCAACCCTCCAGCAAACAGCAACAATAGACCCCTCCCTCAACAGTAGACCCCACCCCCCAGCAACAATAGATCGCCCGCATCCAGCATTAATCGACCCTCCAGCAGCCAGCAACAATAGACCCCTCCCTCAACAGTAGACGCCACCCCCGAGCAACAATAGATCCCCAGCATCCAGCATTAATAGACCCTCTAGCAGCCAGCAACAATAGACCCCTCCCTCAACAGTAGATCTCTCCCAGCAACAATTGACACATGTGAGGTATCGCCACTAACATCTGAGTGAGAGCAATAATTCTAGCGCTAGACCTCCTCTGTAACTCTAAACTGATAGCCTGTAGAAATTTTGAAAGTGTAGCATATAGAGATTTTTAAGTACCGTAGTTTGCCGCCATTCCGCAAGCGTGCGCAATTTTAAAGCGTGACACATTGTGAAATCTATTTACTCGGCGTAACATCATCTTTTATATTTTACAAAAAGATTGGGTTATATATTGTGTTTTGTTTTGTTTTTTTAACCACTTCAGGACCGAGTCTCTTTCTGAGATTTGTTGTTTATTAACAGTTTTTTTTGCTAGAAAATTCCTTAGAACCCCCAAACATTATACATTTTTTTTCTAACACCCTAGAGAATAAAATGGCGATCGTTGCAATACTTTCTGTCACACCGTATTTGCGCACTTTTTGGGGGAAAAAATACACTTTTTTGAATTAAAAAATAAGACAGCAGTAAAGTTAGCCAATTATTTTATATTGTGAAAGATAATGTTACGCCGAGTAAATTGATACCCAACAGGTCACGCTTCAAAATTGCGCCCGCTCGTGGAATGGCGACAAACTTTTACCTTTAAAAAATTAGGCGACAAGTAAAAAAATTCTACAGGTTGTATGCTTTGAGTTACAGAGGAGGTCTAGGGCTAGAATGATTGCTCTTGCTCTACCGATCGCGGCGATACCTCACATGTGTGGTTTGAACACCGTTTTCATATGCGGGCGCTACTCACGTATGCATTCGCTTCTGCACGCGAGCTCGTCGGGACGGGGCGCTTTTAAAACATTTTTTTTTCTTATTTATTTTACCTTTTTATTTTTTATTTTTACACGGTTTTTAAAAAAATGTGTTACTTTTATTCCTATTACAAGGGATGTAAACAAGTCCTCAGAACTCACATTTACACTAAAATGCAATTAAAAAAAAAAAAAAAAATGTCATTTAAAAAAATTATTTAAAAAAATGGCCCTTTCAGAGCTATGGGCGGAAGTGACTTTTTGAGGTCGCTTCCGCCCTGCAATGTCATGGAGATGGGTGGGGGCCATCTTCCGCTCACTCGTCTCCATGCACAGCCAGTGAAAGGACCGGATCGCCTCCGCCGCTACCGACGGCTCCGGTAAGCGGCGAAGGGCACCGGAGCGTGGCGGGAGGGGGGGCCTCTCCCTCCACCGATAAAAGTGATCTTGCGGCGAATCCGCCGCAGAGACCACTTTTATCTTGTAGCCGACCGCCCACAGCTAGCTGCTGCCATAACAACGATATCCGTCCTCAAAGTTAGGACGTATATCGGCGTGTGCTGCTCGGCAAGTGGTTAATTCATTAAATTGTATTTTTTTCAAAAACATTGCGTTTGAAAAACTGCTGTGCAAATGCCGCGTGACATAAAAAATTGCAACGACCCCCAATTTATTCTCTTGGGTTTCTGCAAAAAAAATTATATATAATGTTTGGGGGTTCTAAATCATTTTCTAGCAAAAAAAACAAAAACTCTGATTTTACATATATAAGAGAATTGGCCCTGTACGCAAGTGGTTAATATTCCAATGGCTAATTTTCTAGTTCACTTGAATCATATTCTGCGCTTTTGTCATTCTCATTAGAGGTGAGCGGGACTAATCTGCTACGAGGCTGATGAAAGCCACCTACTACAGAACAGCACGACAGCTGACGTGACTGCCAGTGAGCCGAATCGGTGACATCTGTGGGCTGTAGACCTACAACTGAGGACATATACTTCCATTACCTGAAGAGCTGCAGCCTGGACATAAAACACAGAGGCTGCAGCACTAAACCCTTCAGTCATTAATGACGTTTATATAGGACAGTAGAACTCAGCTGCCACATCGCTATTCATAGCGGAATAATTGTCAGATTGATGGCATGGCCGAGATGTGACCTGGAAGACTACAGTCGCACAGAAGGTCCTAACAACAGGATTTTTAGACATTCCTACAGACTCATTATTTTAAAGACAATCTTATTACGACATCAGGTTCAAGCAAGGACGTTGTATTAGGAAAAGCAGCCTTTCTTTATAAAAAAAGAGAGATTAGTATTCATATCTTCAGATCCGTGACGGAAAGTTCCAAGGAGTTTGTCAGGACTGAAAACAATGGAGATGATGTTCTGGTGTTGACTAGGAACATCTTCCTACAAGGACCAAAAGCGGCATTAAACCAAAAATGTAATCTATTGCAACTTACCAGTCATGCAATGTGGTGGCTGCATTCGTTTTCTTTTTTTTTTAGGCTTTTTAACCTGATCTGGCAAGTAACACACCTCCTGTATTAGAGCACCCCCCACTCTGGATGAAGGAGCACAGGGGACACCTTAAGGCTGGGTTCACACCATCGCCGCATGCGGCTCGCAGTAGAGGGTCCAGTGCGTCCTGGTTCACCGGTTCAGGTCCAATGTCAGCCCGAATTTTGGTCTGATTTCGGACCTGAAACAGACCAAAAGACGCACAGGGCTCCTGTGCAAATTCGCACCGGAGCGGCAGCGGAGATATGTGAACCGGCTCCATAGAGAGCCGGTCAAAATCTCCTGCTGTTGCGAAGTGGATGCGGGGAAACCCACATCCAATTCACAATGGTGTGAACCCAGACTTACACAGCAGCGTTTTCAGTCTGGGAGATGGGTGTGTGACGTTAGATGGTTATAGATGGTTCGAATCTAGGCTGATTCTGCAGGAACCGGCCGAGATTCGAACCTTGTGTGGGCAGGCTGAATGTACCAAGTTGATCGATCAATCAATTTGGGTACAACCAGCCTGCCGGTTTTGCTTGGGATTATCCCTAGCCGGCTGCTTCTCTCAGCGGCTACGGCTTCCCCCGCTTGCCCCCGAACCCTGCCGGGAGCAGACAGTCGCTCGGCAGGAGGGATTGCCCGGTCAGCTCTATCTGTTTTAAAGGGGGAATGGTGCAAATTTCTTTCCTGCAACCCCTGGTTGCAGATAAGAAATTTGCACCGTCTATGACCTGCCTTAGATGTACTAGCAGATTTGGATACACAAATAAATTGAAGCCAATCACTCAAACTGCAGCTACACAAGCAGTTTTTTGTTTTTAGATAAGAGTTTTACATGAATAAATAAAAGCTGATCATTGTAAGCGCCCCATGTCAGTGGTAAATGGTTTGTCTAGCTCAGTGATGGTGAACCTTGGCACCCCAGATGTTTTGGAACTACATTTCCCATGATGCTCAACTATACTGCACAGTGCATGAGCATGATGGGAAATGTAGTTCCAAAACATCTGGAGTGCCAAGGTTCACCATCACTGGTCTAGCTGATACATTTGTAGAGGAGCTTGTTCTGTTAGAAAACAACAGACTTACTGGCCAGATCACCAGGTGAAAATAAAGGAAAGAAAGCCTAAAAAAGGAAACTAATGCAGCCATCACATCTAAGAATTGGTAAGCTGCAATATAACAAATGCTTGCTTTTGATACCATTTAGCTTCCTGTCTGGTAATCTATTAGATCTGCTGTATTTATTTCTTACAAGTACTTATATATCACCATCCATTTTACACATCAATCCCTACGCTCACGGAGCTCACAATCTAAAGTTCCTATCTCACATTCATACACTAGGGCCAATTCGAGATTGGATGCAATTAGCCTACAAGCATGTCTTTGGAGTGTAGGAGGAAACCCAGGCAAGTCATGCAAACTCCATGCAGGTGTCCGGGTTGGGAATTGAACCAACCATACTGCCAGGCAGAAGTGCTAACCACTCAGCCACTGTGCAGCTGTATTTCTTACCTTCAGATGCTGATATCCCAAACAACACTTATTTTTACACAAAAAAAAAAAATGTTACAGAATTAGGATTTATTTTATATAAAGGTATATATTGTATTCCTTGTCTGTTAAAAGCCAAATATAACTGTTCTTGCAGAATAAGGCACAAAACACGGCCAGTTTTAGCGCCTTCTGAGCGTCAATTGCAAGACAGTATCAGAAAAACAATAAACCACAAGAAACTCACAAGGATTAGGGAGACTTACCTTTAAGCCGGGGTGCAGTTGGCAGCCTCACAAGTTGACCTCCATGGGGAAAGTTGGACATGAAGGTTGCAGCATGTTGTATAGAGATCAGTCAGCGGTGTGTGTGCTCGGTCTCTGAGTCTGCACACAGCTCTGACAGTTCACAGTAGCCCTTCAGTAATGTCCTGATCTCTGGTGTCCGCTAGATGAATTGCAGCAAGATCAAAATTGCTGGCTTGGGTTTGTAGGATCAGAAGAGGATGTCATTGAGAGTCACCACACACTGCGCAGAATGAGGAGAAGAGGAGAGAGATGGGAGGAGAAGAGGAAGAGAATGGGAGATTGAGGAAGGAGGAGAAAACAGAGAGGGGGGTCAGGTAGAAAAAGAGAGAGAAAAAGAAAGATAAGGAAGGAGACGAAGGGAAAAATAGAGAGAAGGGAGGAGAAGAGAGTGAGAGATAGAGAGGAAGGTAGAAAAAGAGAGAGTAAAAGAAAGATAAGGAAGGAGAAGAAGGGAAAAATATAGAAAAGAGAGAAGAAGGGAAAAATAGAGAGAAGGGAGGAGAAGAGAAGAAAGTGGGAGATAGAGAGAGAGAAAGGTAGAAAAAGAGAGAGAAAAAGAAAGATAAGGAAGGAGAAGAAGGGAAAAATAGAGAGAAGAAGGAAAAAATAGAGAGAAGGGAGAAGATGAGAAGGGAGTGGGAGATAGAGAGGAAGGTAGAAAATGAGAGAGAAAAAGAAAGATAAGGGAGGAGAAAGAGAGAAAGAGAGAGCGAAGCGAGGAGAAAGATGGAAGGAGAATAGAATGAGAGAGAGAGAAAAAAAAAAGATAAGGGAGAAGAAGGGAAAGAGAAAGGGAGGCCGAGAAGAGAGTGACAGAGGAAGGAAGAGACAGAAAAAGAAAGAAAAGCGAAAGAGAGAGAGAAGGGGGGAGATGAGAAATAGAGGATGGAAGAGGAAAGAAAGGTAAGGTAGAGAAAGAGAGAAAAAGATAAGGGAGAGAGGAGGGAGGAGGAAAGAGAGAGAGGAAGGAGGAGAAAAGATAGATAAGGTAGTGAAAAAAGAGAAGAGAGTGAGAGATAGAGGAAGGGAGAGAAAAGAGAGAGAAAGAAGGTAGAGAAATAGAGAAAAAGAAAGAACAATAAGGGAGGAGAAGGAGGGGAGAGAGGAGGGGGAAGAGATAAAAAGGAGGAGAAAAGATAGATAAAGGTAGGGAAAGAGAAAAAAGGGAGGAGAAGAAAGAGAGAATGAAACAAAAGGTAAAGAAAGAGAGAAGGGAGGGAAAGATAAAGAGGAAAGGTAGAAAGAAGACTGAGAGAGAGGAAGATAGAGAAAAGGGAGGAAGAAGAGAGATAGAAGGTAGGGGATGAGAAAGAAGGGAAAAAGAAGAGAGAGAGGAAGGAGGAGAAAATAGAGATACGGTAGGGAATGAGATAGAAGTAATAGAAAGTAGGTAAAGAGAGAAGGGAGAAGAGATAGAAGGTAGGTAATGAATGAGAATTTGAGAAGGGAAAAGAAAGAGAGAGGTTAGATAAACAGAGCGATAGGGTAGGAAACAGAAAGAGATAGGAGGAAAGTGAGAGAAAGGAGTAGCAGAGAGAGTGAGTTGGGAAGAGAAGAGAGAGAATGCGAGAGAAATGAGGAGAAAAGAGAGAGGGAGATGAGTGTGTGAAAAAAGAGACAGCAAAAGCAAAGATGATGCTTCAAGCAGAATTTCATTCATAGTTACAGATATCATTCATACCTTTCTGCCCCAAAATCTCCAAAATACGCCCCTTCCTAACCAATGACATAACAAAGCTCCTAATTCACTCCCTGGTCATCTCCCTTCTTGTCTACTGCAACTCCCTCCTCATTGGATTACCTCTACATGGGCTTTCACCCCTTCAATCCATCATGAATGCCGCTGCCAGACTCATCCACCTTACCAATCGCTCCATGTCTGCTACCCCTCCTTGCCAATCCCTTCCCTGGATTCTGCTCACCAAATGAATTCAATTCAGAATATTAAGATTAACTTACACAGCCATCCACAAATCCACAGCCTGGTCTCAAAATACCAACCTAATCGTCCTCTTCACTCCTCCTAAGACCTCCTGCTCTCATCCTATGGAACTCCCTACCTTAACCTGTCCGACTGTCTTCTACTCTGTTAGCTTGCAGATAATCCCTGAAAACCCTCCTCTTCAGAGAAGCCTATTCTACCCCCCACCTAACATCTGCGTTTTCATTTCCCCCATCAGATCATCCCCCACAGTTATTACCTTTTGTATCACTTGACCCTCTCTCCTAGATTGTAAGCTCTAACGATCAGGGCACTCTGATTCCTCCTGTATTGAATTGTATTGTAATTGTACTGTCTGCCCTCATGTTGTAAAGTGCTGCACAAACTGTTGGCGCTATATAAATCCTGTATAATAATAATTCTGCATGTGAGATGAACTTAAAAGGGAACTCTATTTCAGTCTTTTTTTTTTTTTAAACATCCATGTGAATATGATCAGCTTATTATGTGTAAGAGCTGAATCACACTTTTGCATTGCAGTGTTATGGTAACACATTCATTTTGGATGGTCAACTCAGCTCTGATGTACATGCATTGCAGCACACCACAACACATGGCAATGCGTGTTGGGAGAAAATGCTCTATGTAAAATGAAATGACAAACCACAAGAATGGCAACCTTGTCTCTAATTATATTGGGCATGTACATTGGGGCAGACATATTGGTTCAGCACCACTGTAGGCTGTTTAGTAGCACTGTACAGTGATTGTGCTTTACTGTTCCTCTCTCTTTATAAGCCTGATTAAGCAACGTTCTCTGTGTTTCCGAGGGGAAATGTGTGATGACAGGCTGTTGGCGGAAAATCCGACCGTTTGTACGCTCCATCGGACAATTGTTGTCGAATTTTCCGCGGACAAATGTTGGATCACAGGTTTTAAAATTTTCAGCGGACAAATGTGTGTTGTCGGATTTTCTGAGCGTGTGTACACAAGTCTGTCAGACAAAAGTCCAAAGTACAAACACGCATGCTCGGAAGCAAGGACGAGCCAGAAGCGGTCGGTCTTGTAAACTAGCATTCGTAATGGAGAATTAACATTCGTGACGCGGCAAATTATGAAATCTGGAAATGCAGCGCACAATTCTCTTCTTCTTTAATGGGATAATAATGAAGCTGCTTTGCTGGTGATACTGATGGAGTTATTGCAAACACATTTTCAAAGGTTTTTTTTTTTTCTAGTGATATCAAGAATAATATTATTATGCTTTTTTTTTTTTTTTTTATTTGGGCAAGTTCCCACAACACCATTATCCCGTAGTTTTTAAGAACAAAGATACAACTATGTTGGTGTCCCTTGTCAATGTTACATTGCATTTTTTTTAAATGTAACTGCCTACTCCCAAACTGTCATTTGAAGTAAAACACATAGCCAAGTATTATTCTACACAATTTTTTTATTGTGCATTAAAAAAAGAAAACAAATAAAATTAGACATGCTGAATTTTGGATTCCCCTAATGGGGCTTTAAAGCAGCAGAGTACACCATTACAAAGGTCATTAATAAAACAGTTTATTGACAAAATGTCCAATATCATATGTTCATGTGGAATCTAGTCCAATGATGAATTCATATTCCATAAAACGGCAAAATGCATATCACATCATTACATTACATAGTATAGTAAGATGCCGAAGCACCGACGCGAATACGGTCTCTTCAGGGGGCACATCTGAATCTATAAAGCAATACAAATATTAAGAATTGTGGATAATTTTCTAAAAAGGATCACATTAGATAAATCATAATGATGGGTTTTACCGTTAAAGTGAAGTAGGCGTGTCTAATAGGGGCATTGGGGAGCCATTGAGGGGTCCGGGCGGTGCGCAGGCCATCCCCACCCCCCCCATTGGGGGAAAGAGCCAGCCCCAAGGGCTTGCAAGGAGCCACACTGATACACGTCCCCTCGGGGGAGCGAAAGAGTGAACATTCATCATTGGACTAGATTCCACATGAACATATGATATTGGACATTTTGTCAATAAACTGTTTTATTAATGACCTTTGTAATGGTGTACTCTGCTGCTTTAAAGCCCCATTAGGGGAATCCAAAATTCAGTTTTTACAAATTCGGGGTGCGCAGCTCCCTTGTTCTCTCCTATGTATGTCTCCCCTTAGTTAAAATTAGACATGCTATCAGCCAATAGAATTTAACCAAAAAGTGCATTCTATGCATCCAAAAATATAGGAAATATACCAAATCAAATCATTATTCATCCAAAAAAATTATGTCAAAGCAATAACTCCAAGGCCAATAATAAATAACACGTTATCTCCTCCGATTCCGCAACATGGTTGGTTGACGAACAGATGTTTAGAAACGAACTGAAAAGCGCAAAATGAAAAGCACGAAATGAAAAGTGCGAAATGAAAAGTGCGAAAGGAAAAGCACAAATCAACACTCACCAAACTTCTACTAACACGAAATTAGCAAAAGGAGCCCAAAGGGTGGCGCTAAAGAGCTGAAAAACAACGTAGTGCGTCACTACGTTCGTATTTGTTGGCCAACAATTCCTTGCCGTTTGTATGCAAGACAAGTTTGGGCCAACGCCCTTCGGACAAAAGTCCACGGTTTTGTTAGCCAAAAATCCGATCGTGCGTACAAGGTTTTTAGTGTAGTAATAATAGCAATTTATTATAAAACATCCAAATGGCAACTCACATGTAAATGGAGTATAACAGGCACATCTGTGTATGAAAGATATCCCCAAGGACGAGGATGGTGAGCCGTCACATTTCTCCGCTTGTGGTGCTGCAAGGCACAGGATCCTCACTGGTCACTGCTGATGATAGAAACGGCTGTGTGGTGGATGATCCCAAAACAAGGCTTGGTGTGCAGAAGGCAGAGCAGCGGGGAGCAGTGACGTCACCGAAGTGTGACGCGTTTCAGAGCATATACACTGTGTGTGTTATGGCAGCCACGCTCCTTTTTCAAGCAGCCCCTGGGGCTGGCCGCCTCCCCTGCACTCCTCCCCTGCTCCCATCTATGCCCTTGGGAACATGTACCAATGCAAAAAAAGTTCAGCCAGTGTTTCTTTTTTTTTTTTTTTACGCCCCCACCAAAAAAATATACAAATACTATAGCTGCTGACTTTTAATATCAGGACACTTACCTGTCCAGGGAGCCCGCGATGTCTGCACCCCGGGCGATTTTCCGATCGGCTCTCTGGTGCTGCTGCCGCCATTCGTGGTAAGGGAACCTGGCAGTGAAGCCTTTAGGCTGCGCTTTCTAACTGGCCCGTTGGCGGAGGAGGAGGGCACAGCGCATTCCCCTGGAAGTGGATGACGGGTACCTGTCAAAAAACGCTTTCCGACCGTATACTGCATATATACAACGACAAGGCAGCCCCTGTACGTCATCCTGCACTTCCCAGTCTGGGGCGCCGCTGGTGACCCGCTCCATATGTTGTCAGCCATGACCCGCTGATCGTTTGGGACACAGGCAGAACGGTGGTCTGCCTATGTAAACAAGGCAGATCGCCGTTCTGTGAGAAGGGAAGTATGTGATCCTGTGTTCCTGAAAAGCAGGAACATGGATCTCTGCCTTCCCATAGTACAAGCCCCTCCCCCACAGTTAGTAAGCACTCCCTAGGCACACATTTAACTCTTTTATTGCCCCTGATGTTTAACCCCTTTCCTGCCAGTGTCATTTGTACAGTGACAGTGCATATTTTTAGCACTGATCACAGTATTAGTGTCACTGGTCCCCAAATAGTGTACGATTTGTCCCCCGTAATGTTGCAGTCTCGCTGTAAGTCGCTGATCGCCACTATTACTATTAATTGCTAGTAAAAATAAATAAATACAAATTCTTTAAATCTATCCCATTGTTTGTACATACTATAACTTTTGCACAAACCAATCAATATACGCTTATTGGGATATTTTTTCCCCAAAAATATGTAGCAGAATACATATTGGCCTAAATTGATGAAGAAGTTAGATTTTTTTTTATTGAATATATTTTATAACAGAAAGTAAGAACAATTTTTTTTTTCAAAATTGTCTTTCTTTTTTTTTTGTAGTGCAAAAAAAAAAAAAAACAGAGGTGATCAAATACCACCAAAAGAAATCTCTATTTGTGGGGAAAAAAAGACATACATTTTATTTGGGTAAAGTGTCGCACGACCGCGCAATTGTCAGTTAAAATAATGCAGTGCCGTATTGCAAAAAATGGCCTGGTCATGAGGGGGGTTAAACCTTTCCGGAGCTGAAGTAGTTAAAAAAGGCATTTTTGCCGCAACACATCTTACAGCAAGAATTAGAAAAAAATGTGTAGAGTCCCCCCAAAATACATACCAGAACCAGAGTTTGATATGGATTTTAAGGGAGTACCTCATGCAAAAAAAGGTGTCACATGATAGGCTGCAACATGTATGTTTTCCATGTTTTCCAGGTCACAGAGAAAGTCTTCTAAATGGCCAATTCCAGAAAAGGCTGTTGGAATTACAATCTATATGTAACAGTAAAGAGACACGAAGAATGTGCCTGTGTGTGTGTGTGTGTGTGTGTGTGTGTGTGTGTGTGTGTGTACATATATATATATATATATATATATATATATATATATATATATATATATATATATATATATATATATATATAAATGTATATCTAGTTGCAGTTCAGTGAGTAAAATAAGTATTTGATCCCCTACCAACCAACAATAACTCTGGCTCCCACAGACTGGCTACAGTAGGTGCTCATGTGGTACACAGATTAGTCCTGCGATGTAAGAAGGTGCTCCTAACGACAACTCGTTATGTGTATAAAAGACACCTGTCCACAGAAACTCTTTCTTCTATTCAAACCTCACCATCATGGGCAAGACCAAAGAGCTGCCAAAGGATGTCAGGGACATGTTTGTAGACCTGCACAAGGCTGGAATGGGCTACAAGACCATCTGCAAAAAAAGCTTGGTGAGAAGGAGACAACTGGTTTGGACCAGTGCACAAAGCAAGGTCCACAAAGACATGGATGAGCGAGTTTGGGGTGGAGGATCTTGACTGGCCTGCACAGAGTTCTGACCTCAACCTGATAGAACACTTTTGGGATAAATTAGACTGGAGACTGCGAGCCAGGCCTTCTCATCCAAAATCAGTGCCTGACCTCACAAATACGCTTGGAAGAATGGTCAAACATTCCCATAGACACACTCCTAAACCTTGTGGACAGCCTTCCCAGAAGAGTTGAAGCTGTTATTGCTGCAAAGGGCGGGCCGACTCATTATTGAACCCTACGGACTAAGACTGTAATGTCATTAAAGTTCATGTGCGTGTAAAGGCAGGCGTCCCAGTACTTTTGACAATATAGCGTATCTGTAAGGAGGAATTCTTCCCAATGACCACAAGTGTAAGGACCATTCTTCCCACTGACCCTCAAACTAATGTATCATGAGATGTAGATATAGTCATTTTTAGCAGGGGTTCCCTGAGACCGGAAAGTTATTTCAAGGGTTTCTCTGTGTTGAGAAGGTTGAGAAAGGCTGCTCTAGCCTCTGCAAACCATAAAGAAGAACAATTTTGCAAAACATTGGGGGGAGATTTACTAAAACTTGAGCACTCATAATCTGGTGCAGCTGTGCATGGGAGCCAATCAGCTTCTAACTTCAGCTTGTTCAGTTAAGCTTTAGCAATAAAACCTGGAAGCTGATTGGTTTCTGTGCAGAATTTCACCATATTTTTCACTCTCTAGCTTTAGTAAGTAACCACCATTGTTTTACTGGACAGAATATACTTTTTCCTCCAGCAACCCGACTGATCCAGCTTGATGAGAATAACGTGTGTCCTTCAATTACTCTGGTACAGGAACCTGACATGACAAGACCAATCTCTTGCACTCAAGAGAAGTGTACTGGCTAAAGACAATCCGTATTTTTCAGATGATCCAATTATGCACTGGTTTTGTTGCCCCCTGCAGTTCAGGGAAACCCAAAGAAAATATAGCAAAAACAAGAAACAGAGGGCGCACCAACCTAGCGCATTACCTTTATGATAACCTTATCGTTTAATAAAAAAAAAGACAGATGTGGATACTCACAAATGACATTGGCAATAAGACACATCAAAATCCATATCAAATAGTACTTGAAGCAGCCTGGTCACCTAGATAAGTCCCAAAGCGTGAGAAGATTGTCCAAACCGCACACGCGTTTTCGAGGGGGGTTTAGGGCTCTGAGGAAGAGGGGATACCCCTCGAAACGCGTCAGCCATTTGGATGGTCGTCTCACGCTTTGGTACTCGTCTAGGTGACCAGGCTGCTTCACGTACATATGGACTTTGATGTGCCTTAAGTCGTTTGTGAGTACACATCTGTCTTTTTGTTTCAGGGCTGGGCTCAGCCCTTCCTTCTCTGAGCTGGCCGCTCAGCTGTCGGCTAATTGCCAGCTCCTATCTCTCCACAGTTACTCAGCTGTTGATCATATCCTGCTCATCAGTCCTGCCTACTTAAGCCGTCCAGCCCAGAGGAGCTCTGCCTTTGCCTTGGTCAACATCACAGAGACGCTCTCCTGCATTCCTGTTAAAGACTTGCTTGGCTGACATCCCTTCTGGCTCCAGATCCTGCTTAATGCTTTACTACGCTCATCTCCGGCTCCCTGACGTTTGGCTTGTCTGACTATCCGTTCCGGTTACTGAACTCTGGCTACGTTTTGACTATGTTTGTTCTATTTTCTGTTATTATTAAACAAGCGTGATTTAACTATACTTATGTCTCAGTCTGATTTCATGGTTTCTAACATTTTGTTACACAATAAAGTTATCATAATGGTAATGCTAGGTTGGTGCGCCCTCTGTTCCTTCTTTTTGCAGTATTTCCTTTGCAAATAGTTTAAAAAATCCTGAACGCCCAGCAAACATTCCCTTTTCTTTGTAGAAAGAGTAACAGACACACAAGGGCCCCATCAATGAAGCAGCAGTCATAATAATCACTGACATAGATAAAGCGGCAATTAATGCCCTTGTCCCTTGCACTTTATCAATCTATAAAGCGATTCCAGTACTGCCAGGACTGTCCATCGTGCTCACTGTCTCGGGATTATTCTACATAATGTCAGCTTTATCTACTGCTGCATAATTACACTCCACTGCCCATGACATACAGGCCACAGAAAAATGTACGATCCACTTGTGCACATAATACATAAAACTGCAGATGGAGCCGTTAATTGAAGCCTGTAATAAGCGTAGCTTGCAGATGATTTTCCAGCGCATGGCTGTCGTTAAGGAAGAAGGGTCGATATATCTTTAGAGAAAGAGGCGAGTTTTCTAAGTCAAACACATAGATTTCTGCACGTAATTACGAGCAGCGGGACTTCGGCACAATGCCATTTGTGTGTCAGACCGGTGTAAAGGGTTAATTTATCTGTTTGCCCCAGGTAGGGGGGAGTGTAATGAAGTATCTGACCACAGGAAGCCACTTCAAACTGTCTTCATCCTTTATATAGGGCTGTCAATTACCGATTCACATAGGGGGGAGGGGGGTGCGAGTGGGTATAGGGGTGGCCTGTGTGTGTGTGAACATATAAAGAGTCATTAACCACTTAAGGACCGAGCCTCTTTCTGAGATTTGTTGTTTACAAGTTAAAAACTGTTTGTTTTTTTGCTACAAAATTACTTAGAACCCCCAAACATTATAAAAAAAAAACACCCTAGAGAATAAAATGGCGGTTGTTGCAATACTTTCTGTCACACCGTATTTGCGCAGCGGTCTTGCAAGCGCACTTTTTTTGAAAAAAATACACTTTTTGAATTGTCAAAGGGAGATAAGGGGGTAGAGACGTGATGGCAGTTGCTGCTACTGTCAATTCCCGTCTAGACCCCCAAAAAACAGGAGGAGTGGGACTATTCTGGTACTAGGTAAGAGAGTACAGTGATAGACATAAGAATAAGTTAAAACATTATATAAATTCAATTTTTAATAATAAAATTAAAATTACAATTACAGACAGAGTAACTACATACAATCATAAAAACAAGAGGGATATACCACCCTGACTAAGCAAGTGGATCCCGCAAGATGTTGAGTAAGGAGTGTATGTAAAGCTTTTAATCTCGACCGGTTTCGCGGTTAACACCGCTTCTTCAGGAGAACCACATCTATAACATAATATAAAGTAGCTTTAACATATACAAATATATACATTGAACCATTGCAGCAAAATCATTTACAAGGGTAACGAAAGAACAATAAATATAGGATAGACATGAGGATAAGCTCACCCGCTCAGGTGGATTCCGTGGATATGCAGGACCCAATATAAATCCCCCCGCGGTGGACACAGGGGATAATAGACAGGCTCTAGTAAGTAAAGATTGAATTAAAAGGGTTGTAAACATCAAAAATGTTGATGTGGTGATTGATGAAGGGGTGTGCAATTCCCATAAAGATGAGGTGGACCCAAGGCAGTGACGTGGAGGGGAAGGGACATGTGGGGAAACGGTAGAAGGGAAAGAGGGAAAGAAGGACAGAGAATTAGTGAGGCCAGGAATTAGAGAAAGGGAAGGACATAGGAGAAACGAAAAGGGGGGAAAAATAAAGGGGAAGGGGGGGGAAAAAGAAGGAAAGAAAAGGAGGGGGGGGGGGATGAGAAAAAGGGGGGTAGGGAAGGAAATTGGTGGGGAGTGAGAGAGGGGAAGAGGGCCACCAAAACTTCCTATCATACTTTACATTGTAATTAAGGCCTTACTAGTTTTGTAGTACACTTTTTGAATTAAAAAAATAAGACAACAGTAAAGGTAGCCCAATTTTTTTTTATATTGTGAAAGATAATATTACGCCGAGTAAATTGATACCCAACATGTCACGCTTTAATATTGCGCCCGCTCGTGGAATGGCGACAAACTTTGACCCTTAAAAATATCCATAGGCGACGTTTAGGAAATTCTACAGGTTGCATGTTTTGAGTTATGCGGGCGCTACTCACGTATGCGTTCGCTTCTGCACGCGAGCTTGGTGGGACTGGGGTGCATTTAAAAAAAAAAAATGTTCTTATTTATTTTATCTTTTATTATTTATTTTTACACTGTTCTTTTAAAAAAAAAAGTGTCACTTTTATTCCTATTACAAGGAATGTAAACATCCCTTGTAATAGAAAAAAGCATGACAGGACCTCCTAAATATAAGATTTGGGGTCAAAAAGACCTCAGATCTCAAATTTACACTAACATGCAATAAAAAAAAATGTTGTCATTTGAAAAATTTTTTTTAAAAATGGCCCTTTAAGAGCTATGGGCGGAAGCGCTGTCTTTTTGGGGATGTCTGTACCAGCTTTGCACATCTAGAGAGGGACATTTTTGCCCATTCTTCTTTGCAAAATAGCTCAAGCTCTGTCAGATTGGATGGAGAGCGTCTGTGAACAGCAATTTTCCAGTCTTGCCACAGATTCTCAATTAGATTTAGGTCTGGACTTTGACTGGGCCATTCTAACACATGAATATACTTTGATCTAAACCATTTCATTGTAGCTCTGGCTGTATGTTTAGGGTCGTTGTCCTGCTGGAAGGTGAACCTCTGCCCCAGTCTCAAGTCTTTTGCAGACTCTAATGCCGCGTACACACGGTCGGACTTTTCAGCTACAAAAGTCCGACAGCCTGTCCGACATACTTCCGGCGTACCTTCGGCGGACTTGCGGCAGACTTTCTAACGAACGGACTTGCCTACACACGACCACACAAAAGTACGACAGCCTAGTACGCGGTGACGTACACCAAGTCCGACGAGACTATAAAACGGAAGTTCAATAGCCCGTACGACACCCTTTGGGCTCCTTCTGCTAATCTCGTGTTTATCTCGTGTTAGTAGAAGTTTGGTGAGAGACGATTCGCGCTTGTGAGACTCGTATTTTTCAGTTCGTTTTAACTGTTGTTCAGTCTGTGCTTGTGAGGTTTGTATCTGCTTTTCAGTGCGTTTGGTCAGTTGGCATTGAGAAATCTTTGTTTTATTGTCCGCTCGTTCCTGATTTTCAGGTCGCTCTTCACAGGCCTTGCTGTTCTTCAGTGCGTTCTGTTTAGTGCGTTCTGACCAGCCGACCGTTTTGAAACCATGTTACCTGTACGTACTCGTCGTCGAGCTCGTGCATTGTATGTGTTTGGTGCTGTAGTTTATTCTTCAGACCAAGACCAGTCCATGAACAGGGCGAGGAGGAGTTCATGGACCAAGAATTGGTTGCTCCAGCGTGACCAGTTCTGTCACATGCCATTGCTCCGTGAGATCCGTGAGAATAATCCTGAGGATTTCAGGAACTTTCTCCGGATGACGGACCCCGTTTTTGACCGTTTGTTGGCTTTGCTGACCCCCTATATCAGCAGGCAGGATACCTGCATGAGGCAAGCCATCACTCCGGAGTAGAGGCTAGTTGCCACGTTGCGGTACTTGGCGACAGGGAGAAGCCTGCAGGACCTCAAGTTCTCGACAGGCATCTCCCCCCAGGCTCTGGGGATCATTATCCCAGAGACCTGTTCTGCCATCATCCAGGTCCTGCAGAAGGACTATATTAAGGTAAGATATTTTTCTTTTATTAGCATCACATGTTCTTTTATGTAATCTTTGATAATGTAATGTATTTCTTGCTTCAAACACTACTTACCATCATTGCAATATAGTGTGAATGTCCCCTTTTTATCCTCACACATGCTGAATTTTTTTCCTGTTATTTTTTGTCATGCATGTATATTTTCCTTCAATAACCTCCCCAGCATGCAATGATGGGAACATATCCACCTAGTCTACTCATTTTGAATGTATTTTGTTTGAGTGTATTTAGTGTGCTTATAATTAGCAATTAGCTTGATTTCCCAACCCCCCCCCCCCCACCCTCGTAAAAATTTGCTTGAATGTTCTGTGGTGTTGATTTGTCTAAAGCAAATATATGTTGCACTTTGCAAAATGCATGTGCACTCTACAAGTGCATTTGTTCCAGTGCTTTAGTAAATGAGCAGAAGCTCTGCTGATTTCCATCATCAAATCATATGCAAGCCACAAAGTGTTTTCATTAATTGCCCTTGCATGTGATTGTGTACTCCTTGCAACATGAATGCCTTTTTACCTTACCTCATTTACTGTAAGCTGGTTAGCAACTGCACCTGCAGAGTGCGACAACTGCAGTCTTGTAGCCTTTTTAGTCCCTAAATTCCTGCGTGTCCTAAAAGTAATCTTTTTTAGGGATTTCACAACCCCCTAAAATGTAATCAATGTTCCATCAGAGGGGGTGAGCAATCTGATAAGTGTGCCTTTCCATATTAGTTATTCCAGAAGAATTAAATTATTTAATGTTATACTGATGCTGGGGAATAATGTTTTTAATTGTATAATTTTCTTGCAATGTTAGCTTCCAAATTAATGATTTTGGTTTTCTTGTTTGATTCCCCAGTTTCCTTCAACGCCACAGGAATGGCAGACTGTGGCATCCCATTTTGCCAGCCGTTGGGACTTTCCCAATTGTGGAGGGGCTATAGATGGGAAACATGTCCACATCGTGCCACCACCCCATTCGGGGTCATACTATTTTAATTATAAGGGGTTCCACAGTATTGTTTTAATGGCGGTGGTGTCGGCACACTATGAATTTTTATATGTGGACGTGGGGAAGAATGGCCGGATGTCGGATGGAGGAGTATTTGCCCAGATGGAGTTCTGCCAGCGTCTCCAGAGTGGTGGCCTGGGATTGCCACCTGATGCGGATAACGTGGAAGGACTCCCCTTTGTCTTCATTGCCGATGAAGCCTTCGCTCTGAGCAAGCACCTCATGAGGCCATTCCCCCAAAGAACCCTCACCCCGGAGAGGAGGGTTTTTAATTTCCGGCTGGCCAGAGCTAGAAGAGTGGTTGAGAATGCGTTTGGAATTCTGGCCAGCCGGTTCCGCCTGTTTCAAACATCCATTAATTTGGCGGAATACAAACTTAATTTTATCATTTTATCGTGCTGGATTCTGCACAACTTTTTACACAAATATTCTCTAAATTATATAGGAACAGTTGGGCCTGAGGCCGGACTTATAGATGACAACCTTACGGGCCTGGATACTGTCCGTACTGGCTTGGCCCCCCAAAGTGCCCGTCAAGTTAGACAGCAATATGTTAATTATTTTATGGGTAGGGGGGCCATTGCAATGGGCCAGGATATTTAATTTTTTTAAATAAAAAAAAATATTGATGAAATCTGGAATTATATTTATTGCTTGCCTTTCTTTTGGGCTTTCTCCTAGGTTATGGTCGAGCAGTTGTAGTGCCAACTGTATTTTCCTTTTAAATGTCTAAATAAGCTCCATTGCCACTGTAAACACCTTTTTTACAATTATAACCAAACTGATACTGAGCATTGAAATAACAAACCACACATTTATTTAATTCCTATAAGGAGATGTTTTTATTAATCGTTGTTATGCATTCAGTTATGCATTTAGTAGAAAATGTTCATAGACAAAAATATAATGATATCTTAATAATTTGCAAAAATATAATTATATTTAAATATTTCTACATAATCCACAAAAAAATTTTTTTGCCTTTTTGATTTTCGCAAACAGGCTTTTTTTTTTTTTTTAAATCCTTTTTTGTTTATTTTTTTGGTTTTTTAAAATCCTTTTTTTTATTATTTATTTTTTTTTTGTTTTTTTAAATCAAGTTTTATTTTTTTTTTTTTGTTTTTTTGGAAAATCAAGTTTTTTAATTTTTTTTTTTTTTAAATCAAGTTTGTTTTTTTTTGGTTTTTATAAAATCAAGTTTTTTTTTTTGGTTTTTATAAAATCAAGTTTTTTTTTTTTTGGTTTTTATAAAATCAAGTTTTTTTTTTTTTTTTTGGTTTTTTGGAAAATCAAGTTTTTTTTTTTTTGTTTTTTTAAATCAAGTTTTTTTTTTTTTTTGGTTTTTATAAAATCAAGTTTTTTTTTTTTTTGGTTTTTATAAAATCAAGTTTTTTTTTTTTTGGTTTTTATAAAATCAAGTTTTTTTTTTTTTTTTGGTTTTTTGGAAAATCAAGTTTTTTTTTTTTTGTTTTTTTAAATCAAGTTTTTTTTTTTTTTTGGTTTTTATAAAATCAAGTTTTTTTTTTTTTTGGTTTTTATAAAATCAAGTTTTTTTTTTTTTTGGTTTTTATAAAATCAAGTTTTTTTTTTTTTTTGGTTTTTTGGAAAATCAAGTTTTTTTTTTTTTTTTGGTTTTTATAAAATCAAGTTTTTTTTTTTTTTGGTTTTTATAAAATCAAGTTTTTTTTTTGGTTTTTTGGAAAATCAAGTTTTTTTTTTTTTTTTTTTTTTGGTTTTTATAAAATCAAGTTTTTTTTTTTTTGTGGATTTTTTATGTATTTTCTAGAAACAGCCCTCCTTTTTTAAATTATGTTAAACAGCCATATATGTTCAGCCAAAAAAAAAAAGAGAAGGCCCAGAATGGGGTCAGCAAAACAGGAAATGAAGGACATGATCGATGTTTTGGGGTTTCAAAAAGGGCATTTAGATTCTACCCAAAACATCAATCATGTCCTTCATTTCCTGCTGCATACTATCCAGCCGATTACGCATTTCATCGATCTCCTTATTCCAGGCCATTATTTGACCAATTAGCCGTTGGGCACTGTCTGAGGTGAAATAGTCACTTCTTGTACCTAAAGTGGAATGAAACCAAAAAATGTGTTTAGAAATATGCACACATACATAGTTTACCTTACCATAATAAAGCTGTTGTCTCAGACACTGACCTGGTGGGGTGCCCATGTAGCATAATTCCTCCACATCCTCGGGGGTGGCACTGTTGCTTGAATCAAGCACAACCAGATCCCCTAAAATAGAGTAGAAAAATTACATTAAAGAAAAGACAGCCATGCATAGATTATAGTAAGCTGGTGTGTCAGACACTCACCTGGTGGGGTGCCCATGTCGCCCACCTCTCCTTCCTCCACATCCTCAGTGGGGCTTGGGCTGATTTCCCAATCATGTTGTTTGGCTTGGGGTGGACTGTCTTCTTGTTGGCTGAGTGATTTTTCCCCTTTGTGAAACAAAAAATTAGTAATCTACTTAGCACACAGATATTTTAGTACATAGTAATTTTCAAACATTTGGAGTGAAGTGGTTTGTGTAGAGTTCCTATTTTACCTCAATATTTAAAATTATAAAGACATATCGGATAGATATCTAGATATCAATATCTCGAAATATAGTTAATAATCTTTTGATCTCTCTCTCTCTCTCTCTCTCTCTCTCTCTCTCTCTATATCTGGAACAAAATCTAAATATATAACTAAATGTAAAGAAAAAAAAAAGATAACTTAAAATATTCCAAAAGAATGTTTTACATTTCTATATCTATCTATCTATCTACCTATCTCTCTCTCTCTCTCTCTCTCTCTCTCTCTCTCTCTCTCTCTCTCTCTCTCTCTCTCTCTCTCTCTCTCTCTATATATATATATATATATATATATATATATATATATATCTATCTATATATCTATCTATATATACACACATATATATAGATAGATATATCTATAGATATGTAACAAGGTTTATTAAAAGATCGTTTGAAACGATGAGCAAAAAAATCGTATAGGAAGGAAAAGCACATGGAGCAGTATACAAGGTAATAAACACAAGAGAAAAACACGACAAGTACTTACTTTTTTTAAGCACTTTACGGATCCGTCTGTATTGATCCGGCTCCCTGAGCTTGAGGTCAGACCATCTTTTGCGAATTTGATCCTTGGAGCGCTGGACCCCAAAAGAAGCCTGTAAAGTGTCCACCACCTTCGCCATTATTTTGGCCTTGCGCAAATTTGGCCGTGCGTACGGCCCATACTTCCCATCATAGTCCTTTTTTTGAAGAATGGCCACCATCTCCACCATCTCTTCAAAACTCATATTGGAGGCCTTAAATCTAGGCCTCACAGATCTGGTTGACGTTCCAGCCTCCGGGCTTTTTTCGCTACCTGAGGTAGTCAACATGTCAGGTGTCTCCGCCATTATTTACCCCACTACGCGCCGTAACTAAAAATGGGCGGAGAACATGAGTTAAAATCGAACGTCAGGGGCGGGCGACGCAGGCGGAGTTTCACACATGCATAGTGTATAAAGAGGGGCCTTGCGCACGTGTCGTACGTACGTTCTGTGCGTCGAATTAGGGGGCGGAGAACATGAGTTAATTTCGAACGTCAGGGGCGGGCGACGCAGGCGGAGTTTCACACATGCGTAGTGCATAAAGAGGGGCCTTGCGCACGTGTCGTACGTACGTTCTGTGCGTCGAATTAGGGGGCGGAGAACATGAGTTAATTTCGAACGTCAGGGGCGGGCGACGCAGGCGGAGTTTCACACATGCGTAGTGTATAAAGAGGGGCCTTGCGCACGTGTCGTACGTACGTTCTGTGCGTAGGTGATAGTGGACCAGGACGTTACAAAACGAAGGTAATTTTAAATAATTTTTTTTTTTGGTTTTAGGTCATGACTTTGTAGCAAGCGGCCTATATGGCTTGATAGATTGATGAGGCCTACATAGGGAGAAGATGATGAGGGGTTAGCAGAAAACTAATAATTAAGTGTTTTTTGTCTTGTGACTTTATCTTTTCCAGATATAATGAATCCCCTATTTAAGGATCCAGAGTTACTTACAGCTTTCATATCTAAATATCGAGAGATGAGGAATTTGTGGGAGGTGAAACACCCTCAGTATTATGCAAAGCATGTGAGGAAGTCAACGCTGGAGAGACTTCTGTCCTTTGTCCAGGCGACCATCCCGGAAGCAACAATGGAGACATTGCTCAAGAAAATTGGGGTCTTGAGGAATATGTATAAGAGGGAGCATAAGAAGATCCAGGAATCAATGAGATCTGGAGCATCAGCAGATGATGTTTATGTACCCAGGCTGTGGTACTACAATCAACTCCGTTTTCTTGATGACCAGAATGAAGCTAGGGCATCACTTTCAACTCTTCCCTCCACCCTTCCCTCCACCCTTCCCTCCATCCCAGCAGAGGCTGATGAGGAGCAAGCTGGGTCTTCCATCCTGGATGAACCGGATATGACCATCTGGAGTCAGGTAAATTATATTAACAAATATTTACTGTACTAATATTAATGATGTTAACTGGATGTTATAATTGTCTAAAATAATTTTGGCCTCAAAATTGTGTATACATATCAATTGACAGGAGTGGCTAAATATGTTTGGCACCTGCTATAAAAAATTAGGGTGTCTGATTAGACTCTTTTATTAAAGAGATGTATTCACATTGAATTTGCTAGTCATGAGAAGCAAATTGTGTGTCATTGATGAACCCCAAATAAATAAATAAAACTATGTCCTTTTTTTATACACAGGATGAGTCCATCCAGGAGGAATGTGTGGAAAGTGGCAGGCAGGAGGAGACTGGGCCCATGGACAGCCTGGAGGAGGGCGGATTCTCCATCATCCTGGAGGAGGCTGGGCCCAGTGTCAGGCAGGAGGTGGCTGGTCCCAGTGAGGTGGCTGGTCCCAGTGAGGTGGCTGGGCCAAGTGAGGTGGCTGGGCCAAGTGAGGTGGCTGGGCCCAGTAGGAGCATGACCCAATCACAAGTGCTTCCCCTCCACCTTCCCAAAAAAAGGGCCAGGAAGGGGACGGTCACACAGGAGGCATCCCTGCGCCTCATGCAAGAGGCCACCCGTTTTTTGAGAAGCCCCCCCGAAGCAGAAGAGTCCTATGGCTGCTACTTAGCCAGCAGGCTTCTTCAAATGGATTGGGAGCAGCGTCTCATTTGCGAGCGCCTATTTGGGGAAACTATCCAGAAGGGGCTGCAGGGCACGCTAACCCGAAACACACAACTACATGAGGCAGCCCCCCCTCCTCCTCCTCCTCCTCCTCCTGCCACAACTGAAACACCACAGCCACAGCCTCCAAAGAAGGCTACAGGGAAGGCTGCAGGGAAGGCTGCAGGGCAGCGTGGAGGAAAGGCTGCAGGGAAGAGAAGAAAGTGATGACCTGGGTTCAGTCTGGTCTGACAGAAGACGCAGGCTGTTGTAGGACCACAGTCTGGGGACATCTAGATCATCTGTTGGTGCTGTTGATCTCTGGGATTCTTGGACCAGATTGTGCTCCCTCTTATATGGACTCCTCAAGATCCCAATTTTCTTGTACACCGACTTTTTCCAGCGTTGACTTCCTCTTTATTTTATTTTGACCATGAACAAATGGATCTTTTTTGAGTTTAGCAAAAGACTTTATGTGTTTTCTTTTAAATCATTGATTTTACACACAATGTTAAATTAACAAGGGACAACAATCTCATTGAGTTTGAAAAAACACACCAAAAATACATTACTAATGTTAATAATGTTCAAGTGGTAAGTCTTGAAAATAAAAAAATCTACATAACCAAAAACGGTGCTTTGGGTTAACTTTATCTAAAAACTAAAAAATAAGCACTAGAAAAACAAAACTAGAATAATGGGTTCTTTGTGGTAACTTTACAAACCTAAAAAAAATAAATAAATAAAAGGTAAAAAGTATTATTAGTATGGAAACATTGTTTTTAAAAAGCATACTATATCATTCATGAGATCAAAAAGAGAAAAAGAATCCAGAAATCAGTTTGGGAGAACTCTGAATATGAACAGCAAAACACCTTCGTTCTTTAGAGCATTCGTAAAGAAGAAATAAAATGCGCTGCATTCAACGATCACAGATTTTGCAGCGTGATGAATGTGCTACCTACAATACGAACACTAGTTTTACTAGACCGAGTGCTTCCGTTTAGTTTTTGCTTATGAGCATGCGTCGTTTTTTTGTCCGTAGGACTAGCATACAGACGAGCGGACTTCGGGGTCCGTCGTAGTTACGACGTAAAGATTTGAAGCATGTTTCAAATCTAAAGTACGTCGGATTTGAGGCTAAAAAAGTACGTTGAAAGTCCGGAGAAGCCCACACACGATCGGATTACCAGCCAGCTTTAGTCCGTCAGCGTCCGTTGGAATTTTGTAGCTGAAAAGTCCGACCGTGTGTACGCGGCATAACAGGTTTTCTGTCAGGGCTGGGCTCTCAGACCTTCCTTCTTTGTGCTCAGGTCGCTCAGCTCGGTTAATTGCCAGTACTCATCGTTCCACAGTGGCTCACCTGTTGATCATCTCCTGCTCGTCAGTCAAGCCCACAGCCAGCCCCTTCTGGCTATTTAAACTGCCTGGTTCATTTCTTCAATACCTTTGCCTTGGTCAACATACAGTTGTGCTCATAAGTTTACATACCCTGGCAGAATTTATGATTTCTTGGCCATTTTTCAGAGAATATGAATGATAACACAAAAAAAATTCTTTCACTCATGGTTAGTGTTTGGCTGAAGCCATTTATTATCAATCAACTGTGTTTACTCTTTCTAAATCATAACAGCAACAGAAACTACCCAAATAACCCTGATCAAAAGTTTACATACCCTGGTGATTTTGGCCTGATAACATGCACACAAGTTGACACAAAGGGGTTTGAATGGCTATTAAAGGTAACCATCCTCGCCTGTGATCAGTTTGCTTGTTAGAGTGTGTGTGTATAAATGGTCAATGAGTTTCTGGACTCCTGAAAGACCCTTGCATCTTTCATCCAGTGCTGCACTGACATTTCTGGATTCTGAGTCATGGTGAAAGCAAAAGAATTGTCAAAGGATCTGCGGGAAAAGGTAGTTGAACTGTATAAAACAGGAAAGGGATATAAAAAGATATCCAAGGAATTGAGAATGCCAATCAGCAGTGTAAAAAACTCTAATCAAGAAGTGGGAAATGAGGGATTGTGTTGAAACCAAACCATGGTCAGGTAGACCAACTAAAATGTCAGCCACAACTGCCAGGAAAATTGTTCGGGATGCAAAGAAAAACCCACAAACAACTTCAGGTGAAATACAGAACTCTCTGAAAACATGTGGTGTTGCTGTATCAAGATGCACAATAAGGAGGCACTTGAAGAAAGATGGGCTGCATGATCAAGTCGCCAGAAGAAAGCCATTACTACGCAAATGCCATAAAGTATCCCGCTAACAATACGCCAAAAAGCACAGAGACAAGCCTCAAACCTTCTGGCACAAAGTAATTTGGAGTGATTAGACAAAATTTAGCTTTTCTTGGCCACAACCATAAACACTACATTTGGAGAGGACTCAACAAGGCCTATGATGAAAGGTACACCATTCCTACTGTGAAATACGGAGGTGGATCGCTGATGTTTTGGGGATGTGTGAGCAACAAAGGCACAGGAAATTTGGTCAAAATTGATGGCAAGGTGGATAGCAGAAGCGCACACAGCGCGTTACTTCGACACTGTTCCCGATCGTCTCCTCAGACACAGGCCCCACCCACCCTGGAGAGGCAGCAAGCTGGTGGGGCGGGGGCGCGCACAGCGCTATGACGGCATCTGAATGGGAGAGGAGCGAATAAAGCCACGACGGGAGTGGCGAGCATCATTTGGCTGAGCTAAGGAGGAGGAGAGGTATTTGGAAATGACTGGCAGGATCAACAGAGGATGATGATAATGATTTTCCTGCGTCCATGGAGATGAGATGATTAACAGTTTACGCTCACTTCGAGGAGGGAGCAAGCACTAATGCTGCTGGAAGAATGGACCTAATGAACGGACAGTCGAGCAATGCTGCTCTCACGGCTAATATTTCCGAGAAAAGCAGTAGCTCAGAATCCCTGAGTGATAAAGACTCTGCTTCTCTAAAGAAAAGCTTTGATGCTGTCGTGTTTGACGTCCTCATGGCCAC
Organism: Aquarana catesbeiana; assembly: GCF_042186555.1. Classification (NCBI taxonomy): domain Eukaryota; kingdom Metazoa; phylum Chordata; class Amphibia; order Anura; family Ranidae; genus Aquarana; species Aquarana catesbeiana. The sequence continues at coordinate 17,598,943 of NC_133335.1, forward strand.
TCCAGAGGAATATGCCGGTCAGATAACACTAATGGATATGCTGGTTTTCAAAGCCATTCAGCCAGAGGAATTTTCAAGCTGTGGATGGAACAAAAAGGAAAAGTACAGTTCTGCACCAAATGCCATGGCCTTCACTAAACGATTTAACCAAGTGAGTTTTTGGGTAGTGAGAGATTCTTCATGCGCAAACACTAAAGATGCGTGCTGAAGTCTTGAGCCATTACATTAAAACTGCCAAGAAACTCTACAAACTGAACAACCTTCATACGTTAATGGCCGTGGTATCTGGGTTACCATCTTCCGACTAACAAAGACCTGGGCACTTTTGAGTCGGAAAGACAAGACAGCTTTTGAGAAACTGGAGTATGTAGTTAGCAAGGAAGATAATTACAAACGCCTAAGAGACTATATCAATAGCTTGAAGATGACTCCTTGTATTCAATATTTGGGTATTTACCTCTCTGACCTCACTTACATAGATTCTGCATACCCATAAACTGGTAGCATTCTGGAAAATGAGCAGAGAGCTAATCTAATGAACAATATCCTGAGGATAATCTCTGACCTGCAGCAGTTCTGTGAATGTGATATTCCCTTATTGCCTCATGTACAGAAATACCTGAACTCAGTGTGATACATTGAGGAGCTTCAAAAGTTTATGGAGGATGAAATTATAAATTATCCTTGAAAAGTGAGCCTGGGAGCAGCACTCTGCGCACTACAGCATCTTGTGAGGATCTAGTTGGTTCTGAAACAGGAGCTTCACCTCAAAGTTCTCGAAAAAGTATTGCAGTGGAAGGTGTATTATTACCACCAACGCCTCCATCTCTTCGTACTCTTCGTAATCTCATCCCTCATGGGCACCGCAGATGCCACAGTTTGGGATACAACTTCATCCATAAAATGAACACAGCAGAGTTTAAAAGTGCAACATTTCCAAACGCAGGACCATGGCACTTATTAGATGACAGTGTAATGGAGCCCCATACACCTTCCCGAGGACAGGCAGAAAGCTCTACTCTTTCTAGTGGCATATCTATAGGGAGCAGTGATGGCTCAGAGCTCAGTAAATATATGTCATGGCCAGCATTTGAAAGGAACAGATTGTACCATTCTCTGGGGCCAGTGACTAGAGTCATGGAATGGCTGACGGGGCCCATTGAAGGCCAGCAGCTCTGCAGATTCAGCGGAACTGGCAATGCATTTATATCCTGCACCAGTCACCATGCAAGGGGTCTTACGATTGAAGACTTTATTAAAAGGGGGCAAAAAGCCAACAGTGGCGCCGTGGACCAAATACTGAGCAGTACTGTGCGATACACAGCTTATATACTATGCAGCAAAATCCATAAAAGCCACAGAAAGGAAGCATTTCAAGTCCACATCTACAAAAAATGTTTCAGTTGTGGGCTGGATGGCGATGATGGCTGATGACCCCGATCACCTTGATCTCTTTCTACTCACGGACTCTGAAAAAGGAAACTCTTACAAGTTTCAGGCTGGAAACCGTTTGAATGCTATGCTGTGGTTCAAACATCTCAATGCAGCCTGCCAAAGCAACAGACAGCAGGTTCCTGCCAACTTGAGTGACCTATCCAGCATTTTTATCATGGATTTGTCTCAACTGTACAGTATGTCAGACCCTCAGGGGCTTGTGAGCAATGAGTCCATATATATGTAAAGCGGGCAGCAGCACCTTAAAGCAATGAACAAACCAGATCCAGGTTTTAGCACTGACCGCTAAGAGGACAAGGAACGTGATCCACCTCTTTTCATTACATCTATAACAATCCTGTGCAGGACAAAACATGATCTTGTAGTGGACAGGAACAGCCATGGACCTCATTTTGAGATTGCATATGTACATTTTCTTTCCTTCTTTCTTTCTTTTTTTTTTTTTTTCCTATGCTTCATTGTTCACTGAACCGCTGCCTTAAAGACAAACTAAAAACAAAAATGTGAGTGTTGAGATGTAACACCAAATAGTGTGTGTGTAAATGTGTGTGTGTGTGCAAGTCTGGGTGGATTCACTTGAGTGTATTACACAGTCCTTTGTGACTCTGTTTTGTTAAGCCTATTAATTGTCAAACTCACTGTTACGGGGAAAGAAGTGTTGCCCTTTTTTGTGTTTTTTTTTTTATATATGTATATACAAACACAAAAATTGTTTTTTTAGGAAAACCAAAACCATGAAAAAAAAATGAGTAGAAAGAACAGGTGTTAACTTAGGGATGAGATGTCGTAGTGTAGGGTTGAGATATGAATGGATGGTGTTGGTGAAGGGGACATCACTTTCAAATATTAGATCAATGTGATAGGCTGATGTGTCAGACCACAGCTGGAGACGCACAAAAAAAAAAACACAGACTACTCCTTGCATATGAAAATGGCTGAAGAAAGAACTGACTGTGTTGCCAGCCAACCACCCCTTACATAAATATGAAAGATAGAAACCAGTTGAAGGCAACACAAGCAGTTACTCAGGCAAATTAAGTAACTTGGGTTGCCCTTAGCTGCCAATCAGACTCGATATGTCATATATCTATGGCAAATTACAAAATAAGAGCAGTAATCTGGCTGCTATAAACATGCAGTTTTCTCAGATTTTATTAAAGCACTCAAAATACACTTGGTAGGTTTGTTTTTCTCAGCAGCACCTGGTCGGGCCATACAAATAACTTGCCATTAAAGTGTACCTGTACATAATTTAGCCATTTATATTGTCGGTCAGTATCCAGCAGCCTCGTGGTGGAGCGGGGAAACGGTAGGCTGTCTCTTTGTGTCCACTCCAAAAAATGGTCACCTGTATTTATGTGGTGACTATATTAGAAGAATTTTTATGGAAAATGTGCTCTAGCCCAAGCTTGATGCCTAGCTGAGTCACACAAAAGCTCAGTATTATCTATTTTTAAATTGTTTTCTTTCTCTTTGGTTTTGATCTTATTTTTCTTTTACTGATAAAAAAAAGGAAAGGCCAGCCTTTTGATTCAGAACAACCAGTTTTTGCCCATAGGGTAACCCCCAAAAGCCCAGTTCTCTCAGGATCATTCCGGTCACATGAGACCTTTTCATGCTAGTGAATTTGCACACGTGATCCTGTCAGACAAAAGGTCCTATGGCTGAACTGCATGTCTGCAATGACCTTGACTTGTGCACTTGGGATACAAGCAGGGAGGCATCAGTAAGTCAGTAAGCATCTTTTCAGGTCTGACAAAATTCTGCATCAGCACAAGATTTGTAAAAATAGGAGATGGCGAACATAAAAGAGGTACAGCAGTTCTCCAGAATACACTGCCAGACCAGCGTTAACCTCGCCTTATGTTGCAGATATTTAATAGGACTTCCAAACCAAGAAACACAGTAGGGAAGGTGGTGTTCATAATCAGTTATTGATTTCCATCACTCATTTTTCTGCTGACTCCTGAAAAATAAAAACAAGGATCCAATTGGGTGCTGAGGCCCACACCTACATTTTATATTTAATGTCTCATACCGAGAAGACTTGGGGTAATGCAAAAACACGATAAACACCAATACAGTGATTTACGTTTCACTGTTTTGTGACAGATTGTATTTTTTAAATGTTCAGAAATTGATGGGTTGCAAATGCTCTTTGCATGATATAAATGAAAGGAGGCCACCTGTCCATTAATTTAGTGAATGTACATTGCTTGTGTTTTTTTTTTTGTTTTTTTTAACAATAAAGTTTATTTATTTGAGTAAAAAACAAGCAAAACAATAAATACAGTGGTATAGTCTCTGTGGTTCACATATACAGTACGAATAGTATTGCAAACAATCTGATAACATGTTCTAGAGTAGGGTTACCTCGCCCAGGGGGCCTGTCAGTTCAAAAATCTAGATTAATAAAGTTGCAAATATAGTTCCCACTAGGTGGTCATAGATCTAGTTCAACATACATGTATTGTATTAACAGAGAGAAAAAGTGAAAGCGGAGGGGGGGGGGGATGGAATCGCCCCTCTCCTGGTTCAATCTCTCAGCGGATTCTGATCACTCATTACCTGACTCCAAGCCTAATCCAGACTCAAGCTCCTGTCCTTAACCCACGCCGCCCATATTTTATCAAATTTTTTAGGGCAATTGCGTCCTGTATAGGTTAATTTATACAAAGGTAAAGATGCATCTATCAGGGATCGCCATTGTTGCACTGATGGAGGAGCAGGATCTTTACATTGCTTGTGTTTAGTACAGGAGGTACATACCTGAGCGATAAGGCACAATTTTCTGGCTTTACATTCTGACCTTTCGTTGATAGTGCATTTATCAGTTTACAAAGTGAGCAAATTGTCTTTGATTGTATATATGTAAATACGGTAATTGTAGATTTTTTTTTATACCAAGAGAACTTGACTAAAGCAAACTCAGCTATTACCTATCATGCCAGTAACCATCCTTTAGGCAGAAGTTTTGTTCAGGTTCATCTAAGCACCAGCACATGGGGCTGATTTACAGAAACTGGAAAAAAGAGCGTTGAAGTAGTAAAGCATGGCAGTTTCCCCTATTCCAGTGGTGGCGAGCCTTGGCACCCCGGATGTTTCGTAACTTCGTTTCCCATGATGCTCATGCACTCTGCAGTCAGGGCTGTGTTTTGGCCTAGGCCGACAAGGCCTAGGCCTAGGGCGGCACTTTGCGGGGGGCGGCAAAAAAAGCCGCCCCCCCCGTATGAGAGAAAGTCCCCCCACCCGATTCCCGGCTCCCGCGGCCGCCCCCCGCACACATGCAGCCCACGGCGTGCTTGTCAGAGGGTGGAGGGGCGTGTGTATGGGCGTGCTTAGCAGAGCTCACGCCCCTCCACCCTCTGACAAGCACGCCCATACACAGCAGCGCCGCTCGCTACAGCAAGGCGGCCGCCGTGGGCTGCATGTGTGCCGGGAATCAGAAAGACGGGTGGGGGAACTTCCTCTCATGCGGGGGGGCGGCATGTGACTCATGCCCCCATAAGAGGCCGATGACTGGCGGAGGTGGAGCCTTATGCTCCGCCTACCCTCCTCCACACTGCTTGACCCTTCTCCTCGGCACTGGGGCAGGGTCTGGCAGTGACGTCAGGAAGAGAGAGAGAGGCACAAGGGAACCCCAAAGAACAGCAGGTAAAGTTATTGAATAAATCAATTGATGGGCACAGTGACAGCATTTGGTGGGGCACAATGGCTGCATTTGATGGCACAGTGGCTGCAAATGATGGGCACAGTGGTTGCATTTGGTGGGCACAGTGGCTGCATTTGGTGGGCACAGTGGCTGCATTTGGTGGGCACAGTGGCTGCGTTTGGTGGGCACAGTGGCTGCATTTGATGGCACAGTGGCTGCAATTGATGGGCACAGTGGCTGCGTTTGGTGGGCACAGTGGCTGCATTTAATGGGGCACAGTGGCTGCGTTTGGTGGGCACAGTAGCTGCGTTTGATGGCACAGTAGCTGCAATTGATGGGCACAGTGGCTGCGTTTGGTGGGCACAGTGGCTGCATTTGATGGCACAGTGGCTGCAATTGATGGGTACAGTGGCTGCAATTGATGGGTACAGTGGCTGCAATTGATGGGCACAGTGTCTGCAATTGGTGGGCACAGTGTCTGCAATTGGTGGGCACAGTGTCTGCGTTTGGTGGGCACAGTGTCTGCGTTTGGTGGGCACAGTGGCTGCGTTTGGTGGGCACAGTGGCTGCATTTGATGGCACAGTGGCTGCAATTGATGGGTACAGTGGCTGCAATTGATGGGCACAGTGGCTGCGTTTGGTGGGCACAGTGTCTGCGTTTGGTGGGCACAGTGGCTGCGTTTGGTGGGCACAGTGGCTGCAATTGATGGGTACAGTGGCTGCAATTGATGGGCACAGTGGCTGCGTTTGGTGGGCACAGTGTCTGCGTTTGGTGGGCACAGTGGCTGCGTTTGGTGGGCACAGTGGCTGCGTTTGGTGGGCACAGTGGCTGCGTTTGATGGGGCACAGTGGCTGCAATTGATGGGGCACAGTGGTTGCATTTGGTGGGAATAGTGGCTGCGTTTGATGGAACAGTGGCTGCATTTGATGGGGCACAGTGAGGCTGCAATTGATGTCTTTTTTTTTTGAATTTCTTAGTTTGTTTGCACCCCCCCAAAAATTTTGAGCACCAGCCGCCACTGGCATGTGCAAAGTGCTCCATGCATGCTAAAATCAATGCAAACCCTTTAAACAGTCCACATTTAGTTGCAGTCTCCAGGGAGTGGGGAAGGGTACCTGTCAAAAACAGGTACCTGTTCCCCCCTCCCCCCTGAAAGGTGCCAAATGAGCCTAAAAAGAGGAAGGGGTGTGGTTTACAGATGATAGGGTGGGTCTTAAACAGGAAGGGGTGTGGCCTCGGCAGCAAGGGGTGGGTCATATTTAAATTAGGGGGGTGCATGAGTTTAGTCAGGCCTAGGGCAGCACAAAACCTAAATACACCACTGTCTGCAGTGTAGTTGAGCATTGTGGGAAGTGTGGTTCCAGGGTGTCTGGCGTGCCAAGGTTCGCCATCACTGCCCTATTCAGTTCAGGGATGAAACCTGACTTGAGGCTGGCCACTTACTCCACTTTTATTCCAGTTTTCATCAATCAGCTCCATTAAAGATCACACTATACATACATAAAAGCTTGTAATTATCATATAGGCCTATTTTCTTCTACGCATAAGACTGGACTGTAGGGTTAGTTTACTGTAGCATAACTGAAATTACATTTTCGTTGAAAACTTAATTTTCAATTCACTAGAAGTTTTATCATACAGACCAGCTGAATTTACTATATTTTTTTTATTCTGACATCCATTTTTGTGATATTTTGTATGTAAAGGTCAATTCACGAAGATTGTGTGAGTTCTTGTTCCTTAAAATTACCATTGGCTTCTTACTAATGAAAGGTGTGAAGTTTATTGTGGGCAGGAGAAGGAGGAGCCATTTCAGGTAGATCATTGTCCAAGAAATAAAATATGTTTTGGGCTTTTATTCCATTGGCAGGAATTTTGGGGTAGAGTTTCACCCGAAGACTATGGTTTGTAGATCTACAGGCATCCACAGTCTAGGGCTGGTCTGTCTGGCCCTGTGGTGAGGAGGTTGCTGTGCATGCCTTTTCTGAGGCTGCTCCAGTGGTGGAAGCTCTGGGCAGGTAACAGCCGACAACGGCTGTGAATTTCCTGGGAAGTGACCTCACTCATATAGTTTTTATAGGTCTTCCGTTGTCAGCTGCCTCCTCTGCACACGCCTGCAGAGGAGGCAGCTCAGCGTGGGACCGGAAGCGGCTTCAGAGGGGGTGTGTATAGCGATTTCTTCTTTGCAGGGCTGGGTGGGTTAGTCTTGGATCATGGATGTGAATAGATGTGCGGATTTTGGTTTTGGGGTGAACTTCTACTTTAATTCTAGGTAAATTGAAATGAACAAACTCTAGCGTTTAGAAATGTTTAGGTGCATTGGGTGTTTTTTTTTTTCTGCCGATAACTCCTCTCCTGAACATGCAAGTGATTTTTTTTTTTTTTATACCTCTATATGTGTGACACATAGACTAAGGTGGAGGGGCACCTTGTCTCCAGCTGGGATACAGGCAGCTGGTACTGCTGAAACGAATGTGGTCAAATATGTAGTGTAGGATATTAATTTTTCCAATCATAGTGCTTTCATTGGGGGAGAATGGATTCTAGGAACACATTGTGCTCTTTCTAATGACTTGCATTCATCCTAAAGGTCATATTGTGTACATTTAAGGCAGAGAATTTCATAGAGAATGTCATGTAACTAAGGAAAGACAGAAGAGTGTACAGGATTGTGAGTGTGTACTGACTTTGGAACGGCAATGATGGGGACCTGATGCTTGAATAGAAAAACATTGGGAGCAGGCAGTGACCATGCCATAGGGCATTGAGCTTGCTCCATCTGCTTGGTGAGAGGGAACCTGGTTGACATTGGTAAATTTGCTTCATGAATATTTTGGTTCCTATTAGGCATGTCCACCCAAAACCAATATACAAAATGATGGCAGGTTTAATACCTCGGTGGCTTTTCTTCAGTCTCGAGCGGTGCAATCTCTGCATCTAAGTTTCTGGTTCCACCCACCCGTTAAAGCCATTACAAATGGGGAATACAGTTTTACCATTCATGCTTGCACCGAGGTAAAAACACAAATCTTTGCAGAAATTCCACTGCTGGCGTTGGAGAGAAAAATAATGGAGTGTTTTAATCCACCTGCAACTCCAGAAAACTAAAATGGCAGTTTGGGGGTGGACTGACTTACAAAAAAAAAAACAATTCATTACAATGTTGCAGTGATGAAAGTATTGCTGTCGTCTACTGGGAATGGAGTAGACAACATTTTTGTGGAAACGCGTCGGATCGGAGAATCCCTGTAACGCCTCCCAAATGGTTAGACGAATGATATCGCCGCCACATACTACAATTTTTTCAAGCCTGAAATTAGTGCCTTGTTGTAAGTGTAACCTTTATAAGCTTTTTAATAAAGCCAAGCAGTTTTACACTATGAGGCTTTTTCTTTCCTTATCTATATGATTTCTTGAAATTTGGAGTTCCTTTACATTGTTATGGATATAAAGATCTGGTACAAATGCACTTGAGATTTCCAAGCCAGTTTATAAGCTGAACGCCCATGAAAGCAATCCAATTCCTTGGTCTTTGAATCACCTGAGTTCAAGTCTGTGAGTTGCATGGAAGCAGGACAACCAAGTGGGTGATATCCAGACAGGCGAATATACTCCTACAGCGAGTTTGATCTTTGTAATAGGGATTCACCATATCTGGTAAGAGGCCAACTTTTAACTTATGAGGCAACATATTTTCAAACATATGTGATTGACATATCAGACATCTTGCAATGCTCAGTGATTGAAAGCAAAGGAAACATATCCAGGAGATTGCCCGAATGAGATTCCACATATGCTGCATCTATTCAGTACATGAACCTTGTGTGTTCTAAATAAGAGTCACAAAAGGCACTTATTATTTAAAATAGGTTTATTAAATGTTTATCCCTGACCTGCCTGGTGTGTTCATTGGCCTTCATGATACTGTTTGTTCACTAAGGTTCTCTAACAAAACCTCCGAGGGCTTCACAGAACAGCTGTATTTATAAAAAGATTAAAATTACATACAGGTGGGCTCTATTTACTAGTTAGGTGACTTCTGAAGGCAATTGGTTCCACTAGATTTTAGTTAGGGGTATCAGAATAAAGGGGGCTGAATACAAATGCACGCCACACTTCTCAGATATTTATTTGTAAAAAAAATTGAAAAACATTTATTATTTTCCTTCAACTTCACAATTATGTGCCACTTTGTGTTGGTCTAGCACATAATATAAAATAAATTTACGTTTTTGGTTGTAACATGACAAAATGTGGAAAATTTCAAGGGGTGTGAATACTTTTTCAAGGCACTCTACATTGAATCCGGCCCTTAAGTGGAAAAAGGTTGCTGACCTCTGCTTTAAATCATACAAAGGCAGATTGTGATTCCTTCCAGAGAATACCGTTCTCTTTGTGGGTGACACCTCCGTCGTGGCTTTGTAGGAAGAGGTGGAGACACAACCTGTCTTGTGGAGATCTCACTAATTAAACCTCCAGGATATCTAAGAAGCTCTCCAGTGACTTTGACTTGACAGAAAACTGTATCAAAACCTGAAATGTGAGTTTGGGTGGTGCTGGCCTTTCACCCTTACTTGTCCATTCTCCAGACTGATCTGCATTGCATTGATTTCTTGCCGTTTCCTGTCTATAGTGACTTGCTTAGTGTGGATACGGTCCATTAAGGAGAATGAAGTGACTGTTATGCCTATTGACTAAATATTGGCAGGCATCAGACTAGCTAATATTCTGGCCTTTTCATATTGAAGAGAGAAAGGAACTCAGAAAAGATCTAACCCCTTCTCTTTCTCCTTGTTCTCTCGTTAGACAAATGTAAAGATCTTCTGGAATTGTTTCAGCAAACGCCCAACTCTGCACACAGAATATTCAGCAAGGATATGACATTTTGACTCATCCAGAGCACCTGCTGCCATTTTTCTGCATGCCAGTTCCTATGGTTTTGTGCATGTCAAAACAAAGCTAAGCGACTCGACTATGCAGGAAAACATAGGAACTGGGGTGCAGAAAAATGGCGGCAGGTGCTCTGGACGGATGAGTCAAAATGCGAAATATTTGGCCGTAGCAGGAGGCAGTTTGTTGGTGAATGGCTGGAGATCAGTTTGTTGGTGAATAGCAGTTTGTTGGTGAGATCTGAGGAAGGAGGCCACGCCTCCAAAACGCGTTGTCGTAGTAATTGTGTGACATCCACATTCTCTTCCCCTCTGTAGCCTGTTTGTGTGGGTTTATGTGTCCTCGGAGAGGAGCGCCCGCTGGACCGAGTGTATGCGCATTAGGATCTACATGTTGAGTGTAGTGGTGGATAGCCTCAAATGTGCTGCCAGGATCCGGGCAGCTAGGTTGAACGTCCCTGCTCCCCCCTCCCCTGTCGGGATCTTGAGGTGGTTTTAGGAGTGCAGCCACAGTGGAATCCTTATGCTATCTTCTATCTTTGCACAATGTGAGCAGGGCCGTCTTTAATTTTGATTGGGCCCTGGGCAAACATTTTCTTGGGGCCCCCCCTCCATTCTGAGACATACAAAAAATAGCAGGTAGACTCAAAATCAGTTTACTGCAGCAGATCAGGCAGTGATTGCAATTGTTTGCCAGAGGTTACAGCCTATCATTACTGCTCAATGGCTGGTTTCTAGAGGTTACAACACATAATTTCTGCTTGCCGATTGGTTGCTAGAGGTTGATGTACATTATTAGCGCTCACTAATTGGTTGCTAGGGGTTACAGCACATCATTAGCACTTACTGATTGGTTGCTAGAGATTAAACCAGATCACTACTGTTTGCTGATTGGTTGCTAGAGGTTCATGCACATCATTACCTCTCACTGAGCAGTGGAGCAATCCCAAATAATTGAGCAAGTAAAGGGGCACATTAATACACATACTACAGGAGAGGTTCAGAGACTGCGGACATACTGCAGGAGACAATCAGAGACTGCGGACATACTGCAGGAGATTACCAGAGACTGCGGACATACTGCAGGAGACAATCAGAGACTGTGGACATACTGCAGGAGACAATCAGAGACTGCGGACATACTGCAGGAGACAATCAGAGACTGCGGACATACTGCAGGAGACAATCAGAGACTGCGGACATACTGCAGGAGACAATCAGAGACTGCGGACATACTGTAGGAGACAATCAGAGACTCCGGACATACTGCAGGAGACAATCAGAGACTGCGGACATACTGCAGGAGATTAACAGAGACTGCGGACATACTGCAGGAGACAATCAGAGACTGTGGACATACTGCAGGAGATTACCAGAGACTGTGGACATACGGCAGGAGACAATCAGAGACTGTGGACATACTGCAGGAGACACTCAGAGGCTGCGGACATACTTCAGGAGACAATCAGAGACTGTGTACATACTGCAGGAGACAATCAGAGACTGCAGACATACTGCAGGAGACAATCAGACTGCGGAAATACTGCAGGAGACACTCAGAGACTGCGGAAATACTGCAGGAGACACTCAGAGACTGCGGAAATACTGCAGGAGACACTCAGAGACTGCGGACATACTGCAGAAGATTACCAGAGACTGCGGACATACTGCAGGAGATTACCAGAGACTGCGGACATACTGCAGGAGACAGTCAGAGACTGCAGACATTATACAGGGGATGGTCAGAGAACTTTCAGCAATGCACAGCTTTACAGTTAACCACTTCAGCCCCGGAAGGATTTACCCCCTTCCTGACCAGAGCACTTTTTACAATTTGGCACTGCGTCGCTTTAAATGCTAATTGCGCGGTCATGCAATGCTGTAACCAAACGAAATTTGCGTCCTTTTCTTCCCACAAATAGAGCTTTCTTTTGATGGTATTTGATCACCTCTGCTGTTTTTATTTTTTGCGCTATAAACGGAAAAAGACCGAAAATTTTGAAAAAAAATGATATTTTCTACTTTTTGTTATAAAAAAAATCCAATAAACTCAATTTTAGTCATACATTTAGGCCAAAATGTATTCGGCCACATGTCTTTGGTAAAAAAAATGTCAATAAGCGTATATTTATTGGTTTGCGCAAAAGTTATAGCGTCTACAAACTAGGGTACATTTTCTGGAATTTACACAGCTTTTAGTTTATGACTGCCTATGTCATTTCATGAGGTGCTAAAATGGCAGGGCAGTACAAAACCCCCCCAAATGACCCCATTTTGGAAAGTAGACACCCCAAGGAAATTGCTGAGAGGCATGTTGAACTCATTGAATATTTATTTTTTTTGTCCCAAGTGATTGAATAATGACAAAAAAATAAAAAATAAATAAAAAAAAATAAAAATTACAAAAAGTTGTCACTAAATGATATATTGCTCACACAAGCCATGGGCATATGTGGAATTGCACCCCAAAATACATTCAGCTGCTTCTCCTGAGTATGGGGATACCACATGTGTGGGACTTTTTGGGAGCCTAGCCGCGTACGGGGCCCCGAAAACCAAGCACCGCCTTCAGGATTTCAAAGGGCATAAATTTTTGATTTCACTCCTCACTACCTATCACAGTTTTGAAGGCCATAAAATGCCAAGATGGCACAAAACCCCCCCAAATGACCCCATTTTGGAAAGTAGACACCCCAAGCTATTTGCTGAGAGGCATGTTGAGTCCATGGAATATTTTATTTTTTGACACAAGTTGCGGGAAAGTGACAATTTTTTTTTTTTTTTTGCACAAAGTTGTCACTAAATGATATATTGCTCAAACATGCCATGGGCATATGTGGAATTACACCCCAAAATACATTCTGCTGCTTCTCCTGAGTACGGGGATACCACATGTGTGGGACTTTTTGGGAGCCTAGCCGCGTACGGGGCCCCGAAAACCAAGCACCGCCTTCAGGATTTCTAAGGGCATACATTTTTGATTTCACTCCTCACTACCTATCACAGTTTTGAAGGCCATAAAATGCCAAGATGGCACAAAACCCCCCCAAATGACCCCATTTTGGAAAATAGACACCCCAAGCTATTTGCTGAGAGGCATGTTGAGTCCATGAAATATTTTATATTTTGACACAAGTTGAGGGAAAGTGACAATTTTTTTTTTTTTTTTTTGCACAAAGTTGTCACTTAATGATATATTGCTCAAACATGCCATGGGCATATGTGGAATTACACCCCAAAATACATTCTGCTGCTTCTCCTGAGTACGAGGATACCACATGTGTGGGACTTTTTGGGAGCCTAGCCGCGTACGGGGCCCCGAAAACCAAGCACCGCCTTCAGGATTTCTAAGGGCATAAATTTTTGATTTCACTCCTCACTACCTATCACAGTTTTGAAGGCCATAAAATGCCAAGATGGCACAAACCCCCCCCAAATGACCCCATTTTGGAAAGTAGACACCCCAAGCTATTTGCTGAGAGGCATGTTGAGTCCATGGAATATTTTATATTTTGACACAAGTTGCGGGAAAGTGATTTTTTTTTGCACAAAGTTGTCACTAAATGATATATTGCTCACACAGGCCATGGGCATATGTGGAATTACACCCCAAAATACATTCTGCTGCTTCTCCTGAGTATGGGGATACCACATGAGTGGCACTTTTTGGGAGCCTAGCTTCATACGGGGCCCCGAAATCCAATCACCGCCTTCAGGATTTCTAAGGGCGTTAATTTTTTATTTCACTCCTCACTACCCATCACAGTTTCGAAGGCCATAAAATGCCAAGATAGCACAAAACCCCCCAAAATGACCCCATTTTGGAAAGTAGACACCCCAAGCTATTTGCTGAGAGGCATGGCGAGTATTTTGCAGCTCTCATTTGTTTTTGAAAATGAAGAAAGACAAGAAAAACGTATTTTTTTTTTCTTTTTTCAATTTTCAAAAGTTTGTGACAAAAAGTGAGGTCTGCAAAATACTCACTATACCTCTCAGCAAATAGCTTTGGGTGTCTATTTTCCAAAATTGGGTCATTTGGGGGGGGTTTATGCCATCTGGGCATTCCATGGCCTCCGAAACTGTGATAGGCAGTGAAGAGTGAAATCAAAAATTTACGCCCTTAGAAAGCCTGAAGGCGGTGCTTGGTTTTCGGGGTCCCGTACGCGGCTAGGCTCCCAAAAAGTCTCACACATGGGGTATCCCCGTATTCAGGAGAAGCAACAGAATGTATTTTGGGGTGTAATTTCACATATTCCCATGGCATGTTTGAGCAATATATCATTTAGTGACAACTTTGTGCAAAAAAAAAAAAAAAAAAAAAAAATTTGTCTTTTTCCCGCAACTTGTGTCACAATATAAAATATTCCATGGACTCGACATGCCTCTCAGCAAATAGCTTGGGGTGTCTACTTTCCAAAATGGGGTCATTTGGGGGGGTTTTGAACTGTCCTGGCATTTTATGCACAACATTTAGAAGCTTATGTCACACATCACCCACTCTTCTAACCACTTGAAGACAAAGCCCTTTCTGACACTTTTTGTTTACATGAAAAAATTATTTTTTTTTTGCAAGAAAATAACTTTGAACCCCCAAACATTATATATATTTTTTAAAGCAAATGCCCTACAGATTAAAATGGTGGGTGTTTCATTTTTTTTTTTCACACAGTATTTGCGCAGCGATTTTTCAAACGCATTTTTTGGGGAAAAAACACACTTTTTAACATTTTAATGCACTAAAACACACTATATTGCCCAAATGTTTGATGAAATAAAAAAGATGATCTTAGGCCGAGTACATGGATACCAAACATGACATGCTTTAAAATTGCGCACAAACGTGCAGTGGCGACAAACTAAATACATTTTTAAAAGTCTTTAAAAGCCTTTACAGGTTACCACTTTAGATTTACAGAGGAGGTCTACTGCTAAAATTACTGCCCTCGATCTGACCTTCGCGGTGATACCTCACATGCATGGTGCAATTGCTGTTTACATTTGACGCCAGACCGACGCTTGCGTTCGCCTTTGTGCGAGAGCAGGGGGGGACAGGGGTGCTTTTTTTTTTTTTCCTTATTATTTTTTTGCTTTTTTATCTTATTTTTAAACTGTTCCTTTCATTTTTTTTTTTTTTAATCATTTTTATTGTTATCTCAGGGAATGTAAATATCCCCTATGATAGCAATAGGTAGTGACAGGTACTCTTTTTTGAAAAAATTGGGGTCTATTAGACCCTAGATCTCTCCTCTGCCCTCAAAGCATCTGACCACACCAAGATCGGTGTGATAAAATGCTTTCCCAATTTCCCAATGGCGCTGTTTACATCCGGCGAAATCTAAGTCATGAAATGCTCGTAGCTTCCGGTTTCTTAGGCCATAGAGATGTTTGGAGCCATTCTGGTCTCTGATCAGCTCTATGGTCAGCTGGCTGAATCACCGGCTGCATTCTCAGGTTCCCTGTTGGGACAGGAGAGCCAGAGAAAAACATGGAAGACGGTGGGGGGGGGGCATTCCCTCCCACTGCTTGTAAAAGCAGTCTAGAGGCTAATTAGCCGCTAGGATTGCTTTTACATGAAAGCCGACCGCTGGCTGAAAAGAATGATACCAAGATGATACCTAAACCTGCAGGCATCATTCTGGTATAACCACTCAAAGTCCAGCAACATACCAGTACATTGCTGGTCCTTGTTGGGCATACATTGTAAACTTTTTTTCATGCAGCCTGTGGGCTGAACGAAAAAAAGATCTTGATCGGTGGGTATGCCCACCATTAGAATACCTCCCTTCATCCACCCACTTCTAATGATGGGCATACATGCACCGTTTTATATATGCCGAAGCATGGGGGCATCCTCCCGCAAAAGGCAGGAGCAAATCGCTCCTCCACCCACTGCTGCCCCCACGCTTCGGCATATATGCTGAAGTATGTAACTGTGGTGGTGAAATCACCTCCGACAGCGCTGGAGTCACGGCTTTATGTATCGTGGGAGCAAACGCTGTTGCTGTCAAGATAAATAAATCCGCGCTGCAACTGAATGGCGTACCTGCTAAGCAAATGATGGTTAACAAAAAACAAAGTAACATTACAGTATAACAGTAATACTTACCATACCTGCAAAGCAAATACAAAAAAAAAAAACATAGTAAAAAATAAAACATTTAACGCAACCTGTGCCTACCTAAAATATATATATGCCGAAGCATGGGGGCATCCTCCCACAAAAGGCAGGAGCAAATCGCTCCTCCACCCACTGCTGCCCCCACGCTTCGGCATATATGCTGAAGTATGTAACTGTGGTGGTGAAATCACCTCCGACAGTGCTGGAGTCACGGCTTTATGTATCGTGGGAGCAAACGCTGTTGCTGTCAAGATAAATAAATCCGCGCTGCAACTGAATGGCGTACCTGCTAAGCAAATGATGGTTAACAAAAAACAAAGTAACATTACAGTATAACAGTAATACTTACCATACCTGCAAAGCAAATACAAAAAAAAAAAAACATAGTAAAAAATAAAACATTTAACGCAACCTGTGCCTACCTAAAATATATATATGCCGAAGCATGGGGGCATCCTCCCACAAAAGGCAGGAGCAAATCGCTCCTCCACCCACTGCTGCCCCCACGCTTCGGCATATATGCTGAAGTATGTAACTGTGGTGGTGAAATCACCTCCGACAGCGCTGGAGTCACGGCTTTATGTATCGTGGGAGCAAACGCTGTTGCTGTCAAGATAAATAAATCCGCGCTGCAGCTGAATGGCGTACCTGAAAACAAAAAAATGGTTAAAACACATTAAACTATAAAAAAATTACATACCTGAAAAGCAAACATGATAAAACATAACAATAAAACATTGCAGAATAGAATACAGTAAAAAAGAGAAGAACAATAGAGAGAAAATAGAGAGAGAGAGAACAATAAAAACGACAACTATTTTTGATTTTTTTATTTTATATTTTTTTTGTGTATTTTATTTTTTTTTTACTTTTTTTTTTTTTTTTTTACATTTTTTTTTTTATAACTGTAACTTTTAAAACTGTAACGGTTCCAGGTTTGGGTCTCTCAAAATGCGATGGCATCTTGGGAGACCCTGTGAAAGTGTGTCCTAGTCTGTGCAGTGCTGTACCCTATGCTAAAACTCAACTAGTGTATGGTAGCGTTCAAAACATTCACCAATGCAAAGACCAGGATTGCCAGGACAGGAGGGACAATAATAATACGGGGTGTCACGCCTAAATCCGCGCTTTCTGCAGACACGACATTTTCTTTGGGGGGCTTGTTGGGTAGGGGTACTCGGGATGGCATAAGGAAAATGCCTCTCATGCAGCCGGCCTACTGCATTTGGTTGGGGAAGGTGAGGTGGAGCACCGTCTGGAAACAGAAGGGCTCTGACGATCTCTTCCTGGAATTTAAGGAAGGATCCAGTCCGTCCTGAAGCTCTGTATAGCACATGAGCGTTCAGCAAAGCCAATTGAAATAAGTATACAGACACTTTTTTGTACCAGCGTCTGGCCTTACGGGCAATTAGGTACGGCGCCAACAACTGGTCGTTGAGGTCCACCCCTCCCATATTTTGGTTATATTCGTGGACACAGAGGGGTTTCTCCACAACACCAGTCGCCGTAGTAATTTGGGTCGTCGTGTCTGCATGAAGGGAGGTAAGAACGAAAACATTCTTATTGTCCCTCCACTTCATAGCGAGCAAATTATTACACTGCAAGCAGGCTCTCTCCCCCAGCCTAAGACGGGAATCTACAAGCCGCTGAGGAAAGCCCTGGCGATTAGGTCGCACGGTGCCACATGCTCCAATTTGATGATCAAAAAGGTGACTAAAAAGTGGCACGCTCGTGTAATAATTGTCCACGTACAAGTGGTACCCCTTTCCGAATAAGGGTGACACCAAGTCCCACACTATCTTGCCAGCGCTTCCTATGTAGTCAGGGCAGTTTGTCGGCTCTACGTGACTATCTTTGCCCTCGTAAACCATAAATCTACATGTATAGCCTGTGGCCCTGTCACAGAGCTTATACATCTTGACCCCGTATCTGGCACGCTTGCTGGGAAGGTACTGTTTGAATGACAAGCGGGCAGAAAATTTAATCAGGGACTCATCAACGCAGACAACTTGATGGGGAATAAACAAGTCTGCAAAACGTTGGTTGAAGTGGTTTACGAGGGGCCGAATTTTGTAGAGCCGATCGTATTCAGGGTCTCCACGAGGACGACCGAGTTCATTGTCGTTGAAGTGCATGAACCGCAAAATCTGCTCGTATCGTGCCCTGGTCATGGAGGCAGAGAACACGGGCATATGGTGAATTGGGTCAGTGGACCAATATGACCGCAACTCACTCTTTTTGGTTATGCCCATGTTGAGGGAAAGGCCCAGAAAGACCTTAAATTCGGAGACCATAATTGGTCTCCAATCTCTGGCAAGGGAGGACTGGGGAATAGTGGCGATGTGTTGACCAGCGTACAAATTGCTTTGGTCCACAATAGATCTATAGAGATCTTCGGTGAAAAACAGTGAATAAAAATCCAGTGGCGTAAAATCAACTGTTTCCACCTGAATTCCGGGTTGGCCAGTGAATGGGGGCAATACGGGTGCTGCAGAAGTGGTGGGTACCCAATTCGGATTGGCCAATGCAGCAGGAAGGGCACTATGGGCACGACGGGCCTGTCTTTGTCTTCTTGGTGGCAGCGGGACCCTACTAGTGCTTGCCACCTCACCAGCTTGAACTGCACTTATGGGACTCGCCACGTCACCACGTGATACTGCAGTGCTGGATGTACGACCAAGGTGTACTAGGCCGCTGGTGCTTGCCAGTTCACCAGAAGGAGTAGCGGCACTAGTACTGCTCTGCTCCATACGAGGGACCTGCGGTTCTTGCACTTCAAGGACAGAAGAAGAAGTTCGGGGTCTGGTACGCCTGACCCTAGCAGGGACCACAACTCCGTCGTCAGAGCTATCTGTCATGGAGCCGCTGTCCTCTACAGGATCGTATTCTGAGCCTGAACTTGACAGATGAGTGACTTCCTCTTCACTATCTGTCATACTCAGAAACGTGTAGGCCTCTTCACTAGTGTACCTTCGATTTGCCATTTTGGCCTCTAAATTTAGGGGTACACTAGTGAGACTCACAGGCAAAAAAGCTCCTGACTGTCAGCGACTGATTCAAAATGCTACCAAAAAACTGTTAGCGATCGCAGGGATCAGGCCTGACTCTGCGAACGCTGCAGTTATGTGTGCTTAGTGTTTTGTGACAGTTATCGATCGATACTGCACTTGGGTGGGCTGGGCTGGGCTGGGCCGAGGAGCAAAACGCAGGTGCTAGCAGGTATCTGGGCTGATCCCGCTAACACTGCGTTTTTTTGGGGGACCCTAAACTGCTGGGGAGTATAGATCTGATCGGATCAGATATCGATCCGCTCAGATACTATAGCACTAAGGGAGGTGTATGCTGCGTGCGTGGGTGTTAGCGGTACTGGCGCTAACCTGACGCTGCCTGGGGCGACGCAGACCTTATCTGACCCTAAAAACTTAACTTATATCACCGCCGGGCAATTAGGGGGTTAAACCTTTATAAGGTAATAAACGGCGGGTGCCCTAAAACTATAATAAACTGTAATAAACTATAATAAACTACAAAAAACAAACCAACTAACCAGCGTCACCCGTAACAATTATATGGTGATCACTGGTGAAAGGGTTAACTAGGGGGCAATCAAGGGGTTAAAACCTTTAGAAGGTAGTATATGGGGGTCCCTGTCGCTATAAAACACTGACAGCGAACCTATATACTTACCTCCCTAACTAGCGTCACCTGTGTCACTAATACAGCGATCAGAAAAACGATCGCTTAGTGACACTGGCGACGGGGGGTGATCACGGGGTTAAAACTTTATTAGGGGGGGTTAGGGGGGTACCCTGGACCTAAGGGGGGTACCCTAGACCTAAAGGGGGCTAACCTAACTGCCCTAACACTTATAACTGACACAAACTGACACCAATGCAATAATCAGAAAAAAAAAAAAAACCTGCTATTGGTGTCAGTATGTGTGGGGGTACAGGGGGGTGATCGGGGGGTGACAGGGGGGTGACAAGTGTGCCTGCGTGTTCTACTGTATGTGTAGTGTTGGTGCACTTACTTGGATGTCTTCTCTCCTCGGCGCCGGACGAAAAGACCGTCTCGAGGAGAGATGACATCACTTCCTCCGCTTCTGTTTACATTCACAGAAGCCGAGGAAGCACATCATTGGCCAGGAGCGATCGCGAGGGGGGAGCCACGAATGAGTGGCCTCCCCCTCACCTTCGATCGACCCTGACCTCGATCCGACCGCCGCTGGCACCGGGGGGGGTCCGATCGGACCCCCCACCCGCGGGCAGGCAAGGACGTACCTGTACGTCCTTTTGCCTGCCCGTGCCATTCTGCCGACGTATATAGTCGTGCGGCGGTCGGCAAGTGGTTAAATAACACAGCTCAGGGTTTAAACAGTCAGGCATTCTATGGTTGTAAGGACATACCTGGCCAGCCAAACTCACTACATACATTCAGGACTGTGGGCGGGGCTTCCACTCTCTGCTCTCACTAAAGCAGCTGGGAGCTCCACTGATGCTTTGTTGGGGGGCCCACATCACCCGTAAATGGTCGCCCCGATGACAGCTTTCCAGAGCGCACAGAGGACATGGGAGGATGTATTCCGCGCTAGCCAGCTGAGAGGGGCGGGGCCGGGAGCTCCACTGACCCACATGCAGCCTGTGTACTGGGAATAGAGCGCCTATAGTGAGAGCCAGTGACCGGAGTGGGAGTGTCATTGGAGCTCCCGGCCCCGCCCCCGGACCTCTGTATTCACCAGCCAGTATAGAGGGGGCGGGGCCGGAAGCTCCACTGACACTCCCACTCCGATCACTGGCTCTCACTAGAGAAGCTCTTTTCCGAGTACACAGGCTGCATGTGGGCGGGGTCAGAGCGTCAGTGGAGCTCCCGGCCCCGCCCCCTCTCAGCTGGCTAGCGAGGAATACATCCTCCCGTGTCCTCTGTGCGCTCTGCAAAGCTGTGATCGGGGCCCCAATTCACGGCTAGCGCGGGCCCCCCAACAAAGATTGGGCCCAGGGTAAGTGCCCCGTTTGCCCTGCGCTAAAGACGGCCCTGAATGTGAGTTTGACCATTGTAGTGTTTTTAACTTTACCATATTAAAGCTGAGTTACACTAGGGCGGCTTTGCGCTCTCTTCTTTTGTGTTTTTGTCTAGATGTGTTCCTGCCACCCAGAGGATCCATAGAGAGCAGCAGCACCCTTTGAATTGTCTAATTATCACCAATAGCCAGCTGGTGGGCTATACTAAACTGTTGATCAGCACACCTGCTAGGTTTTTCTTTCGTGTGTATTTTTTGGATGGAGGAATTTGACTGGCCTGCACAGACTCCTGACCTCAACCCGATAGAACACCTTTGGATAAATAAGAGCACAGACTGTGAGCCAGGCCTTCTCGTCCATATCAGTACTTGACCTCACAAATGCTCTTCTGGAACAATGGTCAAACATTCCCATAGACACACTCCTAAACCTTGTGGACAGCCTTCCCAGAAGAGTTGAAGCAGTTATAGCTGCAAAGGGTGGGCCAACTCAATATTGAACCCTACGGACTAAGACTTGGATGTCATTAACCACTTGCTGCCCATGGTATGTACATGGACGTTCTTGGGTTTCAATGGTTATACCTGGATGATACTTGCACCTACAGGCGTCATCCCAGTATTATTCTTTGCAGCCAGCGATTCTCTTTCAGGCAGAAGTGATCTGAATGGCTAATTAGCCACCTGATCACTTCTGCAGGTGGCGAAAAGGGATCTCACCCCCCTCCCACCACCACCGCCGCCTAAAGTGCTGTAATGCCAAACAACAAATTCCGTTTTATCAAAACATATTAAAAGACAGTAATCCACTCACATTGGTATAAAACAAACGAGCATAAAACCGGAACCAGAAGTGCGTGGCAACTTGCGTGTCACCGGCCGGATCTGACGTCACCACCCGCGGTCAACTGACGTGTTTCGTCCCTCCCACGGGATGTTATCAAAGGATTTCCTTTGATAACGTCCCATGGGAGGGAGGAAACGCGTCATTAGATCGCGCGTGGTGAGGTCAGATCTGGTTGGTGACACGCAAATCACCACGTACTTCTGGTTCCGGTTTTATGCTTGTTTGTTTTATACCAAAGTGAGTGGATTACTGTCTTTTAATATTAAAAAAAAAAAACGGAATTGCGCTATATACTTTTCTCCTGTTTTGCCATTCAATACCTTTATGAGCAAACACTCATCTGCAAACAAGGAGCCACGTTGAAGGACTACAAAGCCCAGCATCTGAAGTGATTTTAAAGCGCACAAGACTTCTTTTATGGGAGTCTATGGCAGCTGGTGAGTGAGTGGGCACATAGGAGGGGAGCACAGATTGCACCAAATTATGTTTACAGCAGTTTGGCACTACAGCACTTTAGCCACGATGGAACTTTAATATTTCACTGAGAAGATCACCAATAATGATGGACTGTTTGAACGTTTGATTAATTGACTATATGAGTTTAATCAGTTGTTTATGAAATTGTTTGATATGTATGGACACTAGTAATTTGTTTAATCAGGTTTAGTAGTAGGAGTGCTCTTCACACGTTTGCACATGATCTAAAGGCAGCAACCTTACATAAATTATTTCTTTATTAATTTAATAGTTCACAAATTTTAGATCAACACTCAAATAGAATTTATCCAATAGCACGGGTGTATATACTATAAGTATATATATATATATATATATATATATATATATATATATATATATATATATATATATATATATATAAACTGTATGTTCACAGTCAAAGCATGACATGTTAGGTATCTATTAACTCGACGTAACACCATCTTTCACATTATACAAAAAAATTGGGCTAACTTTACTGTTTCTTTTCTTTTTTTTTTTTTATTCATGAAAGTGTTTTTTTTTTTTTTTAAATTGCGTTTGAAATAACGCTGCGCAAATACCGCGCGACATAAAAAATTGCAACACCCGCCATTTTATTCTATAGGGTCCCTGCTAAAAAATATATATATTCATATATATATAATGTTTGGGGGTTCTAAGTAATCTTCTAGCAAAAAAAAGTATTTTTTTTATATGTAGGAGCGAATTGTCAGAAATGGCCCGGATGGCAAGTGGTTAAAGTTCATGTGCATCTAAAGGTAGGCGTCCCAATACTTTTGGTAAATTTAGTGTATATATATATATATATATATATATATATATATATATATATATATATATATATATATATATAATTTAATGAATTACAGCTGCTATATACCGTATTTTTTATATTTGCCTAAAG
This sequence comes from Aquarana catesbeiana, assembly GCF_042186555.1. Lineage (NCBI taxonomy): Eukaryota > Metazoa > Chordata > Amphibia > Anura > Ranidae > Aquarana > Aquarana catesbeiana. Next base: position 17,622,327 of record NC_133335.1, read on the forward strand.
ATCTGCTTTAAGCTGCCATGCCGTTGAGCCGTAGTGGTAGCGAGTGTCGGAACGCTGTTATTTGCAGATCAGGTAATTATTATTTTCCTCACATGTGCATTAGAGCTTTTCCGAGAGGAACGTTTAATAACACAATCCTACAACCCTCCTCTCCCCTCCTGAGTTTACAAATGATATTTCTAAAGATGTAATTATGCTGTGAAGCTCAGAGGGCCGAATACCACAAAATCGCCAACGTCTTCATCCCCTCTTCTTTTTAATTAAGGAGAACTTCCACTCCATTTCCTTTCATTGCTGAGACATTGACAATGTTATCGATTCCAGGCTGATACGTTTTCTTATGGCAAACAGCCAAGATCAAACGTTTCCTGATCTTTCAGGTGTTAACTGACGGGGGAATTTATTGGATGTTGCTGTTGTTTTTTTCTTTTCTATAAAGAGAAATCAAAATAAGGTAGTAAGGGAGGACACCGAGAATTCTAAATACCTGCCAACTTCTGGCCTGTGAAGAACTGGGAGGTCTGCAGTCAGATCATCAAATGTATTTATAAATAGAAATTATAGAAGTTTTATTTATTTTCAGATGTAATGAAAACAAATGCATATTTTATCAGCCAAAATTTAAAGACTGCTTTTTTTTTTTTTTTTTTGCACTGGTGGTCCAAATCATTTGGTGGAGGGGAGATTATGGTGTGGAGGCTGTTTTTCAGGGGTTGGGCTTGGCCCCTTAGTTCCAGTGAAGGGAACTCTTAAGGTGTCAACATACCAAGAAATTTTGGACAATTTCATGCTCCCAACTTTGTGGGAACAGTTTGGGGATGGCCTCTTCCTGTTCCAACATGACTGCGCACCAGTGCACAAAGCAAGGCCTATAAAGACATGGATGAGCGAATTTGGAGTGGAGGAACTTGACTGGACTGCACAGAGTCCTGACCTCAACCCGATAGAACACCTTTGGGATGAATTAGAGCGGAGACTGCGAGCCAGGTCTTCTCGTCCAACATCGGTGCCTGACCTCACAAATGCCCTTCTGGAAGAATAGTCAAACATTCCCATAGACACACTCCTAAACCTTGTGGACATCCTTCCCAGAAGAGTTGAAACTGTTTTAGCCGCAAAGGGCGGGCCATCTCAACATTGAACCCTACGGACTAAGACTGGGATGCCATTAACGTTTATGTGCTTGGAAAGGCAAGCGTCCCAATACTTTTGGTAATAAAGTGTATATGTTGGAATGGAAGCATCATCGAGAGTAACAGCATGAAGTAAAGCTTGAATGTAGAGGAAAGCTTGTCAGACATATTGCATACCCAAGAATGAGATAAAAATTATCTTAGTCCCCAAAGGAGGGACACAAGTGCGTTGTGATCCAACTTAGGTGGGGGGGTAATAAACCTAAGGTGAGATTCCATCTGGTGGAAGGAGCACTCAATTGCATGCAGTTTATGCACAAAGTGGAGGATACACTGTATATAGGAAGCTAAATATTGAAGACTGTAATATCCTCGTGCATGGTATTTCACAACATGAACACGGATTCTGTTGATGGGACTTTCTTATGGACAATTGCTTACTAATTTTTGTTTGCACAATTGTGACATTTTTCATTTCTTATATGTTTTATGTTTAATATTTTTTGTGTTGTGACGTGTCATTCTATTATAACATATTTTTGTAGCGCGGCACTAATGAGGTACAAATATAAAAACGATTTCCAGCCTTGTAGAACTCTTGTCAACAGATACGAGAGGTCTGCATTACTAATACACTCCCACATATCAGCTCAATTCTACAGGGTGCCAGAGCCAGAAACACAGCTGGTACACCAATAGGAAAATTCTTTAAAGTTGAACTCCGGGAGAAGCGAACATTGTCTAAATCCATTCATCATGCGTCTTCTTGAAACTTGGTGTACTTTGCGTCTTTCTTCCAGATCTGTGCAGTAATTCCGCGTGAGACTTCCTTTAATAAAGACCGCCCACTGCCGCTCTCTCTCCTTGTGCAGGATGACTGGTCTTGTCTCCGCCCCCTCATGTAATTTTCCACAGGCAATCTGTAATGGGTGGAGCCTGCTGAGTCCCTCCCCCAGCTCTGCTCTCTGCACACATAGCTCCCAACTGTCCCTGATTTGGAGGGACTGTCCCTGATTTGGAGCAATGTCCCTCTGTCCCTCATTCCTCCTCATTTGTCCCTCATTTTGGTCTGATCTATATAGATGTATATAAAATTCTCCAGCACTAAACCTTTCATCTGATTTCTAAATTGCTGCATTTGTAAATTCCAAAAGCCAATATAAAGGAAACATAGTTGTAAAAAAAAAAAAAAAGCACTTGTGGGTTTAACCAATTTTGGTTTTTTGTACAGTTCTCCTTTAAGGAGCGTGGCCAGGGGTGTGCCCTATGCCTGTATACTTTTGCTGATAGGTGTCCCCATCTCAAAAAGTTGGGAGGTGTGTGCACAGGCCATGTACAGCACACTGATGATGTCATTACTACTTTCACAAGGTAATATCTGAGTTTATAAAAGCATTTTGGTGCACACAAAGTGGATTTATATTGAGGAATATATTTAAAGGGTAACTGGGAAAAAAAATAGCAAACAAAAAAAAAATATATAGCATATACCAGTGATGGCGAACCTTGGCACTCCAGATGTTTTGGAACTACATTTCCCATGATGCTTCACTACACTCCAGAGTGCATGAGCATCATGGGAAATGAAGTTCCAAAAACATCTGGGGTGCCAAGGTTCGCAATCACTGGCATATACAATTGCGACACAAGTCGTATTGTAATTGAATGTTATTAAAAATCTGCAGCCGCTGTAATTTTCTGTAAAGCGCAATGCAATACGGCTACCTGGAGGCGTTCTGTACACAGAATGTATACTGAACGCCCCCAAGAAACATTTCCTGCTTGTGTGATTGGCTCACTGATTTTCCCCAGAAGTCTGCACTAAGATACAAGTCAGATTTTTGGCATCCCCTGCAACAAAAATGTCATTTTTGGTAAGATACTCCCAGTAGGAAATAACATCTAAAAGGACGCAGACCCTGCCACTTTCCTCATTCGAGCCCTTAGAAGCTGGTTGATAATGATGAAACTACTCCCATTAGACTCACTCATAAACAGGGGCACAGAGGAACAAACATGGATTTCTTCATAAGAGCAAAAGGTAGGAATCTGTAACAAAGTTTGTTAAAATCCTTGTAATGTACGTAGATCGCCCAGAGGGGAATGTTTTTTTTCCTCAAGTTACTCTTTAAATGAATATTTTTGTGCCCGGAGTTGCCTTTTAAAAAGAAGAGATGAATTCCAGAGTAAAAGAAATTAAAATTAAAGCCACAGCCTATATTATTCAATCAAGGTTCATCCATGCTTTATTGTTGTACAAAGTGTGAATTTCCACCCAGCTCTTCCCACGTCTCTATGTAATTATTCTCCCTGGCGGACCTCTTAGATTGTGAACGGTTGATTATTAGAAAAATGTAATTGTATCATTAAACGCTGCAGAGAAATTAACTTTCTGCTTCTGCATGTAAATAAGGGGGGGGAACCAGGTAAACGGGAGATCATTTTTGTTAATCGGTTTCCGAAATGTAATTATTCGGAGTCCAATTTTTTTTGTTTTCCGGCCTAACGATCAGAAATTAGCTTTTTTTCGCCGCGTATCTGTAATTATGTGTGTTAATAGACCGTACGTGGGGGGAAACAGCTCTGTGGATTTCTAACAAAAGCGGAGGACAGCAAAATGAATACAGTGAGGGAAATCAGCCAATGATGTCCAGGAAAAAGTCCCCTACCACAAAGACACCTTTTGTGTTGTGTGTGTGTGTTCTGCTTACAAACTAGACGTTAAAGAATCATTCCAGCTATGACACATAGGAGATACAGTCATGGCCAAAAATATTGGCCCCCCGACATTTCTGTCAGATAATGCACCGCTTTACCTAGAAAATTGTTGTAATTGAATGGGAAATCCCTCAAAGGTTTTTTTTAGCAGCAAAGTAGGTATTCAAATCAAGTGACAATGGTTTTATTAAAAATTAATAGTTCTTTATTTATATCATGGTATCAAAAAAGGGGGGATAAATGGTATAATTACATGGGATTCGTAAAAAGCAATTCAATCTATACTTATAAAACATCTCGTCAACATGGGAAGACCACACATAAACTCAATACAACCATAAAACGTATGCAGAGTTTCACATGATATCCCTGTTGAAAATTGTTGTAATTGCAATTGTTTAGGCATTCTCGTGTTCATTTCTTTTGTTTGTATTGGAAGGACACAAAGAAGTGAAGAAACAAAAAGCCAAATGTGACACATTCCACGCAAAACTCCAAAAAAAAAATGGACTGGACAAAATGATTGGCACCTTCTCAAAATTGTAAGAAATAATTGCATTCCAAGTTTGTGATGCTCCTGTCATTTGTAATTAAACTCACCTGTATCAATTAACATGTGATGACCAGGGCCGTTTTTAAGGCAGGGCAAAAGGGGCAGCTGCCCTGGGCCCTGTCATTGTTGTGGGGCCCAAAGCAGCTGCCTCATACTTGCCAACTATCCCAGTTTAAATTCCCTTGTCCCTTGAAGTTTTAGTCCTGTGCTGTGTCCCGATATCTCAGTGTGAAGTGCTTCTACTAATGCTGCCCAGCTCTGCCCTTTTGTTGTGTACAGATGACTCACCTGCAGACCCTGTGTTTACATGTAAATTACCGGCATTCATATGTAAATAGTGGTGGCATTAATATGGTATTAGCGGCGGCCGGTGGCATTGATATTTATATCATGCCCCCCTGAGGTCATATCCACAGTAATCTCTAGCAGCCAATTAACAAGCAGAAATCATGTGCTGTAACCTCTAGCAACTAATCAGTGAGCCGTAACGTGTGCTGTAACCTCTAGCAACCAGTCAGTGAGCGGTAATGATACACTGTAACCTCTGGCAACCAATCGCAATAGCTGCCTGATCTGATTCAGTAAACTGATTTTAAGTCTAGCTGTATTTATTTTGCAGCTGCTCTCTCTCCTTGTACAGGGTGTTTGTTTTGCACCTGCTTATTGTATGTCTCAGAGCAGGTGGAGAGTGAAACTGCATGGGGGGGCCCCGAGAAAAGTTTTGCCCAGGGTCCAATCAATATTAAAGACGGCCCTGGTGCTGACAATATAGAAATCACACCGGCAACCAGTTGAAATTGTAACATTGAATCAACCTTTCCGTTGTGTGTCTCTGTGTCCCATACGGAGCATGGAGAAGAAGAAAGAGCAGCAAAGAATTGTCTGAGAATTTGAGAACAAAAATTGTGGAAAAGCATGGACAATCTCCAGGTTACATGTCCATCTCCAGAGATCTTAGTATAAATAAAGGCAAAAACTTTTTTTTCTTTTTTTTTTACTTGTGGAGAGGGATTAGAAAATCTCTCATTTTTTCTAATGCTGTCTGTGCCCCGTTAGGGAGATTCACCCTCTCTATTGATCTTGTTTACCGTTATCAGTGAAAGTAAAAGAAAACCCCAAATTTTGGGTTGTCCCCAAATATGTAATAGAGGGGAAATCTTCTAATGAGGACACTAGTTCTGGTGACCTGGGGGTGCCCAATGAATTCTCTTAATTTGCAGGGATTTCCTCTCACTTCCTATTTGGCTATGGGGCAGGAAGTGAAAGGAAATCTCATCAATGGGACACAGATAGAGAAAATAAATCTGACAGGGGATTATAACCCTTCCTTGCTCTATCCATTCTACTTTAATGTTCCTGTGTCCACTGTGCGCAACATTGTCAAGATGTTTACAGCCCATGGCTCTGTAGCTAATCTCCCTGGACGTGGACGTCAGCAAAAAATTGATCAAAAATTGTAACAAAGGATTGTTCGAATGGTGGATAAAGAACCTCCAGCAACTTCCAGACAATTTCAAGCTGATCTTCAAGCACAGGGTACATCTGTGTCAGCTCACACTATACGTCGCCATCTAAATGAAAAGGGACACTGTGGTAGGAGACCCAGTAGGACCCCACTGCTGACACAATAATATTAAAAAAGGCAGATAGGAGTTTGCCAAAACTTACCTGGGGAAGCTAAAATCTTTTTGGGAGAATGTGCTGTGGACAGACGAAACAAAATTACAGCTTTTTGGTAAAGCCCATCATTCTACTGTTTTCAGAAATAGAAATGAGTCCTTTAAAGAAAAGAATACAGTCCCTACAGTCACACATGGTGGAGGTTAACTGATGTTTTGGGGTTGCTTTGCTGCTTCAGGCACTTGATGTCTTGAGCGGGTGCATTGCATTATGAAATCTAAAGACTACCAAAAAATTCTGGAGTGCAATGTAGGGCCAAGTGTCAGAAAGTTGGATCTCGGTCAGAGGTCATAGCTCTTGCACAGGGGCGGATCCAGAGTTTAGTCTCGGGAGGGGCACTGCCAGAAAATATGTTTTTTTGCAATTTATCGGGCAAATGGCTGGTGTTGGCGCCACAATCATCCTGGCACCATGGTTGTTATGGTGTCAGGATGATTGAAGCGCATTATTTCTATTATTACATTGTTATATAAAATGAAATAGTTCAACTCACCATAATGCAGAATCAGTGGGAGCCCTGAGTGTGTCACTTGCCTCCGTTGCCTGCCACTGGATGCGGATTGTCACTTGCCACGTCACCTGCCCCAAGTTGCAGATTGTCACTTGCCACGTCACCTGTCACCACATGCAGATTGCCACGTCACCTGTCACACATTGCGGATTGTCACTTGCCTGCTACAACTGTCACTTTCCTGCTAAGGTGGGGATTGCCACTTTCTGTGTCCGAGAGCGAAGTCAGGCAGCAGAGAGATGATGTAATCTCTCTGCTGCCCGGGGCACAGTGAGGGCGAAACTGCAGGGATGCATGGCGGGCGCCGGGCGGTGAGAGATGATGTCATCTCTCTGCTCCCCGGCCCGCTGATTGGCCAGCCGCCTGCTCACCTGCCGACTTGCCTGCCTGCTTACCCCCCAAGCCGCCCGTCCGCTCACTCACCCGCCGAGCCACCCGCTCACCCACCCGCCGAGCCACCCGCTCACTCACCAGCTGACTGGCCCGCCGCTCACCCTTAACTAATTTCTCGAGAGGTGGCAATTGCCCTGTTGCCCCCCCCCACCGGATCCGGTCCCCTGGTCTTACAGCAGAAAAACCCAAAACACATGGCAAAAAGCACCCAGAAATGGTTTAAGACAAAGCGTCAGAGAGTACTAAAATGGCCAGCAATGAGTCTAGATCTGAACCCCATAAAGTCCCTGTTGGGAAAAGGAACCCTTCCTACCTGAGAGACCTGAAGCAGTTGGCAAAAGAATAGTGGTCCAAAATTCCAGTAGAGAGATGTAAGAAACTCATTAATGGTTACAGGAGGCAATTCATTTCAGTTATTTTTTCCAAAGGGTGTGCTACCAAATATTAAATTGAGGGTGCCAATAATTTTGTCCAGTCCATTTCTGGAGTTTTTCGCAGAATGTTCCAGATTTGGCTTTTTGTTTCTTCACTGTTTTGTGTTATACCAATACAAACAAAAGAAATAAACACGAGAATGTCTAAGCATTTGTAATTGCAACAAATTTCTGGGCGAAGTGGTGCATTATCTGACAGGAATGCAGGGGTGCCAACATTTTTTGGCCATGACTATATATCAGGAACAAAGTTTAGAGAAAGAGGGTTGAATGACGCTGGACGTCATTCAACCCAGAAGACCCAAGACTAGTGGAAAGGATTACTGGTGGGGGACAGGTCTGGTTTAAGAGCGAGTATTCCAGCAAAATTTTGCATTTATTTTAGCATTATTTTAGTTAAATAAAATAAAATAATCTAATTAGGATTTATATACACACACATATCACTTTATAGTTATTACCTTTTGTATTACTTGACCCTCCCTTTTAGATTATAAGCTCTAATGAGCTTGACCCTCTGATTGCTCCTGTATTGAATTGTAGACAGGGTAGTCATAGATTTATATAGATATAAGTTTATCTTGGTCTCATCAGACCATAGGACATGGCTTTCTTGTGCATCATCTTTAGAAGAGGCTTCCTTCTGGGACGACAGCCATGCAGACCAATTTGATGCAGTGTGCGGCGTATGGTCTGAGCATTGACAGCCTGACCCCTCCACCCCTTCAACCTCTGCAGCAATGCTGGCCTCACTCATACATCTATTTCCCAAAGACAACCTCTGGATATGATGCTGAGCACATGCACTCAGCTTCTTTGGTCGACCATGGCGAGGCCTGTTCTGAGTGGAACCTGTCCTGTTAAACCGCTGTATGGTCTTGGCCATCGTGCTGCAGCTCAGTTTCAGGGTCTTGGCAATCTTCTTATAGCCTAGGCCACCTTTATGTAGAGCAACGATTCTTTTTTTCAGATCCTCAGAGAGTTTGTTGCCATGAGGTGCCATGCTAATTTTCCAGTGACCAGTAAACTATGTGGCATGTTCACCAATGCCAGGAGCATGGCGGACAAGATGGGTGAACTAGAGATACTGTTGTACGAGGAGGATTTGGATTTTGTGGGAATTTCAGAGACCTGGTTCAACGGGTCTCATGATTGGCTGGCAAGCATTCAAGGGTATACCCTTTACCGCAAGTATAGAGAGGGTAAAAAAGGGTGAGAGGTATGCCTATATATTAAGAATAATGTACAAGTGAATGTGAGAGATGACATCACTGAGGGAGCTAGGGAGGAGGTGGAATCCTTATGTGTAGAGCTCCAAAGGGATGAAGCTAAGGGGAAAATAATGCTGGGAGTATGCTATAGGCCCCCTAACCTGAGAGAGGAAGTGGAAACAGATCTCCTATCACAATTTGGATTAGCAGCAAGGATGGGAAATGTTATCATAATGGGGGATTTTAATTATCCAGACATAGACTGGGTGGAGGGAACCGCGCATTCATTTAAGGCTCGCCAGTTCCTTAATGTCTTGCAGGACAATTTTATGGGTCAGATGGTAGACGCACCAACTAGAAATAAAACATTACTGGATCTACTGATTACCAACAATACAGACCTGATCACGGATGTGGAAATACGGGGCAATTTAGGTAACAGCGATCACAGGTCAATTAGTTTCAGTATAAATCACACAAATAGGAAACATAAAGGGAATACAAAGACACTGAATTTCAAAAGAGCCAACTTCCCTGAACTACAAACCTTGCTCAAAGCCATAAATTGGGATAAAATATTAGGAACAAAGAATACGGAGGAGAGATGGGTTTGCTTTAGGAGCATATTAAATAAAGACATTAGCCAATGTATCCCATTGGGTAATAAATTTAAAAGAGCGAACAAAAGCCCTGGATGGCTTAACTCCAATGGAAAAATGCATATAAAAGCAAAGGAGAAGGCCTTCAAAAAATACAAGGTTGAGGGATCATCATCAGCATTCAGACTTTATAAAGAATGCAACAAGAAATGTAAGAGTGCAATTAGGACGGCTAAGATAGAACATGAAAGACACATAGCGGAGGAGAGCAAAAAAAATCCCAAGAAATAATTTAAGTATGTAAACAGTAAAAAAGGGAGGACGGACCATATTGGCCCCATAAAGAATGAAGAAGGTCATCTGGTTACAAAGGATGGGGAGATGGCGAAGGTATTGAATTTATTCTTCTCCTCAAGTCTTCACAAGTGAATCGGGGGGCTTCAGTAACCAAACCTGCAGTGTTTATCCTCATGACACAACACAGGAAGCACCTCCATGGTTAACAAAGGACAGAATTAAAATTAAATTAAAAAAATTAAAATTAAAATTAGACTTGAGAAACTTAACATTAATAAATCACCGGGACCAGATGGCTTGCATCCGAGGGTACTTGGGGAACTCAGTCAAGTGATTGCCAGACCGTTGTTCCTAATTCTTACAGACAGTCTACTGACTTGAATGGTACCAGCTGATTGGAGAAAAGCCAATGTAGCACCAATATTTAAAAAGGGCCCAAAATACATCCCTGGGAATTACAGACCAGTTAGCCTAACATCAATAGTATGTAAAGTCTTGGAGGGGATGATAAGGGACTATATACAAGATTTTAGTAATAAGAACGGTATCATTAGCAGTAATCAGCATGGATTCATGAAGAATCGTTCTTGACAAACCAATCTACTAACCTTCAATGAGGAGGTGAGTTGCCATCTAGATAAAGGAAGGCCCGTAGACGTGGTGTATCTGGATTTTGCAAAAGCATTTGACACAGTACCCCATAAACGTTTACTGTACAAAATAAGGTCCGTTGGCATGGACCATAGGGTGAGTACATGGATTGAAAACTGGCTACAAGGGCGAGTTCAGAGGGTGGTGATAAATGGTGAGTACTCGGAATGGTCAGAGGTGGGTGGTGGGGTTCCCCAGGGTTCTGTGCTGGGACCAATCCTATTTAATTTGTTCATAAACGACCTGGAGGATGGGATAAACAGTTCAATCTCTGTATTTGCAGACTATACTAAGCTAAGCAGGGCAATAACTTCTCCGCAGGATGTGGAAACCTTGCAAAAAGATCTGAACAAATTAATGGGGTGGGCAACTACATGGCAAATGAGGTTCAATGTAGAAAAATGTAAAATAATGCATTTGGGTGGCAAAAATATGAATGCAATCTATACACTGGGGGGAGAACCTCTGGGGGAATCTAGGATGGAAAAAGGACCTGGGGGTCCTAGTAGATGATAGGCTCAGCAATGGCATGCAATGCCAAGCTGCTGCTAACAAAGCAAACAGAATATTGGCATGCATTAAAAGGGGATCAACTCCAGAGATAAAACGATAATTCTCCCGCTCTACAAGACTCTGGTCCGGCCGCACCTGAAGTATGCTGTCCAGTTCTGGGCATCAGTCCTCAGGAAGGATGTAATGGAAATGGAGCGAGTACAAAGAAGGGCAACAAAGCTAATAAAGGGTCTGGAGGATCTTAGTTATGAGGAAAGGTTGCGAGCACTGAACTTATTCTCTCTGGAGAAGAGACGCTTGAGAGGGGATATGATTTCGATATACAAATACCGTACTGGTGACCCTACAATAGAAAAAAAACTTTTTCGCAGAAGAGAGTTTAACAAGACTCGCGGCCACTCATTAAAATTAGAAGAAAAGAGGTTTAACCTTAAACTACGTAGAGCGTTCTTTACTTTACAATTGCTTTCTATGTGTCTCATTCACATCACAACGTTGGTGTGATGTGCGGTGTGGAATGCAGCATGTTTGCATTTTAAGGTGGCGCACTGGATGGCACTGCATGTCACCGAACAGCAGCACAATGCACCACACTGCTGTGCAGAGACATGAATAAGGTGACAGTATGTGACACTTCATATAAAGTTCTGGCCCAGAGTGAACCAAACCATAAAAAGGCCCAATGTCCCACCTGAAAGAGGTCTTCACTTTCTGTGCAACTGGTCCCTGCATCGTACATGGCGGATGCAGGGACCAGTTGCACAGAAAGTGAAGACCTCTTTCAGGTGGGACATTGGGCCTTTTTATGGTTTGGTTCACTCTGGGCCAGAACTTTATATGAAGTGTCACATACTGTCACCTTATTCATGTCTCTGCACAGCAGTGTGGTGCATTGTGCTGCTGTTCGGTGACATGCAGTGCCATCCAGTGCGCCGCCTTAAAATGCAAACATGCTGCATTCCACACCGCACATCACACCAACGTTGTGATGTGAATGAGACACATAGAAAGCAATTGTTTTCTATGTGCCCCAGCGGTGACCTGTGTTTATCCAGTGCAGAAAATCTAATGTTACCGCACATAGAGTGAATGAGCCCTAAATGAAGTTCCCCTTTAACAGTGTGGCAGTGGGAGTCGCACAGTGTAGGGAGAACAGACAGACGATTGAGTCATGTCCCAGCATAATCCGCGTTTATTCTACTTTCACCAACTCCAATATCTGCAAATCTATCAGGACAGTGTGTAAGCTTTGCAGGGTTTACATTTTATCCGAGTCTGCGGGTTATTTACTGAAATCCCTCCGGCAGCTCACTAAATGCTGTAACAGCTACTACAGATCACAGATTGTCAGAACGTCAGCGCTTATCATTAAACTCCAACTCTCTGCACACCTTTCCTATGCCCGCTGGCAGTTTATAAAACAAAGCTCTGATATCCGGAGGGGTCTGATATTCAGAGAGGAAAATGTAAATAATTCCCGCAGATCGGCTTTGTAGCATGGACCTCTGTAGGTGTAAATATGATCAAACAGGCTGTACGTTTGAGCTATTGTATTTACCAGAACAGAGAAAGGAAAATAACAGGATCCTGAAAGTAGTACAGATAAGTGTGATTCGGAGTGGAAGATACTGTATATATTTATTTTTTTAACTAAGCCATCTTCCTGTCTCTTATCCCATTGCAGCTCTTCATGCTGCCTATCCTAAGTTTGAGATAGCTGAAATAAAGAAAGAATTGAAAAATAAAAGTATTAAATGATGCGTGCATCCCCAACTCATTATTAGTAGTACTCCCGCCTCTTAATATACTGTATATATAAACACATACATGCACACCGATCAGCCATAACATTAAGCTACCTACCATAATCTGTGAAGTCCTGGACCCTATTAGACCTCTGAAGGTATGCTGTGGTATCTGGCATCAAGCCATCAGTAGCAGAAGTTCTGTAAGTTGTAAGGTGGGGCCTTCATGGATCCAACTTGTTTTTCCAGCAAAATTGGATTGAGATCTGGAGACTTGGGAGGCAGTGGCAGCCTGTCCATAAAAGGCGCACAGGCACCACAACCCCATCCATGCGTCTGGCCCCCTAATCTACATGCAGGGTACCAGGTGCCTGTATTCCAATGGGGGGGGGATTTGAAGCACGTGATTAGAGCCAAAGGCTCTAAATGGCTTCAAAAAAGGGTGGGCACGGGGCGCAGAGCACTGCGCTCCGAACCCACCTAGTTGTGTGACAATAGCGAATTAATATTTGCTATTGTAACACTGATTCTGCCTCCCAGCCAATCAGAAAGCGAGTCCTGAGACCCATTTCCCGATTGTTCGGAAGGAGAAGCTACCCTGTTGTCCCAGGGAGAAGACGCACGGCGAGGATACCGCCGTGATGCCGAGGAGGATACACAGGGGAAGCCGGCTGCCCAGGGTAAGTGTTGAGGGTGAATGACCCTGACCCCGACCAGGGGGAGAGTTGGGGGGGGTGCAGGTGACCAGACCGTGAGGGAGGGGGGGTGGCTGGCTGTGCACTGTTTGCCACCCCCCCAAGAAAATATATCACTGGCCGCCGCTGTTGGGAGGCCAATTCAACAGCTCAAACTTGTTGTTGTGTTCTTCAAACTATTTTTGGATTCATAAGAGCAGACCACCTTCTTCCATTGCTCCGTGGTTCAGTTCTGAGGCTCACGCGCCCACCGTAGGGCACAGGTCAGCATGAACACACTGAATGGTCTGCGGCTACACCCCCCCCACACACAAAAAACCGTGATGCTCTGTGTGTTTTGACACATTTCTATCAGAACCAGCATTTACTTTTCAAGCAATTTGAGCTCCAGTAGCTCTTCTAGTGGATCGGACTATACAGGCCAGCCTTCGCTCACTATGTACTTCGATTAGCCCTGGCCGCCCATGACCCTGTCACTGTTAGCCGACTCTCCTTCCTTGGACCACTTTTGGTCGGTCCTAACCACTGCAAACCAGGAACATCTGACAACAGCTGCAGTTTTGGAGTTGCTCTGACCCAGTCGTCTAGACATTACAATTTGGTCCTTGTCAAATTCGCTCAAATCCTTAACCGCTCGCTGACCGGCTCGCGCCAATGTACGTCAGCAGAAGGGCACGTACAGGCAGATTAACGTAATAAATCTATCAATGGGTCCACGCTTCAGACTTTTAAACACTGCTGCCCCCCTATGTAGGTAGGGAACACCTCAGTGTTACCCCCAAAGAGGTTAAAATCAGAATATAGGGGATGGCGCTGTGTAAAACAAAGAGTGTGAAAGTGAGTGTTTTTAAAGTGACAAGTGCTTTGGTGCGTGATACAATCCTACTTAAATAGAAAAATTAAATAATAAAATATAAAAAATAAATGATATAAAAATAAATTATATAAAAATGTGAATGGACCAAAAACTAATATATATTGTAAAGTGATAAATCCTTATTAAAATTCAAGTGACTATATTCCTAATACATGAATATATATATTGAGCAACCACAATAGTTATTTTTCAAAATAGTAAGACATGTGTTAATCAACTGCAAAGTGACAGGTGTTAAAGCTGAGAAGGTTTAGTAGTGCACCACACACACTACAATTATGTGAAAAACCGTTGAAAATTAAAACCAGTCCATAAAGCAAGTGTATCAAAAAATGTGTATCAGAGATATATCAAAAATATATATATATAAAAATATAAAAATATCAAAATGTGTATCAAAAATTATGTGAAAATATATGTAGTCCCAAATAGTTCATCTAGTGATACAATATACAGTGCAATAGCGCATTTCCCAAAAAGATTCTTCTTTATCAATGGAGATCCATGCAATACTTTTAGCAATTTCCCCCCAATCCGATTGCACTCACAGGAGCTCCCTGCCCCTGCAGGGGTATGAGCGTGTGATGTCTGCCTTTAATCGCTCCGATCCCACCGGTGCCAGTATCCTTCCACTTAGCCCAGTTCAGGTGAACCACTCGTTGAGGAGGGGAGGGGGACTCACTGCCCCTTACTGCAGCACATATCCCAACCAGGCATCCACTTGCATGTGCTAGATAAAAAATAAAATAAAAATAGCTTCATAGCGTAACTTTGTTGGTAATTGTAATTGTAATTTTTATTTTTATTCTGTAATGCAGTCCAACAATACGACTGAATCCACTTGAGCCAAATAAAAGGTTTAGAAATAAACGTTAAATAAAAGGAGAGGGAGCTCACAGGCTCACTAACTCTCCACACAGTCCGGGGACGCAGCGCTGTTAGGCAGATTAACGTACCTGTACGTTGCCCTTTAAGAAGCGGTTTGTGCCCTCCCCAAGCTCCGTGAGTGTGATCGCGGGTCCCGCGGACTCGATGTCCACGGGGATACCCGCGATCGTCTCAAGGAGAGGAAGAACGGGGCAATGCTGATGTAAACAAGCATTTCCCTGTTCTGCCTAGTGACAGGACACTGATCACAGCTCCCTGTAATCAGGAGCGGTGATCAGTGTCGTGTCACACATAGCCCCTCCCCCCACAGTTAGAATCACTCCCTAGGACACACTTAACCCCTACAGCGCTACCTAGTGGTTAACCCCTTTACTGCCAGTCACATTTACACAGTAATCAATGCATTTTAAATGGCACTGATCAGTGTATAAATGTGAATGGTCCCAAAATCGCGCCAAAAGTGTCCGATCTGTCCGCCATAATGTTGCAGTCATGATAAAAATCGCTGATCGCCGCCATTACTAGTAAAAAAAAAAATTATCAATAAAAATGCCATAAAACTATCCCCTATTTTGTAGATGCTATAACTTTTGCGCAAACCAATCAATAAACGCTTATTGCGATTTTTTTTTACCAAAAATATGTAGAAGAATACATATCGGCCTAAACTAAGGAAAAAAAATGTTTTTTTATATATTTTTGGGGATATTTATTATAGCAAAAAGTAAAAAATAATGCGTTTTTTCAAAATTGCTATTTTTTTGTTTATAGCGCAAAAAATAAAAACCGCAGAGGTCATCAAATACCACCAAAAGAAAGCTCTATTTGTGGGGAAAAAAGGACGTCAATTTTGTTTGGGAGCCATGTCGCACGACCGCGCAATTGTCAGTTAAAGCGGCGCAGTGCTGAATCGCAAAAAGTGCTCTAGTCTTTGGGCAGCCAAATGGTCCGGGGCTTAAGTGGGTAAACTTGTCCATTTTTTGTGCTTTCAACACATCAACTGCAGGGACAACATGTTTACTTGCTGGCCCCCAACCGCTCCTTCTTAAGCTGAAAAGGCTGCAGAAGGGGGTGTATAAATTATCTTCTGTTGCACTTGGTAACACCCGCTGAATGCTACCCATTTACTTGAATGGTGCCACTCCGCACCTGCCCCACAATCGCATTGTTGAGGTGCATTCTGGTGAGTTTTTAGGGGTTAAAACAGGTGGTCAGGAGGCAACACCTTCACCGCCTGTCAAACCCCCTCCGAAAAACATTCTACTGTGGATAGCTCTTCAGAGGGCACCTCTAGTGAGAAAAAAATTCCCTCTTAGGTTGTCACCAGAACAGTTGCGTCCCCTTCTCCCCAACCCAATGGAGAATTTCCCAGGGGGGACATATAAATAAAAATCTTACTGGGGTTGTAACCTGTACATATTCTATTAAAAACTAAAAAAAAAAAAAAACTATTCAGTGAGTGGCAAACTCACAGCCACCCCCAATATCACTACTGTCTCCCTGCAGATATGGTGCCCAGAAGGTGGAACCACAGAAACACGGGCCTTCCACACACCTAGAAATGTCCAATGCAGAAAATTCTCTGGCCGGTGTAGCTCAACAGCACAGCAAAGATTGGAGTTATCAGGGGCGGGATTGGTAAATATTATTACTTTTCTTTTATAAGATGTTTTTTTTAAAGAGGAACTGCAGTCTGCTCACATAATTTGTAATAAAAACATCTTTGCCATTCTGAAGCTTCCCTCCAACCAGTTTGCATATTATTTTATACGTACTGTGATTCCATAGTTGCCAACATTGCAAAAAAAATATGTGGGACACTTTTTTGGCTGTAGGCGGAGCCGTATAATAATTAGGGGGTGGGGCATGCCTTTGTAGGTGTGGCTTATCAATAAAAAATAAAACTGCGGCACGCGAAATAGCAGGCGTTGCTTAAATGGGCGTGGCTCAAAGGGGGTGTGGTTAGAGTCTGAGATGAATAAGGGATGGAGAGGGAAAGGGGGAGAGAGGAATGAAGGGACAGCAGCCCTAGATCCTACACAACAATAGAAATATGTGTATTCTAGAAAGTTTAACAATCAGCAGATAAAGATACTCCAAACACCTGGTGTTAGCGCTTCAATCATCCCGGCACCATGATTGTTATGGTGTCAGGATGATTGAAGCGCATTATTTCTATTATTACATTGTAATATAAAATTAAATCATTCAACTCACCATAATGCCGAATCAGTGGGATCCCTGAGTGTATCACCTGCCACGTCGCCTGCCCCCAGCAGAGTCCATCCTTGCATCAGGTGCCCCCAGCAGAGTCTGTCCTTGCATCAGGTGCCACCAGCAGAGTCCGTCCTTGCATCAGGTGTCCCCAGCAGAGTCTGTCCTTGCATCAGGTGTCCCCAGCAGAGTCTGTCCTTGCATCAGGTGCCCCCAGCAGAGTCTGTCCTCGTATCAGGTGCCCCCGGCAGAGTCCCTCCTTGCATCAGGTGCCCCCAGCAGAGTCCGTCCTTGCATCAGGTGCCCCCAGCAGAGTCAGTATAGACCCCCTCAGTGCAGACCCCCTCTATCAGTGCAGACCCCCTCAGAGCAGACCCCCCTCCATCAGTGCAGACGCCCTCAGCAGACCCCCCTCCATCAGTGCAGACCCCCTCAGAGTAGACCCCTCTCAGTGCAGACCCCCTTAGTTCAGACCCCCTCAGAGCAGACCCCCTCAGAGCAGACCCCCCTCCATCAGTGCAGACCCCCTCAGTGCAGACGCCCTCAGAGCAGAGCCCCTCAGCAGACCCCCCTCCATCAGTGCAGACCCCCCTCAGTGCAGACCCCCCTCCATCAGTGCAGACCCCTTCAGCAGACCCCCCTCCATCAGTGCAGACCCTCCCCTCCCATTACGCCCCCCCAGGCCCCAGCAGTGAGCACATACAGCGGCCGCCGGCGCCGTGTGTTCAGTGGAGAGGGGAGGGGTCGATCCGTGCAAGAGGAGAAGCCGATTCATTGGGGGAGCGATCTAGCGGCGGCGGTGGCACCGGCGGCCATTTTCCTGAAGCCAGCTTCCAAAAAACTGTAAATGCAAACATTCCCGATTTTCTCTGGGCAAATCCCAATGCGGGACAGCCTCCGATCGGGACAAGGGTCCCAAAATAGGGATTGTCCCGGGAAAATCGGGACTGTTGGCAACTATGTAATTCTGTGCTTTCCAAATATGCTGCAGAAAATCTCCCTTCACTAAGTCTGGCTGCATCCATTATAACTGTGGGCAGCTAAAGCTGCTGCCTGTTCACTTCCTGGATTTACACAGACACACAGAGGCACACCTCCAGCTCTGCAGCTCTCATTGTCCCTCTTATGACTCATCCCCCTCCCTTCCTGGCAAACTCTCACGGGAGTGAGAGAGAGAGCTGTGCATGATGTCATGAGCCTAGGCTAATGACCAGAAAAGAAACAGGAAGTGGGCTGTATAAGGTATTTACTGGCAGAAAAAAAAATGTTTTACTATCCAAAGTTAAAACAACAAGGGCGGAAGATTTAATAGATGGAAAGATAAAAAAATGTACTTTTTATTTTTTGCAGCAGAGATGCTATAAAATCTTTAAATAAGATTATGCAGCAATCCTTTTTAGTTTCCTGGCACCGGAAGAGCTGATATTACGCAGTTTATCACCTGATATAGCCTGCTTTTCCTGTAGCTTCTGCAGACAGGGATTAAGTAGCAACTAATATAAGCATGGATAAGAGGCCGAAAAAGAACAATCACTGAAATACCTATTTTTAGATGCCAAACATTTTCAGATTTGGTTTGGGACTCCTATCCATGATTTTTTTCCCGTAAAAATTGGTGTTTAAAAGGAAATAACAAAAATATTTGACATACGTCTGCATTGATCCACAGGGATTGAAACATATTTTGTCATCCACTTCAGCATGATGCAGCTCTGTGCTGACTGTCGCTGTCATTGAAATTCAGGGATTGGAAAGCGTGGGGCTTTTTCAACTACATTTTTTATACTATTATAGGTCTGTGCATGAACAAAAACAGAAAAAAAATAAAGACTAAATAAAAAGGCAAAAAAAGAAAGCTTCTGTTTAGAAGAAGGGTACAAATGACAAGGGGGGTAAAGCTAAGCTCAGTTGTAAGCTGCTATTTTATCACAGTTATGTGAGTTTACGTTTTTGGGGTTGTTCGAGATGTGCAAAGAGAGATCACACAAAAACTTGTAACATTTAATTAAGTAATGACAGATACAATAATATTAAAACATATGAGAATACTTAACTAAAGATGAACTAGAGATACTGTTGAACGAGGAGGATTTAGATGTTGTGGGAATTTCAGAGACTTGGTTCAACAGCTCTCATGATTGGCTGGCAACCATTCAAGGGCATTCCCTTTCTCGTAGGGATAGAGAGGGTAAAAAAGGAGCAGGGGTATGCCTATATATCAAGAATAATGTACAAGTGAATGTGAGAGATGACATCAATAAGGGAGCTAGGGAGGAGGTGCAATCCTTATGGGTAGAGCTTTAAAGGGATGAAGCTAAGGGGAAAATAATACTGGGATTATGCTATAGGCCCCCTAACCTGAGGAAAGAGGGAGAGACTGACCTCCTATCACAATTTGGATTAGCAGCAAGGATGGGAAGTGTTATCATAATGGCGGATTTTAATTATCCAGACATAGACTGGGCGGAGGGAACCATGCATTCGTCTAAGACTCGCCAGTTCCTAAATTTCTTGCAGGACAATTTCATGGGTCAGGTGGTAGACGCACCAACTAGAAACAAAGCGTTACTAGATCTACTGATTACAACAATACAGACCTGATCACGGATGTGGAAATACGGGAAAATTTAGGAAACAGCGATCACAGGTCAATTGGTTTCAGTATAAATCACACAAATAGGAAACATAAGGGGAACACAAAGACACTGAATTTCAAAAGAGCAAACTTCCCTAAACTACAAACCTTGCTAGAAGCTATAAATTGGGATAAAATCTTAGAAACAAAGAACACGGAGGAGAGATGGATTTGCTTTAAGTGCATATTAAATAAGGGCATTAGCCAGTGCATCCCACTGGGAAATACATTTAAAAGAGCAAACAAAAGTCCTAGATGGCTTAACTCAAATGTAAAAATGCATATAAAAGCAAAGTAGAAGGCCTTCAAATAATACAAGGCTGAGGGATCATCATCAGCATTCAGACTTTACAAAGAATGCAACCAGATATGTAAGGGTGCAATTAGGGCGGCTAAGATAGAACACGAAAGACACGTAGCGGAGAAGAGCAAAAAAAATCCCAAGAAATTCTTTAAGTATATAAATATTAAAAAAGGGAGGACAGACCATATTGGTCCCATAAAGAATGAGGAAGGACATCTGGTTACAAAGGATGGAGAGATGGTGAAGGTATTTAATTTATTCTTCTCCTCGGTCTTCACAAGGGAATTGGGGGGGCTTCAGTAACCAAAATTGCAGTGTTTGTCCTCATGACACATCACAGGAAGCACCCTTGTGGCTATCAGAGGACAGAATTAAAAATAGACTTGGGAAATTTAACATTAATAAATCACCGGGACCAGGTGCCTTGCACCCGAGGGTATTTAGGGAACTCAGTCAAGTAATTGCCAGACCATTGCTCCTTCCAGTAAAAATACTGACGGTCTACTGACTGGAATGGTACCAGCTGATTGGAGAAAAGCCAATCTAGCACCAATATTTTAAAAAGGGCCAAAATACATCCCTGGGAATTACAGACCAGTTAGCCTAACATCAATAGTATGCAAGCTCTTGGAGGGGATGATAAGGGACTATATACAAGATTTTAGTAATGAAAACTGTATCATTAGCAGTAATCAGCATGGATTCATGAAGAATCGTTCTTGCCAAACCAATCTAATAACCTTCTATGAGGAGGTAAGTTGCCATCTGGGATTTTGCAAAAGCATTTGACACGGTTCCCCATAAACGTTTACTGTACAAAGTAAGGTCTGTTGGCATATACCATAGGGTGAGTACATGGATTGAAAACTGGCTACAAGGGCGAGTTCAGAGGGTGGGGATAAATGGGGAGTATGGTCAGGGGTGGGTATTAGGGTCCCCCAGGGTTCTGTGCTGGGACCAATCCTGTTTAATACCATATGAGGTTAAATGTAGAAAAATTGAAAATAATGCATTTGGGTGTCAAAAATATGAATGCAATCTATACACTGGGGGGAGAACCTCTGGGGGAATCTAGGATGGAAAAGGACCTGGGGGTCCTATTAGATGATAGGCTCAGCAATGGCATGCAATGCCAAGCTGCTGCTAACAAAGCAAACAGAATATTGGCATGCATTAAAAAGGGGATTAACTCCAGGCATAAAGCGATAATTCTCCCACTCTACAAGACTTTGGTCCAGCCTCACCTGGAGTATGCCGTCCAGTACTGGGCACCAGTCCTCAGGAAGGATGTGCTGGAAATGGAGCGAGTACAGAGAAGGGCAACAAAGCTAATAAAGGGTCTGGAGGATAGTAGTTATGTGGAAAGGTTGCGAGCACTGAACTTATTCTCTCTGGAGAAGAGACGCTTGAGAGGGGATATGATTTCAATTTACAAATACCGTACTGGTGACCCCACAATAGGGATAAAACTTTTTTGTGGAAAGGAGTTTAATAAGACACGTGGCCACTCATTAAAATTAGAAGAAAAGAGGTTTAACCTTAAACTACGTAGAGGGTTCTTTACTGTAAGAGCAGCAAGGATGTGGAATTCCCTTCCACAGGCAGTGGTTTCAGCTGGGGGGCATCGATCGTTTCAAAAAACTATTAGATAAGCACCTGAACGACCACAACATACATGGATATACAATGTAATACTGACATAATCCCACACATAGGTTGGACTTGATGGACTTGTGTCTTTTTTCAACCTCCCCTACATTGTTAAAAGAAAATGGGTGGCCTCTAAGGATAGTAACCATAAATATAAACATTTAGAACAACACTCACCTACATTGTAACTATGTAACTATGTATATCTGAATTGCTGCAGCATTCCCTTCTGAGTTATCTGCCACAGACAACCTATCTGATTCTGAGTTGCTCAGGTTTTTGACTGATGAGCTTTCCATTGAAACGTTTCTAATCTTCTGCTATTACTCCTAAGCTAAAGGAGGTCTTTTCAGCTTTTGATGCAGTATGCATCGCTTTGAAGCTTGAGGATCAGCCTGCCACCTTTTATTTTTGCTCTTTCAGGCCTTGGCTCTTATAGGGTTCCTAAGGCTGTAAATAAACCTTTCCTTTGCATTCACTTTTACAGTTATTCTTTTAGGGCTAATGCTTTACAACACAGCGGCTGGATAGCTGCAGTGTCGATGTGCCGATCATGGCACATCACACTGTTTAACTTTTTTTTTTAAAGAACTTTACTGAAATATAATACAGTGGCATTTCATTAAGTTCTAATGGTCGCCGTGCAGTGCAAGGCGATGGTTTGCCTCGCACTGCACAGAAAAAAGAAGATGCTCCTACATTTAGGGAACCAACCAAAAAGTGGCTAGAGGTATTTTCCAGAACTGTGTTTTCTTAGGCAGGTTCTGCCTTACACTCAAACTTGTCTGTAATTTTGATTTGCTAAACCATGTTTGACCGGTCCTTCCACCATTGACTATCTAATCATTGAGTGTGTGAAACAGATGTCTGTGGTTTTCAAGATCAAGATGATGGCATTCCAATGATCCTCCATTGTTCTTCATTAGCCCAGTTGGATGCGACACACCAACCTGGTAAGACTTCTCACAGATGCACCATGGTCTCTGTCAGGCTGTTTAGATCTGCTGCTCAAAAAATCAGTTCACTACCCTGCTTCTGGGTCTCTGGCTTTGTTGGCATGGTTATTAAAGCCCAGGTTCTAAGGAACAAGGGCATCTATGAACCTGTGATTTCTACAATGCTAAATGTTAGGTAATCTACTTCCCACAAGTTCTATCAATGGACCTCAAAGGTATTCTTTGCTTGCTGTGAATCCAAGGGTTTTCAGCCAAAGAGTTTTTTCATGGATGGAGCCTCTCTTTTTTTATAGTTGTATTTGGACCAACGCTTGGCTCTTAAGACCATCAAAGACCAGATCTCTGCCCTTTCATTTCTGTTTCAGAAACTGTTACTTTCCACACTCTGATTAAAACCTTTGTATAAGGTCCCCCCAGTCTATTCTGCTTTGACTCTGTGATATTTGAATCTAGTTTGTTTGGGGCTGCAGCAGCCACTATTTGAAGATTTCAGAAACACTCCTCTATCTATTCCTTGTTGCCATTGCCTCGACTAGATCAGTGTCTGAGCTGGCAGTTTTATTCTGTTCTATCCATCTTTTGGTCCTGCACAGGTAGAAGTATTGGTATTGCATCCCAGAACTTAATTTTCCCCTAAAGTAGTTCCTGCTTCCCACATAAATCAAGTCAGTTCCTTTGCCTGGCTCCACATCTTCAAAAGGGAATTTTCCTCCCTTGTTTGAATGTAGTCTTGGCTGTGCAAGCCACTGCTTCTTTCAGGAAAACGCATTCCCTTTTTGTCATTCCTGAGAAGCCCAGGAAGGGTGCCCTGGCTTTGGTTCCAGCATTTTTAGGTGGCTTAGACAGACCATTGTTCAGGATCAGGTACCCCCTTTTCCATTCAAGGCTCACTCCACTAGGCAGTGGGCACCTTCTGGGAAGTCTTCTGTTCTCATTTTTCTAAGTTCTACCAGGTGGATGTTTTTGCCTCATCTAATGCCAATTTTGGGTGTGAGGTCCTTCATTCAGGCTCTTTGAACTGCAGGCAATCCCCAGTTCATCGTGGTCAGAGGTCAGACTCGGAGACCAGGAGCTTTAGCAGTAGAGAGGCTTTCACTGACTAGTTGGATAAGTACAGAAGCAGGTCACCTTGGCAGATGACGTGGGCTCGCGGGAGATGCAAAGCCTAAGCACAAAGTGGTGTTCACCGGAGCTCCTGATGGTGGAGATGGGTTTTGGCGTGTATTTATTACCAGGCCGTGGTCCTCGGGATCACCCCACCTGGAGGGGAGCAATCCGGGGTCCAGTAGCAGATATAGCAGGTAGGGATTAAGCAGAAGCATAGTCAATCAACAAGGCAAAGGTCGGTAACAAGTGGTTGCAGGTTGGTATCAAGCAGAAGTGTACTTGAAGTACAAGCCAAATGTAGATAACTAGTGGTAGGGAGGATACAGACGACATCAGGAATGACAAGGGCGAGATATTGGCTGGAGAGAGTACAATAGTCTGGCAAAACAGGAAATGCAAAGGCATGGCTAATATAGGAAGTTCATGGGAGGAAAAAAGGGTTCAAGGTTCAAGAGAAAAAAGACACAAGCTATGGTTCTCGAAGGAATCAGGCAAAGCACTGTCCAGCATCTCAGGTGGATCAGCAAGAAGAGATATTGTCAGATACAGCAGAGGTCATAGGTTCAGACCCGGGTCCTGACAGTTAAGCCTGTTAGTGGTTGTTTTGCCATGTTGCCCGTCCCTAAAGCTGGATACATATTATACAATTTTTGTTGTTCAATTTCCTTTAGATTTACCTTCAACTATGTAGTGAAAGGGCCTGCCTGATTACATACACCTTGAAAGTGTTTAGGTTTGACCTCATATACGGTTTTGGTAAATCTAAAGGAAAGTTGTACAAGAAAGTTGTATAGTGCGATGCCAGCTTTAGTTGGACTGCTTTGCCTGTGTCATTGTGGGACATTCTGTAACACCAGCTGCAGTGAGCCTTTTTTTCCTCTAGTGCTCAGCTTGGATACTGTGTCATCATCTCCTGAGTGCAGAGCAAGCAGAGACCACAGCTAAGAGCAAGGGATCATGGAATATGTGGTCTGAGGAGCCAGGATTTGCATTGGAGCCAGACAGCTGCAGACTACAAGTTCCATCTGGCTGGGAGAGAGAGAGAAAAAAATAGCCTGGCCTGGGGAGGAGTCTTTCTCTTGGGACCACGGCCTTCAGTTGAGAGCAGGAACCCAGCAGCATCGGGAAAGCAAGCAAGCACCGCGGCCTAGATGCCATGGAGGGTCTCCGGCGAGTGAGCGAGCAGATCCACCATTGCCAGTTTCCTGTCAGCCGAGTGACTGTCGGGAGTCACTCTCATTGTCGCCGGTACAGTTACAGCAGAATCCCAGCATCGCTAGGTGCATGGTCAGGCACCCTTCACTGGTTGCAGATACTTCAAGAGCCTGTTCCGGGACATCCTATTCCCCTGAGGCTTGCTATAATCAGGATTGGTGAGCTGGCAGAAGCCCACCCTGTGTACACCCTACAAAGACACTGCATGCAGACACCTTTATCCCATATCTTTAAATTAAAGCCTCAAAAAGGAAACACTTTGCCCATGCTATTTTATGTTGCTGGTCGCCATCCCACAGCATTCCTTCTGGGCCCTTGTTGAGCTAGCTGAAGACACCAAACATCTACATCACAAGGAATACGCTATTGGAATAAAATGTTATTCTTTATACTTACCCTGTGTATGTTAAGCCTTTGTACGGTACCATGAAAAAGTCCAAGATAGCCTCAATTCACTATTTTTTCCTATATAATTGTCAGGACGCAGGTACTCTTTTCTACATTTTACTACAATTGGCACTCTTCTCAAATATCTACATCAAAAGAATTTCTCCACTCTCCTCTTCTCCCTCCACTTAAGGACCCTGTGCACAATATCTGCACACTTTAAGGGGAACTCTACTCAGAGATTAAGTATTGCATTTCTTGTAATTTGTTGTTACTTGTGATTTTCTTTGCATTGCATACCCTTTGCATATATCTGCTTCAAGAATCTTAAGTAAAATACTTGTTTACTTTGCTACAGTCTGGTGTCTGTGTAACTCTATTATCACTTATGTCCGAACCCAGGGTGTCAGAGGTCTTGGGAGGCTTTGGTCAGGGCTACCTTTGGGGTCAGCCATCTTCCAGCACCCCTCTGTGTTCATGATCGTGCACTTGGTATTGTTTTGATACAAAGATGGGACATGCAGAATGTTGAAACGTCTTGTCTGATTAGAAACCCTATCATGTTTTTTGCTGTCTGTGTGTGCCTGCTAGAGAGACTCACCCTCTCTATTTGGCCACTGTCACCGGGACTGAAAGTGATTAGGAAAATGTTAAATTATCTGTTGTCACCAGAAGAGCAGAAGGGAAATAGGAACACATGTTCTAGTGAATATATAAAGCTCACCATACACATTACATTACATTCTTATTTTACAATAATCTTTAAATCTACCAACAAAAAATCTTCCCAATGGGACACAGATGGCAACAAAAACAAGAGGCTTTAACCTACTCGACTGTGACATGTATAGATGGAACATCTCCTTTATAAGATTAGTATCTCATCCCATCCTTTCTTGTTTGTTCTCATTCTGTGTGATCTTGTCCCTTTCCCCGCTCTCGGCTCTGTCTCGTGTCAAAGTCCTGACCTTCAGTAATATTG
This sequence comes from Aquarana catesbeiana, assembly GCF_042186555.1. NCBI lineage: Eukaryota > Metazoa > Chordata > Amphibia > Anura > Ranidae > Aquarana > Aquarana catesbeiana. Next base: position 17,648,675 of record NC_133335.1, read on the forward strand.
CTTCTTCTCATGCCGGTATAATTTAATAATAATGTTCCTTAGGGAGTATGCCCTAACTGGATTCATATTCTCTATTTATGGCCTTGTGTTCTGATCCATCTGATTGTGGACTGTCTTACAGCCCAGTATTAAAAATATTTGTTATAGCTGGCTTATTCAGTATTTCCAGTGCTAGGAGCCAGAATAGTCTAATACAGGGTTTCTCAACATTTTTACCTTGGAGGAACCCTTGGCAAAATGTTTGAGTACTTGGGGACCCAGTGAAGTAATGTTCAGATCTACAGCTCATGGAACATTGGTGTGATCAGCGAGAGGTTGATATAACAGCAATTATTTTTTTTAAATAGCATTAAATAATAGAATAAAAATTAAATTTTCCTGAATTATTGTAAGGCCCCTTTCACACGATCGAACCGTTCAGGTCCGCCTGTCAGTTTTGACCTGAACGGGCGCTCCATGTTAGCCTATGGAGCGACGGATGTCAGCGGAGACATGTCCGCTGACATCCGATCCGCTAAAAACAGACGGATGGCCCTACGTTCAGATCCGTCGCTGGCGGATCGGATCGGGTGAGATCTGATGAAAATGGACATGCTGTCCGTTTTCGTTCGATCTCTCCATAGGCAACAGCGGCGCTGGACAAGCCCCTCCCCGCTCAGTGAGCAGAGAGGGACCTGTCATCCACCTGCTCAGCGGAGATCAACGGAGAGATCTCCCGCTGAGCCGGCGGACTGAGGTGGACTCCGTGGAAGCGGAGTCCGCCTCGTGAGAATGAGCCCTAAAACTTGTGCTTGCTATTTCCTGCACAGATGCTCATCTCTGGGTCAAGCTTGAAATAAGCAGTGTACAGGGGCAGCAGGACAAAGCACAGGGGGTAAGGAGGGCACACTACATGGGGGCAGCAGGGCATATTACATGGGAGCAGCACACATCTTAAGGAACACAGCAGGGCACATTACATAGGATCAGGGCACCTGGGATGAGAGCACCTTACATGGGTTAAAGGCACATGGGATCAGAGAACCTTACATGGGTTCAGGGCACATGGGATCAAAGCACCTTACATGGGATCAGGGCACATGGGATCAAAGCACCTTACATGGGCTCAGGGCAAATGGGATCAGGGTACTGTACATGGGATCAGGGCACATGGGATCAGAGCACCTTACATGGGTTCAGGGCACATGGGGTCTGAGCACCTTACATGGGATCAGGGCAAATGGGGTCAGAGCACCTTACATGGGATCAGAGCATCTTACATGGGATCAGAGCACCCTGCATGGGATCAGGGCAAATGGGATCAGAACACCTTACATGGGATCAGAGCACCTTACATGGGATCAGAGCACCTTACATGGGATCAGGGCACATGGGATCAGAGCACCTTACACAGGTTCAGGGCACATGGGATCAGAACACCTTACATGGGATCAGAGCACCTTACATGGGATCAGGGCAAATGGGATCAGAGCATCTTACATGGGATCAGAGCACCTTACATGGGATCAGGGCAAATGGGATCAGAGCACCTTACATGGGATCAGAGCACCTTACATGGGATCAGAGCACCTTACATGGGACCAGGGCACATGGGATAAGAGCACCTTACATGGGATCAGGGCACATGGGATCAGAGCACCTTACACGGGTTCAGGGCACATGGGATCAGAGCACCTTACATGGGATCAGAGCACCTTACATGGCATCAGGGCAAATGGGATCAGAGCACCTTACATGGGATCAGGGCAAATGGGATCAGAGCACCTTACATGGGATCAGAGCACCTTACATGGGATCAGGGCACATCGGATAAGAGCACCTTACATGGGATCAAGGCACGTGGTATCAGGACCCTGTACATGGGATCAGGGTACTGTACATGGGATCAAGGTATCGTACATGGGATCAGGGCACCTTACATGGAATCAGGCCACATGGGATCAAAGCAGCTTACATGGAATTGGGGTGCATGGGATCAGAGCACCCTAAATGGGATCAGGGTACCTACCGTACATGTGATCAGGGCACTTTACATGAGCTCAGGGCAAATGGTAGGGCAGCGGTCATTATGTAGGAAAGCAGGCCCCCAAAGTCTACTTACCTTAGATGACTTCATACCAAAGGAATGTCATTTGAAACTGACGAAGTCCTTAAAAGGTCATATTGTTGCTTGCAAGGGGAGGTGGCCATTTCCTTACATTGCTATATACTGTATACTACAGCTATAACTTGAAATATTCAGTCTTGTATTAGAACTGCGATCATGCATGCATTTTATTCTGGTGATCTGTGCCACGCCGTGAAAGGGGGTGGGACTTCGTGGAGAAACAGCATCATAGTTACATAGTAGGTGAGGTTGAAAAAAGACACAAGTCCATCAAGTTAAACCTATGTGTGTGATTATGTGTCAGTATTACATTGTATATCCCTGTATGTTGTGGTCGTTGAGGTGCTTATCTAATAGTTTTTTGAAACTATCGATGCTCCCCGCTGAACCCACCACATGTGGAAGAGAATTCCACATCCTTGCCGCTCTTACAATAAAGAACCCTCTACGTAGTTTAAGGTTAATCCTCTTTTCTTCTAATTTTAATGAGTGGCCGCGTGTCTTATTAAACTCCCTTCCGCGAAAAAGTTTTATCCCTATTGTGGGGTCACCAGTATGGTATTTGTAAATTGAAATCATATCCCCTCTCAAGCGTCTCTTCTCCAGAGAGAATAAGTTCAGTGGTCACAACCTTTCCTCATAACAAATATCCTCCAGACCCTTTATTAGCTTTGTTGCCCTTCTTTGTACTCGCTCCATTTCCAGTACATCCTTCCTGAGGACTGGTGCCCAGAACTGGACAGCATACTCCAGGTGCGGCCAGACCAGAGTATTGTAGAGCGGGAGAATTATCGCATTATCGTGGCAGTGAGTTCACTTCACTGCTTTTCTTACAGTGCATGTCTATGGTTCTCCATAGTTCCCAACTGTCCCTGATTTGGAACAATGTCCCTCTGTCCCTCTTTCCTCCTCATTTGTCCCTCATTTTGGTCTGATCTATAAAGTTGTATAAAAAATGTAATATTTATCTTTCAAAAAGTGTTTTTCAGTGCTAAACCTTTCATCCAATTTCTAAATTGCTGCATTTGTAAATTTCAAGAGGCAGTATTTAGAAATAATAGTGGTAAAAAAAAAAGAACTTGTGGGTTTAAAGAGGAACTGCAGTCTGCTCGTATAATTTGTAATAAAAACATCTTTGCCATTCTGCAGCTATTCAGACCCCCTTAAATTTTTTACTCTTTGTTATATTGCAGCCATTTACTAAAATCATTTAAGTTCATTTTTTTCCTCATTAATGTACACACAGCACCCCATATTGACAGAAAAACACAGAATTGTTGACATTTTTGCAGATGTATTAAAAAAGAAAAACTGAAATATTTCATGGTCCTAAGTATTCAGACCCTTTGCTGTGACACTCATATATTTAACTCAGGTGCTGTCCATTTCTTCTGATCATCCTTCATTTGAGTCCAGCTGTGTTTGATTATACTGATTGGACTTGATTAGGAAAGCCACACACCTGTCTATATAAGACCTTACAGCTCACAGTGCATGTCAGAGCAAATGAGAATCATGAGGTCAAAGGAACTGCCTGAAGAGCTCAGAGACAGAATTGTGGCAAGGCACAGATCTGGCCAAGGTTACAAAGTCGGGGCTTTATGGCAGAGTGGCGATGGGAGAAAGTTGTAGAAAGTCAACCATCACTGCAGCCCTCCACTAATCGGGGCTTTATGGCAGAGTGGCCCGACGGAAGCCTCTCCTCAGTGCAAGAAACATGAAAGCACGCATGGCGTTTGCTAAAAAAACACCTGAAGGACTTCAAGATGGTGAGAAATAAGATTCTCTGGTTTAATTAAACCAAGATAGAACTTTTTGGCCTTAATTCTAAGGCAGTATGTGTGGAGAAAACCAGGCACTGCTCATCACCTGTCCAATACAGTCCCAACAGTGAAGCATGGTGGTGGCAGCATCATGCTGTGGGGGTGTTTTTTAGCTGTAGGAACAGAACGACTGGTTGCAATCAAGGGAAAGATGAATGCGGCCAAGTACAGGGATATCCTGGACGAAAACCTTCTCCAGAGTGCTCAGGACCTCAGACTGGGCCGAAGGTTTACCTTCCAACAAGACAATGACCCTAAGCACACAGCTAAAATACCGAAGGAGTGGCTTCACAACAACTCCGTGACTGTTCTTGAATGGCCCAGCCAGAGCCCCGACTTAAACCCAATTGAGCATCCCTGGAGAGACCTAAAAATGGCCGTCCACCAACGTTTACCATCCAACCTGACAGAACTGGAGAGGATCTGCAAGGAGGAATGGCAGAGGATCCCCAAATCCAGGTGTGAAAAACTTGTTGCATCTTCCCCAAAAAGACTCATGGCTGTATTAGATCAAAAGGGTGCTTCTACTAAATACTGAGCAAAGGGTCTGAATACTTAGGACCATGTGATAGTTCAGTTTTTCTTTTTTAATAAATCTGCAAAAATGTCAACAATTCTGTATTTTTCTGTCAACATGGGGTGCTGTGTGTACATTAATGAGGAAAAAAATGAACTGAAATGATTTTAGCAAATGGCTGCAATATAACAAAGAGTGAAAAATTTAAGGGGGTCTGAATACTTGCCGTCCCCGCTGTATACTGTGATTCTGTACTTGCCAAATATGCTGCAGAAATCTCCCTCCACTGAGTCTGGCTGCAACCATTTTCACTGTGGGCAGCTGAAGCTGCTGCCTGTTCACTTCCTGGATTTACACAGAGGCACACCTCCAGCTCTGCAGTTCTCATTGGCCCTCTTATGACTCATCCCCCCTCCCTTCCTGACAAACTCTCACGAGAGTGAGAGAGAGAGTCGTGCATGATGTCATAAGCCTAGGCTAATGACCAGAGAAGAAACAGGAAGTGGGCTGTATAAGGTATTTACTGGCAGAAAAAAAATGTTTTACTATCCAAAGTTAAAACAACAAAGGCGGAAGATTTAATAGATGGAGAGTTATAAAAATGACTGAAGGTCCGCTTTAACTAATATTTTGCATGTATAGTTCTCCTTTAAGGGGGTGTGGCAGGGGTGTGTCCCATGCCTACATACTTTTGATAATAGGAGTCCCTCATTCCCATCTCAAAAAGTTGGAAGGTATGGGCTTCTGTCCTTGTCTCACAACCCTCTCACGTGCTTCCCCTGGAACCAGGGCCAGGAGAAGGGGTGGGCGGGAGGGTCAGTTGGCCTGGGCGCTATGGTTTCCAGTAGTGATGGGGGCGCCTTTCTTCTGTTATAAGGCTGACATGGATAGTGACAGTGGCAGTGATTTTAACAAGTGACTGCTTGGTGCTTGATCCTCTAAGCTTGCACATCATGAACAGGGGAGGGGGGGGGGTGCAGTTTGGGATCTTTGCCCTGGGCGCTGGATGACCATGTCCCGACACTGCCTGAAACTTTCACGTGGCCATGACGACTTTCATTGCACAGGCCTAGCCTACTGTTGTTACCACCAGGAAAACCCACCTTGAGAAATGTCAAGTGCTTGAAGACAGGACGTGGCTGCAAATAGGCTTCAGAAGATCATAAGCACTGACTTGTAACAAGGGATGAAAAAAAGCGCAGTGCTTAAGCAAACTAAATGTTATCCTGATGGGGTTCGGATCTTTAACCCCCAGTAACAGTTTCACAGTCTGAATCCCCCCCCCCCAACTGATTTGCAGGCCGCACAGGGGCCTCCTGGGGCTTGACACTGCACCACCACTGAAATCAGGCGATTCGGCATCTTCAAAAAAATGTAACTCAAGTGCGCTAATCAGGGCAAAGTCACCCAGCCTGCCCATTCTCCAGCCCATGTACGGGCATTCAAGTATCTCCAGCACTGGGGAGGGAGGAACAATTTAGAGATTAGATCACAATTCGCATGCTTTTTTTTTTTACCATTTCTATTTGGATTTATAACGGGCTAAAATAAATGGAAAGATCAGAAGGAAACAATGTGCATTTTGTTCTACTCCTAATGAAAACCATATTGTTCTCATATGGGCTTAGCAGATGGACGCAGTATGGAAAACCAAAGTCCATTTATTATGTTCAGAGGACAGTCTGAGTGACAGTCTTATGCCCCGTACACACGGTCGGACTTTGTTCGGACATTCCGACAACAACGGATGTTGGCTCAAACTTGTCTTCCATACACACGGTCACACAAAGTTGTCGGAAAATCTGATCGTTCTGAACGCGGTGACGTAAAACACGTACGTCGGGACTAAAAACGGGGCAGTGGCCAATAGCTTTCATCTCTTTATTAATTCTGAGCATGCGTGGCACTTTGTGCGTCGGATTTGTGTACACACGATCGGAATTTCCGACAACGGATTTTGTTGTCGGAAAATTTTATATCCTGCTCTCAAACTTTGTGTGTCGGAAAATCCGATGGAAAATGTGTGATGGAGCCCACACACGGTCGGAATTTCCGACAACAAGGTCCTATCACGCATTTTCCATCGGAAAATCCGACCGTGTGTACGGGGCATTACTCTGGATGAATTAAGCGTTTCACAAAAGAGAACTACATTTGGTGGTAATGAAAATTCTGGATCCTCAGGCCTCTACTACATGTCCATGTTCAGGGTAAAAAATACTAACGTTCAAAGTAGCAGCGTTATATAACGCGATTGCATCCAACAATGACCCCAACCCCCATGCCAGCCAAGACTCTTCTTTAACCACCTCAGCTCTGGAAGGTTTTAACCCCTTCATGAAAAGGCCATTTTTTTTTGCTATTCAGCATTGCACTAATATAACTGGTAATTGCGCGGTCATGCAACGCTGTATACCCAAACAAAATGTATATCTTTTTTCACGCAAATAGAGTTTTCTTTTGGTATTTGATCACCGCTGGGTTTTTTTATTTTTTATTATTTAAACGAAAAAAAAGACAAAAAAAAAATATACAATATTGTTTACTTTCTGCTATAAAACATATCCAATAAAAAAATAAAACCAATCAAATTTCTTCATACATTTTGGCCAAAATGTATTCTGCTACATGTCTTTGGTAAAAAAAAAAAAAAAAAAAATCCCAATAAATGTATATTGATTGGTTTGCATGAAAGTTACAGCATCTACAAACTATGGTATAGATATTAGAATTTTTATATAATTTTTTTTTTTATGCTACTAATAGCGACTTATACAGTGCCTTGAAAAAATATTCATACCCCTTGAAATTTTCCACATTTTGTCATGTTACAACCAAAAACATTCATGTATTTTATTGGGATTTTATGTGATAGACATAGTGGAAGGAAAATGATAAATGGTTTTCAACATTTTTTACAAATAAATATGTGAAAAGTGTGGTGTGCATTTGTATTCAGTCCCCCTGAGTCAATACTTTGTAGAACCCCTTTTCTCTGCAATTACAGCTGCAAGTCTTTTTGGGGATGTCTCTACCAGCTTTGCACATCTAGAGAGTGACATTTTTGTCCATTCTTCTTTGCAAAATAGCTCAAGCTCTGTCAGATTGGATGGAGAGCATCTGTGAACAGCAATGTTAAAGTCTTGCCACAGATTCTCAATTGGATTTAGGTCTGGACTTTGACTGGGCCATTCGGACACATGGATATGCTTTGATCTAAACCATGGGTGCTCAACTTGTGGCCCTCCAGCTGTTGAAGAATGAAGAACTTCGAGATCCATCATCCCTCTGTCTTTGGGAGTCATGCTTGTGGCTGTCAGAGTCTTGCTATGCCTCGTGGGACTTGTAGTTCTGCAACAGCTGGTTGTCCGCTAATTGCATATCCCTGAGCTAAACCATTCCATTGTAGCTCTGGCTGTATGTTTAGGGCCGTTGTCCTGCTGGAAGGTGAACCTCCGCCCCAGTCTCAGGTTTTTTTGCCCACTCTAACAGGATTTCTTCTAAGATTGCCCTGTATTTGGCTCCATCTATCTTCCCATCAGCTCTGACCAGCTTCCCTGTCCCTGCTGAAGAAAAGCATCCCCACATCATTATGCTGCCACCACCATGTTTCACGGTGGGGATGATGTGTTCAGGGTGATGTGCAGTGTTAGTTTTCCACAACACATAGCGTTTTGCTTTTAGGCCAAAAAGTTCAATTTTGGTCTCATCTGACCAGAGCACCTTCTTCCACATGTTTGCTGTGTCCCCCACATGGCTTCTGGCAAACTGTAAACGGGACTTATTATGGCTTTCTTTCAACAATGTCTTTCTTCTTGCCACTCTTCCATAAAGGCCAGATTTGTGGAGTGCACAACTAATAGTTGTACTGTAGACAGATTCTCCCACCTGAGCTGTGGATCTCTGCAGCTCCTCCGTAGTAATGGGACTGATTGACTGAGTGCAGTGGACAATCCAACACTAACTGACACTAGGGGTGTTTTTTTTTTTTCTAAATTCAAATTTTTATTAAATTTTCCAAAAATTTTCACCGTCGTTCACATAATATCTTTAATTATAATTCTAGTATCTTAAGACCAATTCAAAATGAACTACTGCTCCAAAACAATAGAAAAAAACATCACCTGATAACATTTAGTGTCCATATTGTCTCTCCATATGGAGAGGACCCCCTTACATCCACTAACACAAAAGAAGAAAAAAGATAGAAAAAAACATCACCTGATAACATTTAGTGTCCATATTGTCTCTCCATATGGAGAGGACCCCCTTACATCCACTAACACAAAAGAAGAAAAAAAAGGAAAGAAGGAACGCATTTTTTCCCCTTCTTTCTTTCTCTCCCTCCTTAAATCAAATTATATGTATCTAAATATATTTCCTCTGCATGGGGCGATGCCCCCAGGACATACCCCAGCCTCTCATAATCTACTGTCTTCCAATGGCAAGGTCCATATTTAAAACAGTTCCCTGAATTTTGATGATGAACAGAAAGTTCTCTACTGGGACCACACTTCCAAGAACTTAGCATAATTATCAAATAAAGTAGCAGATAATTCCTCCATTCTTTGTAAATAGTGCATTTTATCCACCCACTCCCTGGAATTAAGTTGGGATGGTGACTTCAAGTGTTTTGGTATGATCACTAGTGGCCAGTAAAGTGATTGTAAAGTCTCTTTTTTCTCTCTCTAAAAATAACAAAAATGTTATACTTACCTGCTCTGTGCAGTGGTTATGCACAGAGCAGCCCAGATCCTCCTCTTCTCAGGTCCCTCTTCAGCTCTCCTGGCCCTTTTGCTATGGGGTGACCTGAGCTGAGTCACAGCTCCCTGTGTCTATTCAGACACGGAGCCCCCATTTGGCCTGCCCCCTCTCTCTCCTTATTGGCTAACTAACTTTGATTGACAGAAGCGTGAGCCAACTTGAAGTTTCAGCTCTCTCCATACATTTTCTATAGGATTAAAGTCTGGAGACTGGCTAGGCCATTCCATGACCTTAACGTGCTTCTTCTTGAGCCACTCCTTTGTTGCCTTGGCGGTATGTTTTGGGTCATTGTAATGCTGGACCCATCTATGACCCATCTCCATTGTTCTTGCTGAGGGAAGAAGGTTCTCATCCAAGCCTAACAGGATATTGATACCATCTAGATAACGATTTAAAATTTCTCTCCCATATCCTACTAGCAACAGACATCTTATGAGTTATTATAACCGCTTTATTGGCCTCGTTTCGAGGTATTAGGCACTGTAATTCCTTTTTCCATTCAGCGATATAATTTGGTAAATTCGTTATTTGCGTGGGACACCGATATCACTCAATTTTTCAAATGATGTGAGAGGTCTATGAATCCACCCCCTCACTTCCTGCTGTGTCTCCAGGACAGGACGTGAAGGGAAAACTCCCCAATGGGGACAAGTTTTGGGTAGGTGATGCAGAGTTATTATTAAAACGCCAAGATAGGGAAAGTTGACAAAAGAAACGACATCCAGTGATCATTCTCTGACAAGTTAGTGATTGTGTGAGATGACCCCTTACTGCCAATGCCATAAAAGCTCAACACAGCCCGAGGTCACGTGATCATTAAGGGCCTATGCAGTGAAAGCTGGTATCATGGCTTTTACAAATTGCACCATTGTGGTGCGTTAATGCAAATGCAATAATGCACGTTATGGCACTCTCTAATGTGCATTATGTTAGCGCAGTCTATTCATTACGAATGGGCTGCCAACACACCACAAAGGAGGATACATCAGAAGTTTCCCAGAAGTCTGCAGGTCACATACAGGTCACATTTTAGGCATCCTCTGCAGCCAATTTTAATTTTTGGTGAGATGCTCTGTAGGGGTTAATCACGTTTAAAGTGATGCAGTAATTTCTCAGAGCACTGCAAGTGTGCCACCTGATCTAAAATGAAAACTTCACCCCCATTCAGAATCAGTATCCAAAAGACATCAGAGTCCCCCTTACATCAGTGTCCCCATTTAGGTCCATCTGTACATCAAGATCCCCTTTACAGAAGTGGATACCCCAAGAAAAAGAGATCATAGACAGCCTCTGTGGACCTTAAAGTGTTTGTTGCCCCAACATTTTATATTCTTGGTTAGTGTCTGTTGTACCATATACAGTGCATCCGGAAAGTAATCACAGCGCTTCACTTTTTCCACATTTTGTTATGTTACAGTCTTATTTCAAAATGGATTAATTTAATTATTTTCCACAAAATTCTACAAACAATACCCCATGATGACAACGTGAAAGAAGTTTGCTTGAAATCTTTGCAAATTTTATTAAAAATAAAAAACGAAAAAAATCCCATGCACATAAGTATTCACAGCCTTTGCTCAATACTTTGGTGAAGCTCCTTTGGCACCAATTACAGCCTCAAGTCTTTTTGAGTATGATGCTACAAGCTTGGCACACCTATTTTTGGGCAGTTTCTCCCATTCTTCTTTGCAGGACCTCTCAAGCTCCATCAGGTTGGATGGGGAGAGCGTCAGTGCACAGCCATTTTCAGATCCCTCCAGAGATGTTCAATCAGGTTCAAGTCTGGACTCTGGCTGGGCCACTCAAGGACATTCTCAGAGTCATCCCGTAGCCACTCCTTTGTTATTTTGGCTGTGTGCTTAGGGTTGTTGTCCTGTTGGAAGATGAACCTTAGCCCCAGTCTGAGGTCCAGAGCGCTCTGGAGCAGGTTTTCATCAAGGATGTCTCTGTACATTGCTGCATTCACCTTTCCCTTGATCCTGTCTCCCAGTTCCTGCTGGTGAGAAACATCCCCACAGCATGATGCTGCCACCACCATGCTTCACTGTAGGGTTGGTATTGACCAGGTGATGAGCGGTGCCTGGTTGCCTCCAGACATGACGCTTGCCATTCAGGCCAAAGAGTATCTTTGTTTCATCAGACCAGAGAATTTTGTTTCTCATGGTCTGAGAGTCCTTCAGGTGCCTTTTGGCAAACTCCAGACGGCTGAAGAGATGGTTGTTCTTCTGGAAGGTTCTCCTCTCTCCACAGAGAATCACTGGAGCTCTGTCAGAGTGACCATCGGGTTCTTGGTCACCTCTCTGACTACTCTCCCGATCGCTCAATTTGCACATGAAATTTAATGACATCCTAGTCTTAGTCCGTAGGGTTCAATATTGAGTTGGCCCACCCTTTGCAGCTATAACAGCTTCAACTCTTTTGGGAAGGCTTTCCACAAGGTTTAGGAGTGTGTCTATGTGAATGTTTGACCATTCTTCCAGAAGCGCATTTGTGAGGTCAGGCACTGATGTTGGACGAGAAGACCTGGCTTGCAGTCTCTGCTCCGATTCATCCCAAAGGTGTTCTATCGGGTTGAGGTCAGGACTCTGTGCAGGCCAGTCAAGTTCCCCCACCTCAAACTCACTCATCCATGTCTTTATGGACCTTGCTTTGTGCACTGGTCCAAATCATATGGTGGAGGGGGGATTATGGTGTGGGGTTGTTTTTCAGGGGTTGGGCTGGGCCCCATAGTTCCAGAGAATGGAATACCAAGCATACCAAGACATTTTGGACAATTTCATGCTCCCAACTTTGTGGGAACAGTTTGGGGATGACCCCTTCCTGTTCAAACATGACTGCGCACCAGTGCACAAAGCAAGGTCCATAAAGACATGAATGAGTGAGTTTGGGGTGGAGGAACTTGACTGGCTTGCACAGAGTCCTGACCTCAACCCAATAGAACACCTTTGGGATGAATTAGAGCGGAGACTGTGAGCCAGGCCTTCTCGTCCAACATAAGTGCTTAACCTCACAAATGCGCTTCTGCAAGAATGGTCAAGCATTTCCATAGACCAGTTTCTCAACTCCAGTCCTCAAGGCGCCCCAACAGGTCATGTTTTCAGGCCTATCATTTTTTTTGCACGGGTGATTTGATCAGTTTCACTGCCTTAGTAATTAACACAGCCGTTTCATCTGCGAAAAATCCTGAAAACATGACCTGTTGGGGCGACTTGAGGACTGGAGTTGAGAAACACTGCCATAGACACACTCCTAGCTGTGTCAAAGTCAAAACTGTTATAGCTGCAAAGGTCGGGCCAACTCAATATTGAGTAAGGACTAAGACTGGGATGTCATTAAAGTTCACGTGTGTAAAGTCAGGTGTCCCAATACTTTTGACAATATAGTGTATAAATATATATATCGATATATCTATATATATAGATATATCGATATATATATATATATATATATATACTTATATTACTAATATATATATATATATATATATATATATATATATATATATATATATATATATATATATATATATATATATATATATATATATATATATATATTAGTATTTATATTATATAGTGTATTTGCAGTGTGGTGGGCTGCAGTGTGTTGTGGTGCCATTTACAATGAATGGCACTGCATATAGAGCTGGTACATTGCCATGCTCTGGGCCAATATTCACCATTGTGTGCGTTTTAGCGTGCATTACCACACTATACAAGTGTGAAGGGGCCCTACAGCTTTGGAGTAGCCCTAATACATGTAATATTTGTGTTGCATAATGTAAGTGTCTTTTTCCAATCTTACTGTATAAGACAGAAATCAGAAGAGATGATCTAGAAACATCATCATCCAACATTATGGGATAAAAATATGCCACGAGATGTTTTCTTGGGAGGGGGATACATGGCACCTAATTGATTCTGTAGAAAAATTGAATTTTGTCTCACCGTGGAATAGAAAAGCTCCTAATTACATAACTCGCCACTTTCTGCCAACACATCTGAGACTCTGTGTTGCCATGCCAACAAATGAAGTTGCAAGACGCCAAGCAAGGAGGGCACTGCACGGGGATAAAAATAAAAAGCTGAAAAAATGTAAAATGCCTGAAAACACACAAGACAGGAATTTAAATGGCCACTCATAAAGCTGGGTCTTGTAAAGATTCCATTGTCACACATTAGGCAAAAATTACTGGGCACCACTTATAGCTTTCTTCTGTGTTCTTAATATACAATTGCGGTGAGCCTTGGCAGGCACCTTGTATTCTTTCTCAGTGGGCGATTATGACCTGCCTTAAGAGCAATAACTTGCAGATATAATAAACATATGTCAAAATTACACAGTGCCCTCTAGTGTTCAAAACGCAGTAGTACAAGTTAAATAACGTGTTCATTAAGTGTATTTTCAGTGACCACATAGTCACAGTTAAAATACATATTGTTAGGGCTCATGCACACTGCAGCTCAAAAAAAAGCTGCTTTTACAGGCACTTGAGCTTTTATTTCAGCTTGTAGAAGCTTGTGCTTTTTTTGTGCGCTTGTGCACATTTTTATTGAGCTTCTTTAAGCGCCTTTGAGCTTTTTTGAGCATAAGTGTTTTGTTTTTTTTCACAAACCCAACTAGATAGTATTTTCTTAACCACTGTATAAACAAAACAAAACAAAAAAGCTGGAACAAGCGTTTTTGCACGTTTTTCAGGCTTCTTTTCAGCTTTTTGGGGCACTATCTCCAATTAAAAATGCAAGTTTGGTAGGGGGGCAGATAGGGGTTCTGCCTGTAGGAGAAAATGCCTGAAAAAGCCATAGTGTGCATGAACACATTGGCTAAAACGGAGAGGAGTTTCCAGGCAGAAAAAAGCTCAAAAGCCTCTAGGAGCAGCTTCTTTGAGCTCCTTTGAAGCTAATAAATTGTATTCTATTTTGTATGCTTTGCCTATGTACTGCACACGGCACTAATAATGTTTTCATTACATGTTGCATTCTTTTGAGTCCTGATTAGAATTTAACCTGTCTATGTTACGCCCCTTGTTACCATAAAAGTACAATTGTAATAATAATGTCATACCTACATAATCATGTGTATAAAAAACTTCAATTGCGTTGAATAAACAGAACAGTTATTTTGAAAGGTGCTGAGTATATCTTTTGTGTCTGTTTGCCTACTGCAGTAGTTATTCGTTTGGAACCACTAATCAATATGAGGATAGGATTTGCCCGTCTATGAAATTCCCAAAACATATACAGTAATACCTCGGATTGCGAGTAACGCGGTTTATGAGCGTTCCGCAATACAAGCTATTATTTTTTTTTTTTTTAATCCTGACTCGGTTTGCGAGCGTTGTATCGCAAGACGAGCAGGATTCAAGCCAGTGGGGTGTGCAGTACCGTATTTGGCCAGAGGTGAGGGGGAACCGGAGACACTAGGAAACACTCCATTCCTGAGTGTCTCCAAACCTTTCCGAGTGCATCCGAGCGGTTTCCGGGTGTCTCCGCTGCCCTGCCACCTCTGGCCACATACGGTACTGCATACAATAGCAGTTACTGTGGAACGAATATTCTGAGTACATTCAGTAGTATCCACAGTACCACTCTGATACAGTTATTACTTATCGAATAATCTGAGTTTCCATTGACAACTATGGGGAAGCTCACTTTGATATACGAGTGCTTTGGATTACAAGCATTCTTCTGGAACGAATTTTGCTCGTAATCCATGGTACCACTGTATGTCAAAGTCGGTAGGCCAACACATTTCAGGGGGCGTGCTCCCTTCTTCAGAGTACTGAAGAAGAGGGCACATCCCCAAAACACATTAGCCTACCAATTTTGACATACTTGGTTTAATGACTTCGCCTTATGGCTGGAGTTGTGATTTGATACACCTGCTCCATTTTGTGTCCGAAAGTATATTTTTGTCTTTTGGATTCAATAAACAGTGTTGGTGGTTAATGTACTAGGCGTTTGCGCCCTCCTGTGTGTTTTTACTAGGGTTGCACCTATACTGTTTTTTCTTTTATTGGCAAGTATGAGTACCGATACTTGTGCTCAAGTACTCTCCTGGGTTCACACAGGAGCGGTGGGGGAAACCACATCATGTGATTCGGACAAGAATCACACCGCATTCCTATTCAAATCACATGTGATTCTTTGCGGTGCAAATTTGAGCCTGTTCATTTTATATGGGCTCAAATCGCACCGCAAAAGTATCAGTTTCGAGTATTAGAACATTTGCAAATGCTTAGTATCGGCTCTAATAGCGGTATCGGTGTGACCCTAGTTTTTACGATTTCCTTGGAGATTTCCTAGTCTGAGGAGGGCTGCAGCGGACGAAAGTTTAGGAGTTACAACACTGTTGTATTACTGTTTGAACGCTGGAGTGTTTGATCTTTTCTGTGGACGATGAAACCCCTTCATCCAACAAACTCAGGAGACTGTTAAATGCCTGCTCCCTTGTTGAGCTCTATGGTGACCTAGAAGCCCCTACGTTACTATTGTGTTCTGACATGATGTAGGGGCCCCAGAAAGGAACCACAGCACTCACAGGTATGCTCATTCCAATTCTGTCACTCCAAAGTACTGGACCCAGAGACGGCCGAGTAATTGTCATTTATAGAACAGGCCAACAATGATGGCCTCCAATACACTGTGATGGCCAAGTGTGTTTGTACATATGAACAGAAACCCTTCAAAAACACTCCTCCCATTTCTGTAATGATCTATCTGGCTTAATAACATTCAAGGTACAGAGATTGTTTTTGGGCTTTGTGGTCATCAGGCATAGCATCCTATAATAGAAGATAGGTTAGCCACAAAAAGAAAAAAACACTCACCTTGGTGTTTTTCTTCTGCCCCCTTTGACAGAGAGGCTAGCGGTCCCCCATTAGAGTTTGTTTGTTGTTTGTTTAGGACGGTGCTAATCATTGTGCAAATGGACACCAAAATCAACAACAGTAGTCAGTACAGCTACAATAAAGAGAATTCTGAAACCCATAATTAAAACCATGTATCCTTGGTGGGGACATCTTACCACGTCCTGGACTTTAAGTGGTGTTATCTGAATGATGCCTGCAACTGCATCATCCAGATATGTTTTTTTCCTGCAATGTAAAAGCCATCATAGTGGCTGTTTAGCAGCTTGATTGCTTTTACAGGCATCGGGAGGGGACTTCTCCCCCACCCCCTCCTGCTGCCCTCCGGTGCTTCTCCCGACTCGCCTGCGCAATCAGGGAGCTGGAGAATAAATCTGACGGGGGCAGCAGTTTACCATAAAGCTGGCTGTGGACCACATGGTCCCCGGTCATCTCTATGACCCCCGAGGCCGGAAGCTACATCATGATGTCACTTCTGGCGCCAGCAGATGTAAACACTGATGTTTGTTTGTTTTTTTTTTTTCTGGAAAGCCTGAGCTCATTTTCTTTTGATCTCAGGCTTTCCAGCATAGAGGAGAGATGTGGGGACTTATAGACCACAGATCTCTCCGTAGAGAGGACTTGTCGTGCCCTTTTTCTATTACAAGGGATGTTTACATTCCTTCCTTGTAATAGGAATAAAAGTGAAGAAATAAAAAAAATTACGGAAAGTGTAAAAATAATATAATATATATATATTCTTAAAGCGCCCCATCCCCGCACGCAGAAGCAAACACATAAGTAGGTCGCGCTCGCATATGTAAACAGCGTTCACATATACATTGAATATTTTTGAATGTTTCTGAATATTTTGGGATGTTCCTGAATATTTCTGAATATCTATGAATAGCTTTTCGAGTATTTGTGAATATTATGGGAAAACTAGATGTGGTTGTTTAGAATGATGATTTGACCTTGATTTTTTGTGTTTATTTGTTGTAAAGTTTTAAAAACTTAAATCTGAGCAAAAAAAAAAAAAAAAACAACGTTCAAACCACATGTGAGGTATCACCGTGAATGTGAGAGCGAGAACAATCATTCTAGCACTAGACCTCCTCTGTAACTCTAAACTGGTAACCTTTAAAAAATTTTAAAGCGTAGACTATGGAGATTTTTAAGTACCGAAGCTTGGCGCCAGTCCACGAGTGTGCGCAATTTTAAAGCGTGACATGCTAGGTATCTATTTACTCAGCGTAACATCATCTTTTATATTATACAAAAAAGTGGGGTAAATATTGTGTTGTTTTTTTTTTTTCATTCATGAAAGTGTTCGTTAAAAAAAAAAAATTGCATTTGAAAAATTGCTGCGCAAATACAGAGTGACAATAAAAATTGCAACAACCACCATTTTATTCCCTAGGGGGGGTCTCTGCTAAAAAATATATATAATATTAGGGGGTTCTGGGTAACTTTTCAGTTGTGATTTTTGCATGTAGGAGAGGAATGCCAAAATTGGCCTGGACTGGAAGTGGTTAAAGTGACAGGCTATATATATATATATATATATATATATATATATATATATATATGCCCTGTAAGTGAGAAGGTTATCTGGTCTAGTGAACAAGCCCTGGCAGAGGTAGGGGAGGACAGTAAAGTACCTTAGGGTGCCCACACTACAAAACTTAAGATGTAGTGGGCTGAACCTGCATGGAAAAGAGGTTTTAAATCCTCTGTGATGATCTCCTCTGGTGGAGCGAAGCGCGTTAGCCTGTTGTTGAACCAGGTGGATTTGCGAGTGCAGCTTTATTGCTTGAATAAACTTACTGTTTACTGTTAAGGTAAGCAGCTCTCTTCCATTTTTTCTGGAAAACTAGTGTGTGGGTGGCCAGCGGCTCACAACCACGAAAATCCTGCTTCTGCAGCGAGGAAAGGAACATACAGAAATCAGAGGAGTATAACTTTTCCAAGTACACTTAAGATGTAGTGGACTGAGCCTGCAGCAAATAGAGCTTTTAAGTCAAATCCTAGTTGCAATGCTAAGTTCTATGAAGAAGTAGAAATCTCAAAACATGGGTGTAAAATAGTCTGAACACCTTCTATCATTTATAACTATCACATGCACCCGCAAATGCTACATGTGCCTTTGGGTACACAATGCGGATTGAGACCAGAGGTTCCTCTAGGGCAGCGAGTGGTTTCACACTGGGGCGCTGCGCTGGCAGGGCATCACAAAAAAGTCCTGCCAGCAGCTTCTTTGCAGCGGAATACAGTGAGAATACACCGCTCCTGCCCATTGCAAACAATGGGGGCAGCGCCACCATACCGCTGGCAAAGCACCGATGCAGCGGCATTTTGCGGGTGGATTTAACCCCCTTTCAGCCGCTAGCGGAGGGTTAAAACCGCCGCTAAAACGACGGTAAATCAGCGCTAAAAATAGCGCCGCTTTACCGCTGACGCCCGGGGCGGCTCAGTGTGAAAGGGCTCTTAAGGACATTTTTGGAACAACCAACAAATTCCAATGATAGAGGAGGTAACAGACTTCCTGAAGAACTTCATTGCTTTCCATTTAAAAAAAGGAAGCCAACCTCCAGCACACAATTATTTGCTTTCACTTCTCTCCTCCACCATCAACCCTTCAAGGTATGAGGGGCCATGTGACCTCCGTCCACGATGCAGTGCTTAAGCGTGAGCGGCAAGGCTGGAATAAAGGTTAGGTAACGAAAAGCAATATCAAATATGACCCCACAAAGGGGTAAAAATGGATCCTACAGGTAAGTGCATGCACATCAGGGTGGATAAAAATAAATGATTTTTTCTTTTTTAAATAATATTTTTTTTTTTTTAAATCAAATTTATTTTAATAAAATGCTTTTGGACTAAAAATCTAAAGATAGTTTTCTATTTAAGATACATTAATAATTTAGTTTATTCAGCATGAAACAGAGCTTAGTTATGTAGCACGATGATGTATATTCTACAATATTTACATTTCTGGTAAACTCATTCAATGAATCCAAACTCTGCAAGTGGAAATAACATGCACTGCATTGTAACCATGAGATAAAACAAAGTTCAGGAATATTCCTTTATCCCATTTTGCAAATCTATGTACACTACAAACTGCATGATTGAATCGGTTCTGATATCGCTGTTTTACCAACCTGACAGCTTATTATTCTTAATAGGAAACCTTCATTTTGTTTGCAAATATTTAAGATTCTAACCACCAGCAAGAATAAGTCCTTACATTTAAAGAGCACCTGTCATTTCAGATCCATCATGGCAGCGCCTGTTAGCGGGCGTCCACTCACCTGCTTCCGCCACGTCCCTCACCTTGTGGTGTCACTGCCGCATCACCAGCCGTCCCATTAAAGTGAATAGGACTGTCAGAGGGTCAACAGCGGGTCAGAGGAGGAGCCGCTGCGGGACGGAGATGACAGTTGCTTTTTAAAAATTACGATTTAAATAGAGTTGATTTAATTCAAGCCTTTTTACTAGTGATTTAAATCGACTTGATTTAAATCAAATCCACCCTGATGCACATACGGATTATAACATCAGCTTGCATCTACCACTTGAACAGCACTGGAAGGCAGTCCTCTGACATGACAGCTATACCCAAAGGGGAGAATGACATTGCTCTCTGACCCATTCTCCCTTTGGTTTTTGCCACCATATTTGTACATCTGCTGAGGAGACCATCCACCAAGGACGCCACCTGCTGGATACCTTAAGTAATGCCTGTGTTACACAATCTTCATGTGAGTGCATCTCTTACTTTTTTTTGTATATTGCCTTTTATTAATACTCCTCAGAGCATTGTGCTTCCCGTCTCCTCTTTTTATAGCCATTGGAATATTCTTAAAAAGCTGCCGTCCATTCATGTTTCCACTGAAACATATTGACACACCGCGTTTTATCCATGGGCATGTGAGTGCAGGGTTTATCCTGTTTTTGTATTGATTTTCCTACCCCTAAAACGCTTAGACAGTGGCACTGTCTCCCCCCCCCTCTTTGTTTTCACATAACGGTTATGTAATGTGGGGGAAGGATGTTATAAGAGCTCCCAGCTTCCAATGATGGGCAGAGAAGCACAGTAAGATTTGGAAGAACTCAATTCAGAAGGTAGGCTTTGAAGAGAATTTGTAATTTTGTCCTTCCTAAGAATAGCTGGCCATACACTAAATCACAATTCAGCTGGCTTAGCAGGGACTAGCAGAATTTTTATTAGCGTGTGGCCATCCATGTCCATCATTTGATGGACTCCTATCAAAGTCAGCCAGTCCCTCTGATGACGTGGTCTATGAAGAATATGAAGAAATGCATAGGGTGGGGCCTATGAGAGTGACGTCATCACGTACACTAGCTGACATATGGCCTGGATTGCATTGTTTGCCCATAGCACTTACACGCATTGCGACAGGCTCAGATGTTTTTGCTCGTGCAAGTGCGCACTTTGCATTTTTTTTTATTAAAGCAGTTTTGGTATTATGCTATGGGCTTGCCCTGTTTTTTTTTTTTTTTTTTTTCTCTTTGCTTAAGGCTCCATGCACACTAGCGGTTTTTTTTTTTTTTTGTTTTTTTTTAAGCTCCTAGAAGCATTTATTAGCATTTTATTTTCTGCACTTAGAAGCTAAATAGTGTTAGCCTAAAGTAGTGTGCATGGACACATAGGATATTAGAATTTTTTTTGAGCTTCAGCTTCTAGGAGCAGGAAAAAAAGTTTCTTGGAGCGTTTTTCCAGCAGAAAGATATGCTAAATGCTTCTAAATGCTACTAGAAGCTGGCACAAAAAATGCTATTATCAGCATTTTTATTATCTTATAGTGTGCATGGAGCCTTAATGAGAGCCGACTCGGATGCATATTTTGGCACTTGTGCCAATTGACCACTGGCATATATAATGGTCAATTTGATCTGGTATTGAGCTAGTGTTTTTTTTATTTGAGTGCACCTGTCTATTTTTACTTTCTCACACCGGTGTTCACAAATTGGAGGACTGAAGCAACACTTTTTGTCTTTGTGTGGACACTGTGGGAGAGATTTACTAAAACCGGAGCACTCAGAATCTGATGCAGTTGTGCATGGTAGCCAATCAGCTTCTAACTTCAGCTTTTTCAATTAAGCTTTGGCAAGAAAACCTGATAAAAAGCGGATTGGTTTCTGTGTTGAGTTGCTCCAGATTTTGCATGCTCCAGTTTAGTAAATAACCCCCTATATGGTGTTTATGGGACAATATCGACCAGTGGTTAGATGGATATATGATTAACACGCATTGCAGTTTTTGTTTTTATGATTTTAATATACTTATAAAAGGGTACTAAATATTTATCTAGAGCTGCACCTGTGTTTATAGTATCATAGGGTCATAGGAAAATTGCCTTAGATCAGCAGGTGGAGCAAATTTGCTGTAGCCTAAATTGAGTGTGTTTTGACAGCAGTAGGAGCAGCTGTCAGAATTCAATGTCCTGTCTGTGTGGATGGAGAAATCGGTTAGTGTATTGTCAGCTATAGTCTATATAACTGTGGTCTCCAAACTGCAGCCCTTTGCTTGCTTTTATCCGGCCCTTGGGCACTATTCCTTCTACTGACACCAACAATGGGGGCACAATTCTTGCCACTGACACCAAAAATGGGGCACTGTTCCTCCCCAATGGTACGCAGCCTTCCACCCACTGATACCAATGATGGAGCACTATTCTCCCTTCTGACACCAACGATAGGGCACTATTCCTCCCACTAACGCCACAAACAGGGGCATGATTCCTGGAACTGACCAATGATGGGGTACTATTCCTCCCACTACCACCACCAACAGGGGCAAAATGCCTGCCACTGACACCAATGATGGGGTACTATTCCTCCCACTACCACCACCAACAGGGGCAAAATGCCTGCCACTGACACCAATGATGGGGTACTATTCCTCCCACTACCACCACCAAGAGGGGCATAAAGCCTGACACTGTCACCAAATATGGGGTACTATTCCTCCCATTACCACCACCAACAGGGGCAAAATTCCTGCCACCAATGATGAGGTACTATTCCTCCCACTACCACCAAGAGGGACATAATGCCTTCCACTGTCACCAAATATGGGGTACTATTCCTCCCATTACCACCACCAACAGGGGCAA